>NC_047113.1:31128240-31484073 GCF_902500255.1 Thalassophryne amazonica
TGCCTCTCTGGAAGTTTAGTTTAAACCCTGATTTATTCTTGAATTAAAGGTAAATCTTTAACTCTGAAAGCAGCTCATTACAATAATAGCTTTATTTGTATCACTTTCAGGATAATTCATTCCAAAGCACTTCACATCAACAACTGGACATCAAAACAATAAATAATTTATTACATAAAACAAATGAGAAATCAAAAAATGTGAATTTAAAATATTTGGATGAATTAAGTTAAATATACATTAATTATAAACAACAGAAGAGTTTGCCTTTGAAAGCTTTGACTGAACGCCACTTGACATCCACTAGGAGATTATTCAATGAATTGGAAAAATCTCTTTCTTTTTCTCAACCCTCAGAATAAAGAGTGAATCTGTATCCTGAGACTATGCTGAGAATGGCCCTGTGTTGCAACTCAATAAATAATTTTATGTTTGGTATCATTGGAAAGGGGACACCCCCAAGGGTCCATCTTTGCCAAATGTGAAGTTGGCAAGTGGGGACATAACCATAGCAACGCCACCAAAACATACCCCAAATGTGTGCTTGGAGCAAGCCAGTGGCATTTTTCTGCAATTATGGGTCATTTCAGTATTTTTTCTAGGTGACCTATAACTCAAACCCCCGTGCCAATCAAATCTAAACCTGCCGTTAATAACCAGACTTCAGACTGGATCTTGACCTCGACCTGCAACTGACTTAATAAAAAGGGAGTGAGGCTATTTATGCAGCACTTTCAGGGACACTAAGAAATGAGCATGTCAAAAAAAAAAAAAAAAAGAGGATGTTCTACAAGTTAAGAATGTCTACAACATTGTATTATTGTATAAATCAACACAAGGATCTTAAAATCTGCTTTCACACTCAAGGCACTCTAACAAAACATTATATTTACTTGATGTAGTTACGTCAACTGGTTCCACAAAACTTGGTAGATTAAATGGGAAAAGCAAATGGTAACAAATTGTTGCCATTAGCTGCTTATGTTTCTCATTTCAGCAATCAACTTTTGTGGAATTGACAGACATTGTCAGAACTCGAGGATGCATGGCACAGAATGTGGTGGGGGGGGCACAAAATGCAGACTCAGACTCGAGGACAAGGTGTTACAAGTGAAAAATAATCTTTATCGTATACACAAGCAGGGGTACGGTACATGGGAAGGTAGGCAGTGAAGCAGAAGTACAGATAAGTGCTAAGCAAAAACGTGGTCGAGAGACAAGGCTGGGTTCAAAAACACTGCGAGATACTGTATCAAAGGCAGAGGCAAAAACAAGGTCCGGTAAACAAAGCAAGGTTGTATCACTATGAGGCAAAACAAGACAAAGGCAAAAGGCTGGACTGTGGATACAAGGACCAGGACAAACAAGCAGGGGAGCGGAGAAAGTGACGGGCATAAATACACAGGTGGGGTAATTAGGTTAACAAGGTGCACGTGTGGAAGAATGTTCTAGAAGGGAGGTGTGGTCAGGTGAATCCAAGAGGAGGGAAGAGATGCAAGAGACTGAGAGAGTGATTCAGGCAAACTGTGACAAAGATGAAACAGGCAAGTGCAAGAGAGAAGGGAACACACGGGGGAAACAGAGACAAAGAAGAGACAGACAGGTGCAAGAGTGTAAGTGAAAGAAATACAAATGGTGACCAAAATCAATGACTATAAATGTAATAAACTAAACACAAAGACCCATGCCATCCTGTCACCCTCTGAACTCTGTCTTCTCCATCCAGAGAAGTTCAGTAAGCTCGAGATTTCTCTCACTGAGATGTTCTACAGAGAGACCGAGGAACTCATTTGTTCTGCGTGCCATCAGGCTGTTAACGAGGCCTCTGCTGGAAGGAGCAGGAGGGAGAATGTGCTTTAGCAGCTAGTTTTTAGTTATTATTTATTTACTTTTGTGGTGGACTTTGTTCCTTCCATTTTATTGTATCTTTTAATTCTATCTATCCTTGGAGCACGGACAATGCACAATTTCCCTTGGGATCGATCGATCGATCGATCTATCTATCTATCTATCTATCTATCTATCTATCTATCTATCTATCTATCTATCTATCTATCTATCTATCTATCTATCTATCTATCTATCTATCTATCTATCTATCTATCTATCTATCTATCTATCTATCTATCTATCTATCTATATGGCTAAAGTCTAAAAGATAATAAACATACCAAAGATCCTATAGATAAACAGCTGAACAGTAGAACAGAAAACAAAACACAAGCTAACTGTATTAGTTAAGTGAAGAACAAAAAAAGAATGAAACAACTAAAGACTACATTATAAGAAGCAGAAAATAAAACCAGAAACAAAAGCATAACACAATGGAAAAGACAATAACTGGACAGAAACTACAACTGAATAAACCACATAACTAAAGTAAGAAGAACAGAAAATACAAAATAAACAGAAAACAAAAACAGAGACTACAGAATACAGAACAGAAAATAAATGAGGAACTCAGAACAAAGAATGACTAGAATATTGAGCTGTGGAAAGGGTAAATAAGAGAACTGCCCCCACCCCGGGGTCGAAACCTGACAGATATACCAAGATGAAATAAATTCATTTCACTTTTAAACAATGGGAAAACCAGTGAATGTGACCATTTAAATTCAGTGCAGTCTATAAATTACTATTTTAATGCATGAATTATAAACTGAAATATTACAATTCTGTGTTGAACAGCATTTTCATTTAGAACCAGGCTCAGTCCTTTTCTGCAAATCCATCCCTACATGTTCTTGCAGTGTTTGAAAATAGTTACAGTTGTGCTCAAAAGTTTACATACCCTGGCAGAAGTTTAGGTTTTTTTTTTGTTTGTTTGTTTTTGGGTTTTTTTTTTGTTTGTTTGTTTTTGGGTTTTTTTGTTTGTTTTTTTTTTTTGGGCCATTTTCCAGAGAATATGAATGACACAAAAAACTTTGTTTCACTCATGGTTAGTGGTTGGGTGAAGCCATTTATTGTCAAACAACTGTGATTGCTCTTTTGAAATCATAATGACAACACAAACTACCCAAATTACCCTGATCAAAAGTTTACATACTCCTTTTCTTAATACTGTGTGTTGCCCCCTTTAACATCAATGACAGCTTGGAGTCTTTGATGGTAGTTTGTGGACGAGGCTCTCTGATAGTAAAGCTGCACTGAATATGTCTTGGACTTTATTTACATTAATTACAAAGAAATGCAAACAATATGGCACACTATGGTAAATCTGCATGGAGTAGACAGTTCTCAAAAACTGAGTGACTGTGCAAGAAGGAGAAGAATGAGGAAAGCCACCAAGACACCCAGACAACCCAGGAGAAGTTATGGGCTTATGTGGCTGTGATTGGAGAAACTGTGCACAGTGCAAGCTTTGCATCACTACTCTTAGCTTCATAGTGGAGTAGAGCAGAGAAGGATTTTCTTTCACCAAAACAAATCAAATCCAGGCTTGCATTCTCAGATGTACCTTCTGACAATTTGTAGCTAAACTATCAGGTCTTCTTTTTAAGAAAATCCTCCTCTATACCACTTCATCATGAAGATGGATAACATGATACAAAATGCAAAGCTTGCACTGTGCATATTTTCTCCAATCACAGCCACGTAAGCCTATAACTTCTTCTGGGTTGTCTTGGTGGCTTCTACTCTTCTACTTCTACTTCTCTTCTACTCTTCACTCTTCTACTTCTTGCACAGTCACTCAGTTTTTGAGAACTGTCTTCTCCATGCAGATTTACCATAGAGTGTCATATTGTTTGTATTTCTTTGTAACTGATGCAAATGACGTCCAAAGCATATTCAGTGGCAGCTATACCATCAGAGAGCCTCGTCCACAACGACCACAGAAGACTCCAAACTGTCATTGATGTTAAAGGAGAGCAATACACAGTATTAAGAACAGGGGGGTGTAAACTTTTGATCAGGGTCATTTAGATAGTTTCTGTTATTATGATTTGAAAAGGGTAAACACTGTTGTTTAACAATAAATGGCTTCACCCAACCACTAACCATGAGTAAAAAAAAATAAAAAATCTGCCAGGGTATGTAAACTTTTGAGCACAACTGTACATCTGCTCTGTCCATGAAAACAATCAGATATTTTTAGCACGCCTCAGTCAAAACATGCGATGGGCAACGTTTGTGAATCGAAATAAAGTTGTGTTACTGTCAATAATCACAAACAAAAAGAAAAAAAAACACTGAATACAACAATAGGAAGAAGATAACACTTTAGTCATGATTTGATGAAGTCAGGCTGTGATCTGTTGGGATCAATTATAAGGTTTCGAGGATAAACAGTCGAGAACCACAAACGATTAAATAGTTCAGGTTTTATTTTGAAAATAAAAATTCATTAAACAAAACTCCTTTCAACGGCATCCACGGCGACATCTGCTGGACTTGTAGTTGCACAACAGTTCCTATGACCACAAAGGAAAGTGTGAAAGTGTGAAAAAGTTTTTTTTTTTTTTTCCTTTCCTATTTAAGTCTTTCCATTTAAAAAAAAATCAGTCATGAATACAGAAAATATTTTATGATCTTGACAAATACATCGTTTGATTTAGTAAAGAATTATAAAATATGGGATCTGTGGAAGATATTTTTTCGAATTTTTATTGCTTATTTGATTATGTTTCTTATTTTACAGCTGACATGCGGAACTGCCTACTTTACACTCTCATGTTCAGCAGCAGACATAGTCAGGAAAATAATACATTAAAAGTACCAAAATGCCGTAGTTGGCTGGAAAAAACACTGGACAGCACCCGCGGTTTGAACCCCGTTAACCTGGAGGTTATTGAAGTTGGACATATCACACTTTGATTGGAAGTAACTGCTGAGCCAAACAGCGCCGGAGAACCTGAGAGGAACCTGTGGGTCAAATACTGACTGACTTCAACGGACAAAGTATGTTAATGTCAAGTGGTGGCTTAATTTCCAAATATGAAACGTAGAAAAAAAGCCAAAGTTTATTTATTTATTTTTAATACTGGCTTTTTTCGTCATTATTTATTGTAAATATCCCATTTGACGTCATAATGTGATTGTGCAAGCAGTGTGTTCTATTCGAGGTGCAGCTTGTACTAAAACCGCTCATATAGGTCACGTGATTGGAGATGACGTTTATTTCTTCAGATATTCGTAATAACCACCAAAAACAAACAAAGAAACAAAAACAAATAAACAAAAATAAATAAATAAAACATGGAAAACAACAGTTGGAGTGAAGATAAGACAAAGATAAGGTAATACTTTATTGTCAGATCAGAGTTCCGAAATTTGTCACATATTCAGTAGCTCCGTTACAAAACAGATAACACTTTGTGCACGACATTTGATGTTGTGGTCCTGTGTATCACTGGGCTCAAATATGAGGTTTTGGTGAGAAACATTCAGTAAGACATCTGTATTTAAAAATAACATTTTACATTTTGTTTTGAGTATAAACTCAGGCCTTTCAACATCAGTCTAAGGGCGACCTCTACTGGAGATTGAGCTGTAGTGCACAACAACTCCGACTTCCGCGAAGTATGCCAACTGAATACACACGAAGTCACTGCTCTTCACTTTTTAATCTCTCTGTAATGTTTTTAAATACAGCACAGTTTTTTAAGTGTGTAGTCAAGAGCAACAGGATCAGAAAGTAAAAACGAGGAAGAACATTGGAGGAAAACACCATTTAATGTCAACAGTGATGATCCAGAGCAAAGGTAGAAAAAGATTAAATATGATGGGTGAAAACACTGGATAGCGACCATGGTTCGATCCCACAGCCCGCGGACTAGTTAGGGAACGAATGCTTTGACAAACATGCAGAAGTAACCACTGAACCACACCAGCGTTACATCGCAATCAAAAAACAAAAAAGTGTTATATGTAGACGTTGCCTGGTGTGACGTTACAGAACGCACCCAGCACGAGGAAGTTCAAAACTGGCTGGGACCCGCCTCTTCTGTAATCAGCAGCGATTGGCTGAGAGCTCTGCTCTTTTTTTATGCATGTTTATTTGTCACCACATAAAATTTTATTCATAAATTGTTTTTTGCCCAAGTATTCCGTGTTATTTCACTCACACACAAAATGAAAGCAGCACAGCAAAGAAAATAAAAGAAATAAATTGGCAGTGTATATTTTGCCGGATATGGCAAACACGCACTAGCGATATTTGACCGGATCTCCTCGCTGATTGGCTAGTTCAAATGACATCATCGTAGAGTTTATTTCAACATGGCGGCACCCTCGGCAAAGTTGAACTATACGATATTTTGTTGTACACGGCACCAGCAAAACGGCAGGTTGTGCTGTTTTGCTGGGCGTCTAAATGTATTCACGATGGAATGGAACGGCCGCGGTCAGGTGGGAACTTAAAGGAGATCGGAGTTTAAGATCTCCTTATTTCACATTCATGATAGTAACTCGATCCATTCACTATTTTCAGGGGTGGACTGATCGAAGGTTTTGCAGACATGACACTGACAGAGAAAAAAACAATATAAACACACGTGCCGACGTGGACTTCTGTATTTTCGTTTTTATTCTGTCTTGAATTTGCAGGTTTTGGAAATCACAAATCTAAAAGATTATTTCTGTTTACTATGACATTTTGAATGTTGTATCATGTTAGCAACACAAAATAAAGCCACTTAAGGCCAAATAAAAAAAAAAAAGTTGTTTATCATCACCGCCCTACACAGAAAATTACCAAGACTACAAAAATTATTTCTGCCATGCCAGAAATTATTTCCACCGTGTGGCGAAAAGCGTTGGTGGACATAATTTCAGGCATGGTGGAAATAATTTTCGCCACATGGTGGAAATAAATTTGGGCACGGCTATGCCACATTTTTGAGCTGTTTTTAGCCTCCAAAAATCCCTCCACCAGTAGGTGATTTTCTGTTCCGATTCAAACGAATTTATGGCACCCAAAATGGTATTTAAAGATGAAAAATTAGCACCAACACTCAATGCAGAGGGTGCCGCCATGTTGTAATACCTTCTACGATGACATCATTTGAATTAGCCAATCAGCAAGGCGATATGGTCAAATATTGCTAGGTGCGTGTTTGCCGTATCCAGCAAAATATACACTACCTAATAAATTTCCCCATTTCCCGTGAGTGACGACACAACCAGGCAGATTTCTGCCCTGTGCTCACCTTCTTCCACCCGAGAGAAGCAGGTGGGAACCAGCCAGAGTTCAAAGCATAGACAAGTTTTTTTTTTTTTTTTGCTTTTTTTTTTCTCACCAAATAAAAATTATTTTAAAAATCCGTCAGATGATGGAACAATAGTCAAGTGTGGGGTCATTCAGTTATTTATTTCAATAACAATAAACTTATCTTAGACTTCTCAAACTTTGAGAACCGAGAAATGACAAACCCAAAGGTTTTTTTTTTTTTTTTACTGCAAAAACCACAATCATGTTTAACAAACCATTTTTACGCAAGGCCAAAATATGGTTATTGGATACTGCGCAGGCTTTTCATCCATCCGTCTGTCTGTGCTCAGCCTAAGTCCAGTCCTATACTGCCAGACTCTTGAAATTCACAGAGAACATTCTTGGGACACAGACCTTGGACAAGTTCAAAGATGGCTAACCTTGACCTATTTTAAGAGGTTAAAAAGTCACATTGTTTCAATCTGTTTAGTTTTGTTTGTGAGTGGCGGCAGGTATGACAGCCAATCAGAGTAGAGCTGCACTGTGATGTCAGTGGTTGGTCTCTCCAAAATCACTTCATTTTGTGTGTTCATATAGCTACATGTTTCTCTTATATTATGTGAAAGCTAGCTAGAAATAAACACTTCTAAAACTGAAAACAGTGTTTTTGGAACCTAATAACACCTCTGAACTTATTTGTTGGAGGTTAGCATGGTGACATCACAGGCTGGTAGCTAGCTGCAAAACTGTTTTGTTTGTGTGTAAATATATTCTCTTTGTCATATATTATGTAAAAGCGAGTGAGAAATAAACTTTGAAAACTGAAGCAACTTTAACTTTTGTCCCCTGTACAAACTCAAATTGACCTTTGTCACAATTCTTGCTGTTTTTGCCCTATAACTCCATAACATTCAGTCATACATAGTCGAAACTGTACCTTTTTGGAATAGTTATGATCAGACAAATAATACTGTATAGTTTTCAATATGTTTGGAGCATCTTTTAATTTTGACTCCTATGTAATTCTTCAATTGACCCCTATAAGGACACCTATTGAAAATTCAAGTGGTCAATCTTTTTTTTTTTTTTTCCCCAGAAGAGTAATGTCTAAGGAGTATTTGTGTTTAATTTGGTGCTTGTATCACCATTTGAAGGATTATTTCAGTTGTCTGCTGCACTATGAAATATACACATGAAAAAGTTACTGCTCTTCACTTTTTTAATTTCTATAATACAGCACTGTTTATAAGTGTGTAGTTGAAATTAAAGCCCTATTCAGTAAACCAGTATCAGATCAAATACAAATTATATAATATTGATTTTTCTTGGCTTTAATTGTTATTTTTATTTTGTGTATAATTAGTATTATATTTTTGCGTGCATTTTATTACTTAACAGCTGAACTTCAGGGCTGATTGTCAAACATTTGCACACAGTGGTGGCAATCATCACAGAAGTGTTAAAACCTGCACATTCTATGGTTAAAACAAGAGCAGAAAGTAAAAACGAGGCAGGACAGTGGAGGTGGTTTATAAAACACTATTTAATGTCAACACTGATGATACAGAGTAAAGGTAGAAAAAGGTTAAATATAACACATAAGAAAAGTGAATATACACTGCAATACCTTGGAGACGTATCACTAATAGACCTTGGGTGAGTTGATTGTGCCTTATACACCCGTTTACATTTGTTTTGTTTTTTTTTCCTTTTTCTTGTAACTAACAAAATTTGATATATTCAATGTTATAGTAATGATTGTGTTCTATTTTCTGTCAATTGTCGGCATTTACATATGTATTTATTTTTGTATTTTGAAATGCCAAATCAAATTTTGAAGAAAAAAAAGTTCAAAGCTGGCTTAAAAAAAATAAATAAATAAATAAAAAAATTCAAAGCTGGTTGGGACCACCTACTCTGCTGGGGTAGAAAAGGAGACAGGTGGGTCATAGTGTTTGTTAAAGGTGTCCTCAGCATAGATGGTGGAAATTATGGTTGTTTATGCTTATGCTGTTCGTGTTGCAATTATTTGTTTTCAACTCGTGCAGCAAGAATTAAAGCACCTCTAACCATTTTTTGAGACATATATGTCAATTTTTATTATTATTTGAATGTTTGTATATCCTTTCAGTCATTCCTAGGCCTCTACCATATTCCTCTGTCAGCTCAAACAATGGTTATGTTTACATGCCGTTAATATTCGGGATAAGGTCAATATTCCGGTTTCTGAATCATTAGGAATAACCTGTTTACATGCTTAAGCAGACAGAGTTACTCCTGTATACATGGCCATTGGTATCATTTGGAATATCCCCATCTAAACAGCGATGCACGTCTTCCACCGGTGCTTGATTTGGTCTGGCGTTCGTGCAAATCCTGCTTCGCGTAACTTTTCGGCCACCTTCTTGTAAATGTCACTATCACGGTACTTTCTACCGTCAATAAAAGACATTATATTCATGTCTTTCACGATACTAATGAAGTACTCGGTTTCCTCCTCGCTCCAAAAGTGTGGTGCTGTGCTGCCGCGTCTGGATTTCCCCATGCTTGTTTACCTCTGCTTCTGTGGTGTCCGCTGGGTTGCGTGTGCCGCATACAAGTAGTTGCCGTACTCAAAAGACCAAGATTCCTTGCGGATAGGACATGTGCAGAACACAAAATAATGTTCCTTTCTATGGGGATATTCCGATGACCTGATATTCGGGTTAGAAAAGGAGTAACCCAGGGGTCTTATTCGGGTTTTTAAAAACCAGAATATGAGCATATTCTGGTTTTTGCGGGTATTTACATGCGCAACTAGGCTATAGCTAATATTCCGGTTATGAAAGAGTTATTGGCTGCATGTAAACGTAGTCAGTGTACCAGTAAAGAGACAGGAGAAAAAAAAAAGCTATTTTGGATATTTTGAAAATACAAAAATATCGTTTTTTATTTTGATACATGTTGTGGCTTTGTATTTTGTAGTACGTAATACGTTTTTAAGTCGGGTATTTTTGTTTGTTTTTTTTTTGTTTGTTTGTTTTTCCATCCCTGGTTATGATGAGAGAGCCGATCAAACCATGTTATTACATGATGAAAACAGAGACGATGAACTACTTACAGCGACTCCTACTGGAGAGAAAATGGTACTGAACTTGTCAACTGAATGTCGGTTAGTGCGAGTGAAAGGAAAGGAGGAAATACACTTTCCAAGTCCAAATCCAAATCCAACAAACAGTGAAGTTAATCAAAACGACGAAAAAGTAAAAGCGTCAGACAGCGCCCACAGTTTACACTGCTGCCCGCGGTCCACAGTCTGGAAATTGCCGAGAAGGAAGTAACTGTTGAGCTAAACCGACGCCAGTTACAACTGGCACACCTGTCCTTTATAAACTGGCACGATGTGCGCTGACGCTGGAAGTGTAGATCGTGATGATATTACGACTCTCAGACAACATGCGGCAAACATAAAGTCACAACATTAAAAATAACAACAATAATAAAAGAAAAGTAAAATGAGAGTTTGACAAATGACGTAGCTGTAGTGGGAGGAGCATGCACAACACTTAAAAACAGCATTCAAACATTATTCAAACATTATTTTTGATAGATTTAATTTGAATATAAAAAGAAGGCAAGTTCCAAATCAATCAGTGTTTTGCAAAAAAAACTTTTCGGTCATCAGTGAAAAATATCAAGCATGATTTCTTTTTTTTTTTTTATTTCACTGTAAAACGTGTGCACGTTCTTTAATCATACAGTTTAATATAGCAAGTTATATAGATTTTATTCAATTAAAAAAAAACAAAAACAATGAATGTTTTCTTGTTTACACAAAAAGAACCCTCATGTCACACAAATGAAGACTTTGCCATCATGGTCTTTTGGCAGAGACACTGCAAATAAAATTTGCAAGCAGGTGAAGTCAAACATTTCAGTGAAGTAATTTTTTTTTTATCTTTAACACCACTGGGATGTTTTTTGTTGTTGTTGTTGTTTGTTTGTTTTGTTTAATTTCTTATTTCGTTTGTCATAGCCGACAGGAAATAGTTACATTTTTCTTAGAATAATATAAAAGCTTACATGGTGTTTTTCCAAAACCACTATTGTCATTGTGCTTCCTCAGGGGTTGGGTAGAGTTAGACCTTGATTTGATTTGATCTAATTCATTATGAAATAGCATTGTATAAAATGATACAATAGCATAATAATAATAATAGTAATAATAATAATAATAATTAATTAATTATAAGTGCGGTGTAGTCGGTATGCCACATTACGCAACTCTACGTTGGCCCGGTGTGAAAGGGGCTTCAAAGAATGGAGTTTTGAGAACTACAAGGTGCACATTTTGGACAGATAGGAAAAGCAGTTTGAAGAGGGGTGCAGGGAAGTGGTCCAAGACATTATCTTTCTGCCAAAAAATAATGTGCTTGTTCATTACTCCCATCCAAAAGGGAGAACACACCCAAAGGTCCTCTGGTGACAAGTAACAAATCACAAGAAAAGCTCTTATAATGATTTCAGACTGACTTTGTTTATTTTACAGAGGAGATTCTCTCCCCATAAGGTTAAATAATGGGAACATGAACCCCACACCATCTTGTGTTTTAAAACCAATCCAGTCTCACGAACTGCCGTGAGACTGGCACGTACATTAATCTATTGGGTTCATGCCGAGGATATGAAAATGGGGCACTTTTCGTGATGGGGGGACAAATGAATTTCATGGCAGGGGCGCAAAATGTGGGGTGATGGGGAGTCTGGGGGTTTATGATTCAGGTTAGGGGAGGGTACACACTAATGCTATGGGTTAGGGTTAGGGTTAGGAGAAGGGGAAGATTCTAAATAGCAAGATAAAAAAAAATGTCATGAAAATTAGGCGACGGGGTACAAAAAACTGATAAGTGTCAGCTGGATAACTGGCAAAATGTCACAAAACCCAACAAGAAGTCCAGTGGCTGAAATCTTCTAGTTATCTCCTTCCTGGATGACAAAAATATATAAAATATCCCCCCCCCCCCCCCCCCCCAAAAAAGAGTGGTTAAAAAGAAAAAAATTACAAAAATCAAACATGACATCCTTAAAACTATTAAGAAGCAAAGCGACAAACAATGCTGTAGGATTTATTTATTGTTTGCCAAGGACGTAATAAAATCGACATTTATTTGTCTGTCTGTCTGTCTGTTAACAGGATTACGTCAAAACTACTGCACGGATGTTGACAAAATTTGCACCACAGATAGCCTACATATTAGGCCATGGAAGAACCCATTAAATTTCGGAGGTGATCCGGATCCAGATTCTAGATCAATTTTAACTTTATATAGGCTTTGAAGGGTTACTATTATCAAGATTACGTCAAAACTACTTGATGAATTTTCACAAAATTTTCCGACACAGATACATATTAGGCCATGGAAGAACCCATTAAATTTTGGAAGTGATCTGGATCCGGATTATGGATCAAGTTTCACTTTTTATAGGCTTCGGAGAATTACGTCAAAACTACTTCACGGATTGTCACCAAATTTGCACAACAGATACATAATAGGGCATGGAAGACTCCACTGAAGTTTGGAGGTGATCTGGATCCGAATCCGAATTCTGCGGATCAAGATTGACTGTATATAGCCTTTGAAGGCTTTCTTCAAAACTACTTCACAGATTCTCACCAAATTTGCACAAGAGATAGAGATTAGGCTATGGAAGACGCCAATAAATTTTGGAGGTGATCCGGATCTGAATCTAGATTCTGGATCAAGATATCACTTTGTATAGGCTTTGAAGGCTTTCTTCAAAACTACTTCACGGATTCTCACCAAATTTGCACCACATGTAGATATTAGGGTATGGACGACTCCACTGAATTTTGGAGGTGATCCGGATCTGAATACCGATTGTGGATCAAGATTTCCCTTTATATAGGCTTTGAAGGCTTTCTTCAAAAGTACTTCACGGATTCTCACCAAATTTGCACCACATATAGATATTAGGGTATGGACAACTCCACTGAATTTTGGAGGTGATCCGGATCTGAATCCCGATTGTGGATCAAGATTTCCCTTTATATAGGCTTTGAAGGCTTTCTTCAAAAGTACTTCACGGATTCTCACCAAATTTGCACCACATATAGATATTAGGGTATGGACGACTCCACTGAATTTTGGAGGTGATCCGGATCTGAATCCCGATTGTGGATCAAGATTTCCCTTTATATAGGCTTTGAAGGCTTTCTTCAAAAGTACTTCGCGGATTCTCACCACATTTTCACCACAGATAGATATTATTCATTATTATTATTCATTTGTTTGTTTGACTGATTGTTGCAGTTGTGTATTCCGTATGTAGCCAGTGTGTGTTTGTTTGCTTTAATAATAATAATATTTCTGCTTTTCTGCTGTGGTCCATAAAGTCTAAGTACTTCTGTTTTGTAGCATTAGAAAATTATCACATGTATTTTGACCATTAAAGTTATGATAGTGTATAGAAAAAATTAGGTCAGATCCGAAATAAGTAATTTTTCGTTGCCTTCCCGTTTTTTTAGCCTTTGGATGACGTCATCGTTCTGTTAACCGTCATGCACCACTAGCGGGAAGTAAAGATCAAGAAAAGACAAAATATGTTACTATTCATTCACTGTCCACTTTTCCCGCATGCACACACAAAGGTGTTAAGACGCATATGAGTAAATATATTTGGGTGGTTTTATTCTCTCTCTTCTTCCTTTGCAGTCAGTGTGCATCTATCAATTGCCGATTAGATTATTGTGATTATTTATTTGATGTGACTTCCTGTGTGATAGAGCCAACAAAGAGGCAGTGATGCAAAAAGAGGGATAAAGGAAGCACATTTCTTTCGTATACATGTTTCTCTTATATTATGTAAAAGCTAGCTAGAAATTAACACTTCTAAAACTGAAAACAGTGTTTTTGGAACCTAATAACACCTCTGAACTTATTTAAAAGACATTTGTTGGAGGTTAGCATGGTGACATCACAGGCTGGTAGCTTGCTGCAAAACTGTTTTGTGTGTAAATATATTCTCTTTGTCATATATTATGTAAAAGCGAGTGAGAAATAAACTTTGAAAATTGAAGCAACTTTAACTTTTGTCCCCTGTACAAACTCAAATTGACCTTTGTCACGATTCTTGCTGTTTTTGCCATATAAATCCATAACATTCAGTCATACATAGTCCAAACTGTACCTTTTTGGAATAGTTATGATCAGACAAATAATATTGTATAGTTTTCAATATGTTTGGAGCATCTTTTAATTTTGACTCCTATGTAATTCTTCAATTGACCCCTATAAGGACACCTATAACTTCAGGGCTGATTGTCAAACATTCTCACAAAGTGGTGGCAATCATCACATAAGTGTTAAAACCTGCACATTCTATGGTTAAAACAAGAGCAGAAAGTAAAAACGAGGCAGGACAGTGGAGATGGTTTATAAAACACTATTTAATGTCAACACTGATGATACAGAGTAAAGGTAGAAAAAGGTTAAATATAACACATAAGAAAAGTGAATATACACTGCAATACCTTGGAGACGTATCACTAATAGACCTTGGGTGAGTTGATTGTGCCTTATACACCCGTTTACATTTCTGTTTTGTTTTGTTTTTTCCTTTTTCTTTTAACTGATAAAATTTGATATATTCGATGTTATAGTAATGATTGTGTTCTGTTTTCTGTCAATTGTCAGCATTTACATATGTATTTATTTTTGTATTTTGAAATGCCAAATCAAATTTTGAAAAAAAAAAAAAGTTCAAAGCTGGCTTAAAAAAAAAAAATCAAAAAAAAAAATCAAAGGTGATTGGACCACCTACTCTGCTGGGGTAGAAAAGGAGACAGGTGGGTCATAGTGTTTGTTAAAGGTGTCCTCAGCATAGATGGTGGAAATTATGGTTGTTTATGCTTATGCTGTTTGTGTTGCAATTATTTGTTTTCAACTCGTGCAGCAAGAGTTAACGCACCTCTAACCATTTTTTGAGACATATACTCGTATGTCGATTTTTATTATTATTTGAATGTTTGTATATAATCCTTTCAGTCATTCCTATCCATTCGGGATAAGGTCAATATTCCGGTTTCTGAATCATTAGGAATTAGGAATAACCTGTTTACATGCTTAAGCAGACAGAGTTACTCCTGTATACATGGCCACTGGTATGATTTGGAATATCCCCATCTAAACAGCGATGCACGTCTTCCACCGGTGCTTGATTTGGTCTGGCGTTCGTGCAAATCCTGCTTCGCGTAACTTTTCGGCCACCTTCTTGTAAATGTCACTATCATGGTACTTTCTACCGTCAATAAAAGACATTATATTCATGTCTTTCACGATACTAATGAAGTACTCGGTTTCCTCCTCGCTCCAAAAGTGTGGTGCTATGCCGCCGCGTCTGGATTTCCCTATGCTTGTTTACCTCTGCTTCTGTGGTGTCCGCTGGGTTGCGTGTGCCGCATACAAGTAGTTGCCGTACTCAAAAGACCAAGATTCCTTGTGGATAGGACATGCGCAGAACACAAAATAATGTTCCTTTCTATGGGATATTCCGATGCACGTTTATATGACCTGATATTCGGGTTAGAAAAGGAGTAACCCAGGGGTCTTATTCGGGTTTTTGCGGGTGTTTACATGGCTGTGCGCAACTAGGTTATTGCTAATATTCCGGTTATGAAAGACTTATTGGCTGCATGTAAACGTAGTCAGTGTACCAGTAAAGAGACAGGAGAAAAAAAAAAAAAAAAAAAGCTTTTTTGGATATTTTGAAAATACAAAAATATAGTATTTTATTTTGATACATGTTGTGGCTTTGTATTTTGCAGCCTTTTTATACGTTTTTAAGTCGGGTATTTTTGTTTGTTTGTTTTTGTTTTTGTTTTTCCATCCCTGGTTATGATGAGAGAGCCGATCAAACCATGTGATTACATGATGAAAACAGAGACGATGAACTACTTACAGCGACTCCTACTGGAGAGAAAATGGTACTGAACTTGTCAACTGAATGTCGGTTAGTGTGAGTGAAAGGAAAGGAGGAAATACACTTTCCAAATCCAAATCCAAATCCAACAAACAGTGAAGTTAATCAAAACGACGAAAAAGTAAAAGCGTCAGACAGCGCCCACAGTTTACACTGCTGCCCGCGGTCCACAGTCTGGAAACTGCCGAGAAGGAAGTAACTGTTGAGCTAAACCGACGCCGGTTACAACCAGCACACCTGTCCTTTATAAACTGGCACGATGTGCGCTGACGCTGGAAGTGTAGATCGTGATGATATCACGAGTCTCAAACAACATGCGGCAAACATAAAATCACAACATTAAAAATAACACCAATAATAAAAAGAAAAGTAAAATGAGAGTTTGACAAATGACGTAGCTGTAGTGGGAGGAGCATGCACAACACTTAAAAACAGCATTGGAATCAAATTCAAACATTATTTTTGATAGATTTAATTTGAAAATAAAAAGAAGGCAAGTTCCAAATCAATCAGTGTTTTGCAAAAAAAAAAAACAAAAAAAAAAAACATTTCGGTCATCAGTGAAAAATATCAAGCATGATTTCTTTTTTATTATTATTTCACTGTAAAACGTGTGCACGTTCCCTAATCATACAATTGAATATAGCAAGTTATACAGATTTTATTCAATTAAAAAAAACAATGAATGTTTTCTTGTTTACATAAAAAGCACATTCATGTCACACAAATGAAGACTTTGCCATCATGGTCTTTTGGCAGAGACACTGCAAATAAAATTTGCAAGCAGGTGAAGTCAAACATTTCAATGAAGTAATATTTTTTATCTTTAACACCACTGGGATGTTTTTTGTTTGTTTGTTTGTTTGTTTGTTTGGTTTAATTTCTTATTTCGTTTGTCATAGCCGACAGGAAATAGTTACATTTTTCTTAGATAATATAAAAGCTTACATGGTGTTTTTCCAAAACCACTATTGTCATTGTGCTTCCTCAGGGGTTGGGTAGAGTTAGACCTTGATTTGATTTGATCTAATTCATTATGAAATAGCATTGTATAAAAATATACAATAGCATAATAATAATAATAATAATAATAATAATACAAAGATAAATGCAATAAAGTGCAAGCAGTTATTTCCATTGTGGTCCTTAACAAAAGGGATACATGGTCAAAAAAAAACAAGACCAAAATGGAATAAACAGTGACAACCTAACAAGAACAAAAGTAAAACAATGTTTAAAACGACACAAAAATGTTAAAATGCAGTTAAAACTGTTTGAATAATATAAGTTAATACATAATAAAAGGAGATTGTCTTGCGTATGACTTAAATTATGACTTGTACCTGAGATTCTGTATGAGTAGATAGTGTGTTCCATAACGGGATGCTGGTACAACAGAAGGTTTCCCATGGCACTTTCCAGAGGGTATATCGAGAGCGATGTGTTATTGGATTTTGGTCTGATTGAACGCTGATTACGTGTTCATTTCAATTATAATAATTAATTTAATAATTAATTATTAATTAATTAATAATAATTTGAAGCTTCATCATTAACAATATTATGAACCAGGTTTAATTTAACTTGGTTAACCTGCAATTCAACAGGCAATATACCAACCAAAGCAAATTCCTGAGCATCAGTATGAATTGTGAATGGTGCACATAAGGAACTAAATTACTTTGTTTTGAGTACGGTGTAAACCTACCTTATATTTCTTTGTTAACCCAGAGTACCATGAGGTGTTGGTGCAATCAATATGACATTGAATCAAGCACTTTTTTAAGTTAGTTCAAACATTCTCTTTTTTTCAGTGCAGAATAGACAAAGGAAGGGGAGCATCTAAAGAAGGCTCTGAAGAATCACAAACCTAAAATTGGAAATTTAGTAAATTGAAATTTCAATCCAGCAAAGCAAAAATAGACAGATCGGTTTAAGACAAGAGAAAGGATCTTATTATGTGTGGCCAGAGCATCTGAGAATCTTTAGGAAACAAAACACACCTGTTTTCCTCAAATCCATCACCAAAGGAGCAACACATCGATTTAGGTCTCGGCAGTTTATTTTAATCTTTCCCACTGGGCCTGCAAAGAGTTGCATTGTGTTGCATATGTTGTGCGCAGGGGGAAGCTTGGCGCCGCCTTTTCTTCTTCTGTGATTTTGAAGCTTCACTGCCAGGAAAATTCAGCAGAGTCCAGCCGGATTAATAAAATCTAGCAATGCAGCTATGTACTGATAAGAAACCTAAAAGGATTTTTTGCCGGTCTGGTGTAGGGTAGCGTACAATTGTGAATGCATGGTGTACAGTAGTGCAGTGTTGCATAGACTTGTGTCCAGTTCCCTACGGGGGAAAAAAATTAAAAATGTTTAAATTTGCGTCAATTCGCGGAGTCCTTTGCGTCCCTCAACGTATTGCCACGTAAGGCTGCATAATCTTGGCGTAGGTGTTGTGTGGGCCGCTGAAGAGGAGGTACTGCTGGCCCACCACCACAAGATGGCGCCCTGCTTGAAGTGCGGGCTTCAAGCACGAGAGGGCGTCGGCTTTGCTGGAGGTGACAGCTGTCATCAATCAACACAAGCTGTCACCCATCACCACCACTACAAAGACCGGACTGCAACTCCACCTCCTCGCCGAGAAATCAACTACCATTCAGGTAATTTCTCTGCTGACTAACACTGTGTGTGTAATAACTGGAACTTCTATTTGCAGCCGTTTTCCTGGAGTGTTTCCTTATCTGGAGGATTGGCGTTTGGTGTGACAGCGACGGCTTCGCCTCACACCCCAACTCAGATAAGTGCTTGACCAGGAGCTGCACGAGTGTGTGTGATTGGAGGTGGAGGTTTTCCCTCCTTTACTTAATACAGACTGTGGGATTACTGAGTGTGCGAACTCACACTCATCTGGACTGTCTCTGTTCTCTGCCAGCAGTACCGGGTCTGACTGCTGAACACAGCGGCCACCTGGGGCGCAGGGCTTGGCAGCTCCGGTGTTCTTCAGCTCCATTGGTGGTGGAAGCTGTGTGGGGATCCAGCTCTTCTCTCTCCAGGCGTCTTCTATCGTCGAGCCTGCCCACACGTCACCTGGTGTATGATTGACAGTCCACCATATTGTTATTGTCTGTACGTTGTTGTGCGATTCACAACATTAAATTGTTACTTTTTGGCTTATCCATTGTCCGTTCATTAACGCCCCCTGTTGTGGGTTCGTGTCACGTCACTTTCACAACAGTAGGGCTGCATAAGTGCGGTGTAGTCGGTACGCCACATTACGCAACTCTACGTTGGCCCGGTGTGAAAGGGGCTTCAAAGAATGGAGTTTTGAGAACTACAAGGTGCACATTTTGGACAGATAGGAAAAGCAGTTTGAAGAGGGGTGCAGGGAAGTGGTCCAAGACATTATCTTTCTGCCAAAAAATAATGTGCTTGTTCATTACTCCCATCCAAAAGGGAGAACACACCCAAAGGTCCTCTGGTGACAAGTAACAAATCACAAGAAAAGCTCTTATAATGATTTCAGACTGACTTTGTTTGTTTTACAGAGGAGATTCTCTCCCCATAAGGTTAAATAATGGGAACATGAACCCCACACCATCTTGTGTTTTAAAACCAATCCAGTCTCACGAACTGCCGTGAGACTGGCACGTACATTAATCTATTGGGTTCATGCCGAGGATACGAAAATCGTGCACTTTTCGTGATGGGGGGACAAATGAATTTCATGGCAGGGGCGCAAAATGTGGGGTGATGGGGGAGTCTGGGGGTTTATGATTCGGTTTAGGGGAGGGTACACACTAACGCTATGGGTTAGGGTTAGAGTTAGGAGAAGGGGAAGATTCTAAATAGCAAGATAAAAAAATGTCATGAAAATTAGGTGACGGGGTACAAAAAACTGATAAGTGTCAGCTGGATAACTGGCAAAATGTCACAAAACCCAACAAGAAGTCCAGTGGCTGAAATCTTCTAGTTATCTCCTTCCTGGATGACAAAAATATATAAATATACCCCCCCCCCCCCCAAAAAAAAAGTGGTTAAAAAGAAAAAAAATTACAAAAATCAAACATGACATCCTTATAACTATTAAAGAAGCAAAGCGACAAACAATGCTGTAGGATTTATTTATTATGTTTGCCAAGGACGTAATAAAATCGACATTTATTTGTCTGTCTGTCTGTTAGCAGGATTACGTCAAAACTACTGCAGGGATGTTGATAAAATTTGCACCACAGATAGCCTACATATTAGGCCATGGAAGAACCCATTAAATTTCGGAGGTGATCCGGATCCGGATTCTAGATCAATTTTAACTTTATATAGGCTTTGAAGGGTTACTTTTAGCAAGATTACGTCAAAACTACTTGATGAATTTTGACAAAATTTTCGACACAGATACATATTAGGCCATGGAAGAACCCATTAAATTTTGGAAGTGATCTGGATCCGGATTATGGATCAACTTTCACTTTTTATAGGCTTCGGAGAATTACGTCAAAACTACTTCACGGATTGTCACCAAATTTGCACAACAGATACATAATAGGGCATGGAAGACTCCACTGAAGTTTGGAGGTGATCTGGATCCGAATCCGAATTCTGCGGATCAAGATTTACTTTATATAGCCTTTGAAGGATTACGTCAAAACTACTTCACAGATTCTCACCAAATTTGCACAAGAGATAGAGATTAGGGTATGGAAGACGCCAATAAATTTTGGAGGTGATCTGGATCAGAATCCAGATTCTGGATCAAGATATCACTTTGTATAGGCTTTGAAGGCTTTCTTCAAAACTACTTCACGGATTCTCACCAAATTTGCACCACATATAGATATTACGGTATGGAAGACTCCACTGAATTTTGGAAATGATCCGGATCTGAATCCCGATTGTGGATCAAGATTTCCCTTTATATAGGCTTTGAAGGCTTTCTTCAAAACTACTCCACGGATTCTCACCAAATTTGCACCACAGATAGATATTTGGGTATGGAAGACTCCACTGAATTTTGGAGGTGATCCAGATCTGAATCTGGATTGTGGATCAAGATTTCCCTTTATACAGGCTTTGAAGGCTTTCTTCAAAAGTACTTCACGGATTCTCACCACATTTTCACCACAGATAGATATTATTCATTATTATTATTCATTTGTTTGTTTGACTGATTGCTGCAGTTGTGTATTCCGTATGTAGCCAGTGTGTGTTTGTTTGCTTTAATAATAATAATATTTCTGCTTTTCTGCTGTGGTCCATAAAGTCTAAGTACTTCTGTTTTGTAGCATTAGAAAATTACTCGTATCACATGTATTTTGACCATTAAAGTTATGATAGTGTATAGAAAAAATTAGGTCAGATCCGAAATAAGTAATATTTCGTCGCCTTCCCGTTTTTTAACCTTTGGATGACGTCATCGTTTTCTGTTAACCGTCATGCACCACTAGGGGGAAGTAAAGATCAAGAAAAGTCAAAATATGTTACTATTCATTCACTGTCCACTTTTCCCGCATGCACACACAAAGGTGTTAAGACGCATATGAGTAAATTTATTTGGGTGGTTTTATTCTCTCTCTTCTTCCTTTGCAGTCAGTGTGCATCTATCAATTGCCGATTAGATTATTGTGATTATTTATTTGATGTGACTTCCTGTGTGTTAGAGCCAACAAAGTAGCAGTGATGCAAAAAGAGGGATAAAGGAAGCACATTTCTTTCCATAATAACCTGCTAAAATCTGATGATATCGTGAGCCAACAAATCCACTGTTTGTCTGGTTGCATATTTTAAAAATTTGGGATGTGATTGATAATATCATACAACAAATTATGTTTAAAGTAAAAAAAAAAAAAAAAAAAAACTTTTACCACAACATGTCCAGGACCTGTTTAAAATGAGGGACTCCAGTTATAATTTACGAGGAACATTATTATTTCAGAAATCAAAGATTTGAACTACCGTAAAAAGTCAGTGTGTTTCTGTTAAGGGTGTTAACATTTGGAATAAGTGCCCAGGTAACATCAAATCACTCAGTAATTTGGTTGGCTTTAAAAGGCTCTACAAAAAATTATTTGATTACTTGTTATAGCATGATGAATTAGGTTTATTGATTTTGTTTGTTTTGTTTTTGGTGCACTGCTGTTTGCATGTTTGAGTTTTTGAAATTTTAGTTCAGGGATTAATTTATATGTATAACTTTATATACATATGTTTAATTTTTATTTTTTGGTTAAAGGAGTGAGTGTTTACAAGCTTTGCTTCTGCCTACACCCTTTCGGTCGCGTGGTGCATTGTTGGATTCTTTTTTTTCCTTTCTTTGAAAGTTTCTTGTTTTTGGATCGGTGCGTGCCGAATAAATTCATTCATTCATATGACATATGACAATTAATACTGTGAATATGAAAATAGAATAATATGAAGTAAATTAATAATGGAAATGGGGAAAAAAAATAAAATAAAATTTAAACCTTTTTTAATCTGTCTGCTCTGGCTGTGGTTGATAGTTATTTTCAAGTGGTGGAGATTGATGGGTTGTCTGATGGTGGCCATTCAGGACCTGGGGAGGTTCTGTGGTGTATTGGACTTCTTGTGCTGTAGCACATACTGCCAGATTTGACACATCAAATAGGTGATCAATGATGAGATTGACCACGGGATGAATGAAGCTGAGTGGCAAAGGTTTGGAACATAACTAATGCTGCGTTCAGAATCCTCGGACATTCGGAAAGACCCGACATAAAAAGAAACTCTACTTCCGGAAGAAGTGCATTCATGAGATTACCTTGGAGAGCCTTTGAAATATGTTTTTTTTAGAATTTTACTAATCAACTACTTAGCCTATACCACAGTAGAGCTAGGCTAATGTTATCTTTTGGGCTAAACGAAATTGTCAGACATTTTTGCTGATGTGTGGTGGCGGTAACTTAATCTGTCTTTGATTAATTGTATGAAATACTTATTTGATACAATTAATCAAAGACAGATTGAGACCATCAAAAGACACTAGACCATCACCTATGCTGGAGGTGATGGTCTAGTTGGGCTGTCTGTTGGGCTTGAGTCCAGAAGATCATGGGTTCAAATCCCCGCCTGACTGGAAAATCACTAAGGGCCCTTGGGCAAGGCCTTTAATCACCTATTGCTCCCGGTGTGTAGCGAGCACCTTGTATGGCGGCACCCTGATATCGGGGTGAATGTGAGGCATAACTGTAAAGCGCTTTGAGCGTCTGATGCAGATGTAAAAGCACTATATAAATGCAGTCCATTTACCATTTACCATAACTGTATGTAGAATGTGCATAGCAGTAATGTCTTGTTAAAAATTCATTTAAAGATGCATTTTCAACATTCATAATGTTGTATCGCCAGTCACAAAGGGGGCCATGACGATAACTTGGGTACCAATTGATTTCCTCAGGAGTTTCTGAGCAAAAATTCCATCCAGATGTAGTGTTCAAGGTAGCTTTCCCAGAGCTAGAGGTCAGAATCTATGAACTTCTGAGGGTTCTGAACGCAGCACAAGGCATTTGTTTTTACGGTGAGTAGTGGCATTTTTATGGTGAATAGCGGCAAGTTGGGTGGTGAAACACATGCACCTCACCTGTATGAGAGGGGCTTTACTCTTGTTTTCCTCTGTCCTATGATAGGTCAGTGGGCTTGTTCTGCTTTCTACTGAGGTCCTTACAGCCAAAACTTTCCTTCTTATGCTAACTGCCCCTTCACCTTTTAATACAGTTAGGACTTGAAGTGTAGTGTTCTTCTGAAGGACAGTTTGACATGTCGAAGTAATCAGGGATAGACCTACCAGTTTATGGAAAACAAGTGTCACTTGAGCCACTGCACCAAAATTGTAGTCTAACTAATACATAAACATGTATTATCTGCCACATCTTTTTCTTTTTAATTCCAGAATTAATCCAAAAATGGGAGTAAATGAAATTTAATTATTTTCCATAGACTAAGAAGTCAGTTGTTGTCGGGTATTTTGAATTAAAAAGGAGGTGTGGCCAAAAGATGAGATATGCAGTCTTATGATCGGTGGAAGGTCATGGATTCAGTCTCCTCAACCAGTCATGTGTTTCACTCTCACTACCATCACTAAAGCATCCTTCATCACCTTAGTCATCCCCTGGCATTAGTGTCCTGTATCACACATAGCTGATTTTAACATCTAATGGATGGAAAAGGTATTGTCGAAATTCTGTCTCATGCATAAATGCAGACACTGCAAAAACTGCCCCTCTCAAAATGAGCCAAATAATCCTAAATCTAGCCAATTTTTTTTTTTTTTTTTTTGTATTAAGGAAAAAAATCTGACAATGGGGTAAGAAAAATTTGCTTGGTTAGAATTCTCAAAACTAGCAAACATTTTCCCAAAATAGGACATTTTTTCTTATGTAGAAAATGCTCGACAAGATTATTTTTCTATTTAGACAAAAAAAATAAGTCAAATTTTCATTAAACAAGTCTTTTTTACTTTCTTAGATATCAGTTTTTGCAGTGGATAAAGTTTGTAATTTAAAACACGAGTGTTGGTAACTAGTTCATCTGGAAGAGCAAGTTGCCCTAAAATTAATCCCTGAGTAATTTTGTACTGCATGTCAGAGAACAAATTTTTGACTTCATATCAGTAAGCTCAGTGCAATTAATTTAATGTTAAATAATTTTCTTATTAATCAAAAAATGTTTGTTGAATCATTTGCATTAACTAAAATTAAATAGTTTAAAATAATCTGTTTCCTGTTTGAGTTGAATTAGCATTTCATGTTTTACAGTACAACCCCTGGCAAAAATTATGGAATCACTGGCCTCGGAGGATGTTCATTCAGTTGTTTAATTTTGTAGAAAAAAAGCAGATCACAGACATGACACAAAACTAAAGTCATTTCAAATGGCAACTTTCTGGCTTTAAGAAACACTATAAGAAATCATGAAAAACAATTGTGGCAGTCAGTAACGGGCTACTTTTTTAGACCAAGCAGAGGGAAAAAAATATGGAATCGCTCAATTCTGAGGAAAAAATTATGGAATCACGAAAAACAAAAGAATGCTCCAACACATCACTAGTATTTTGTTGCACCACCTCTGGCTTTTATAACAGCTTGCAGTCTCTGAGGCATGGACTTAATGAGTGACAAACAGTACTCTTCATCAATCTGGCTCCAACTTTCTCTGATTGCTGATGCCAGATCAGCTTTGCAGGTTGGAGCCTTGTCATGGACCATTTTCTTCAACTTCCACCAAAGATTTTCAATTGGATTAAGATCCGGACTATTTGCAGGCCATGACATTGACCCTATGTGTCTTTTTGCAAGGAATGTTTTCACAGTTTTTGCTCTATGGCAAGATTCATTATCATCTTGAAAAATGATTTCATCATCCCCAAACATCCTTTCAATTGATGGGATAAGAAAAGTGTCCAAAATATCAACGTAAACTTGTGCATTTATTGATGATGTAATGACAGCCATCTCCCCAGTGCCTTTACCTGACATGCAGCCCCATATCATCAATGACTGTGGAAATTTACATGTTCTCTTCAGGCAGTCATCTTTATAAATCTCATTAGAACAGCACCAAACAAAAGTTCCAGCATCATCACCTTGCCCAATGCAGATTCGAGATTCATCACTGAATATGACTTTCATCCAGTCATCCACAGTCCACGATTGCTTTTCCTTAGCCCATTGTAACCTTGTTTTTTTCTGTTTAGGTGTTAATGATGGCTTTCGTTTAGCATTTCTGTATGTAAATCCCATTTCCTTTAGGCGGTTTCTTACAGTTCGGTCACAGACGTTGACTCCAGTTTCCTCCCATTCGTTCCTCATTTGTTTTGTTGTGCATTTTCGATTTTTGAGACATATTGCTTTAAGTTTTCTGTCTTGACGCTTTGATGTCTTCCTTGGTCTACCAGTATGTTTGCCTTTAACAACCTTCCCATGTTGTTTGTATTTGGTCCAGAGTTTAGACACAGCTGACTGTGAACAACCAACATCTTTTGCAACATTGTGTGATGATTTACCCTCTTTTAAGAGTTTGATAATCCTCTCCTTTGTTTCAACTGACATCTCTCGTGATGGAGCCATGATTCATGTCAGTCCACTTGGTGCAACAGCTCTCCAAGGTGTGATCA
This sequence comes from Thalassophryne amazonica, assembly GCF_902500255.1. Taxonomy (NCBI): domain Eukaryota; kingdom Metazoa; phylum Chordata; class Actinopteri; order Batrachoidiformes; family Batrachoididae; genus Thalassophryne; species Thalassophryne amazonica. The sequence goes on from NC_047113.1 coordinate 31,154,487, forward strand.
CTCCTTTTTATATGCAGACTAACGAGCAGATCTGATTTGATGCAGGTGTTAGTTTTGGGGATGAAAATTTACAGGGTGATTCCATAAGTTATTCCTCAGAATTGAGTGAGTCCATATTTTTTTCCCTCTGCTTGGTCTAAAAAAGTAACCGTTACTGACTGCCACAATTTTTTTTCCTGATTTCTTATAGTGTTTCTTAAAGCCAGAAAGTTGCCATTTGAAATGACTTTAGTTTTGTGTCATGTCTGTGATCTGTTTTTTTTCTACAAAATTAAACAACTGAATGAAGATCCTCTGAGGCCGGTGATTCCATAATTATTGCCAGGGGTTGTATATGTCTCCCAGGTTGGCTTTTAATGCACCCTTAATCCAGAGTATCCTGAAAAACAGAGAGAGAAGAAATCAATTTTAAAACATGCACACCTGATTGTGGCTCAGTTGGTTGAACAGGTTGTTCACAAACCAGAAGGTCAGTGAAATAATCCTGAATTATCCCTTTATGTCAAAATACAAAATGCGCAAGTTAAATTTGGACAGTACCTTATTATTGTTTTAATTTTTCATGATCTGTCCATGTTTTTGAGCAATTTTCTGCACAGTAAAACATACCTGTTCCCACTGGTAAAAAATGCTGATAGGGCCATTGACCCATCAACCAAATCCTCCGTTAGTCTTCTGTTGCATTACAGACTTTAAAATTTAAAACATCTGCAACAAGTGATCTTATCAAAAATGTCATTAATTAATTAATTAAAAACTGACAGGCCACATTGATATCTGGAGACTTATGTTGAGGAACAGTGATTACCGTGTAAAACATTGTAAACACTTCTTCGAGGACTATGGGTTCACCTCCTTGCTGCTGTGGTTTGAAGGAGTTAAGATCATTTAACACTAATTAACCAATTTTTTAACATAGCCAAAATAATGTTTCAAGCTAAGTCATGGGGCAGCACGGTGACTTAGTGGTTAGCACTGTTGCCTCACAGTGAGAAGTTCCCAGGATTGCTTCCGACCTGGTCCTTTCTGTGTTATTTGCGTGTTCCCTCCAGGTGTTGCAGCTTCCTTCCACTTCCAAAGGCATGCAAGTTATGTGAATTGATGATTCTAAGTTGACTGAATGAGAGTGTGTCTGGCTCTCAAGCATGTGATAGACTGGCGGCCTGTGCAGGGTGTAATCCACCTCTCACCTATGACCGGTGTGATAGCCCCAACACTTGACCCTTAACTGGAATAAGCAGGTCTCGAAAATGGATCAATGGATGTCTGAGTCATTTTTCTTCCCTAAATGTCAATATTTTCAAGCAATCTCTTCCTTAAAAATGTTTGAGGTGGAGTAACTTCTCAGGTTTTACTTTGTTGGGTTGCCAGATTGGCTTTTTATGAGCCTTATACATAAGTAACTTGAATGGAGTGGATGAACAGGTTAGGTAGATCAGTTGCGAATGAGTTGAACTGGCACCCAAACGACAATTCAATTCCCGCTGAAGCTACCTGTCTGTGTTCCTGTCAAGACTCTACATTGTCTCAGTCCATCCATCTGTAAATGGGTACCTTCTTGGCAGGAGAAGTAACCTGCGATGGTTTAGTGTACCTTGCAGGGGGAGCCATAGCCTGTCATCCACTTCCCTTTATGGTCCCTGAGGATTAGTACGGGTGAGTCCCATTAACTTGCGGCAGTTGGGGTCCGCAAGTTATATGAGTAAATTAAGTTGACAAAAAAAATTAAAATCAGCTTACCTTGCCATATTATAATAGTTCTGAGCATTTGAAGCGTGATTCCTTCCTGAATGGTGATGATTTCTTCATCTGGAGCGGTTTCAGAATCTTTTCCTTCTTCCTCCGGCTGCTGCAGCTCAGCGATGAGGGGTTTGTCAGTGCAGACGATTCCTGATGATTCAAAGTTTTTGGATGCGACTCTTTAGATCTGTGTGGCAGGTGCGTGTGTGGCGGGTGCGTGCATCAATTCTGGCCCAATCTGAAGTGGCAGTAAGGTTCTAAAAAGTCACATCCAAAAACTATGAATCGTCAGGAATCTTCCACACAGCATCCTCCGCCCTCATCATTGACCTGCAGCAGCCGGAGGAGGAAGAACAAGTTATCATCCAGAATTGTCCGCACTGATGATCTCTCAAATGAAAATGGACTTGTATAGATAGTCTATTGCGCTTGGTTTTAGTGCGAAAGGTTCCCGATTCAAACCCTACCCCTGTCACATTTCTCCATGTAATGTAGAGTTGCATCAGGAAGGGCATCCGGTGTAAAAATTGTGCAAGAATCAACATGCGGGTCCACCTTGGCTCTCCTGTGGTGACCTTGAGTGCAAACAAGGGAGCAGCTGAAGGGACATACTTACTATAGGTAGTCTAAATTTTCGGGGTCCACAACTTGGCGACAAGTAAAGCCGAACTGCGACTTACGCGTGCGCAAGTTAACGGGGCTCACCTGTACTAGCACAGCGGGCCTCAAGGCCTATGAGGTCTATTAGAAAAGTATTCGACCTTATTATTTTTTTCAAAAACCATATGGATTTGAATCACGTGTGATTACATGAGACATGCTTGAACCCTCATGGGCATGCGAGAGTTTTTTCACGCCTGTCGGTTACGTCATTCGCCTGTGGGCAGTCTTTGAGTGAGGAGTCGCCCACCCTCTCGTCGATTTTTTTCATTGTTTAGGAATGGCTCAGAGACTGCTGCTTTGTTTGATCAAAATTTTTTCAGAACTGTAAGGCACAACTGAGTGGACACCATTCGATAAATTCAGCTGGTTTTCGGTAAAAATTTTAACGGCTGATGAGAGATTTTGGTCTGGTAGTGTCGCCATAAGGACGGCCCACGGCGCCTGACGGCGATCTGTGCTTTGAGGTGGCAGCGTCGCGCTGTTTCAAGTTGAAAACTTCCACATTTCAGGCTCTGCTGACCCAGTAAGTCGTCAGAGAACAGAGAACTTTCAGAGGAAGTCGGCATGAGGAGTTTATTCGGACATTCCATTGTTAACGGACATTTTGTAATGAAAGAACGTGCGGGCAGAGTCGCATGTCGGGCCGGACCCGACCGCGGGGGGTCGCGACAGGAAAAACGCCTCCATTGGAAACCTTAACAGACAAGTTGGAACATGCCCAAGCTGTTAAACAATTTCTCAGTTACTCACTTGTTGAAAGCCATCAAAAGCCGCCTGAATTTTACAAATGGTTTTCAACACGGAGGTGTTTTTCCTGTTGCGGCGCACACAGATTTGCCGAGTCGTCACGGAAACGACTCGGTGAATTTGCGCGCACGTCTTTCATTACAAAATGTCCTTAAACAGTGGAATGTCTGCATAAACTCCTCATGCCGGCCTCTTCTGAATCTTCTCTGTTCTCTCACGACGTCCTGGGTCAACAGAGCCTTAAATTAGGATGATTTCAGCTTGAAACAGGCCGACAACAGCGCCTGGAAGAGCTGCAGGACGTCCTGCTCCGTGGGAAGTCCTTACAGCGACAGAAACACCCCATAATCTCTCATCAGCCGTTAAACTTTTCACCGAAAACCAGCTGAATTTCTCGAATAGTGTCCACTCGGATATTCCTCACAGGTCCAGAAAAAAGTTTGATAAAGCAACGCGCGCCGTCTCAAGCAGCGTGTGAAACAAAGGAATTCAGCCGAGAGGGCGGGACCACATCTCACTCAAGGCCTGCCCACAGGGAAATGACATCACCGACACGCGTGAAAAAACGCATGCGCACGAGGGTTCAAGCATGATTGGTGTAATCGCATGTCAATCAAATCCATATAGTTTTTTTTTATAAAACTGCCGGTTAGTTTTATAAGATACCTCGTATGTATGACCAACTTCTCTTTTAAATGGACTCTGGTGAAGATTTGTATATTTTCCAAAGAAACCAAGAGAATTAACAATGGCAATGCTGAACTGTATCATGAAATGACTGCACACTTAAAACCTGCTGTGTTTCTATCATAGACTAGGGGAACAGTTAAAGAGATGAGAAGATACTCCTGGTGAGCACAAGAGTGGGACGTCATATAATAAAACAGAGGGAAGGTAGGAGAAAAGAATAAGAAATAACTCACCGTTTATGAAGGATGGACAGTAGCAGACAAAATTGGTGAAATGATAGGAAAAAAGAGCAGGCATAGGGATGAAGAGAGGGAGGAAAAAGAGGGAGCGACAGGCAGAATCAATGGTCCACATGCTCCTCAGCTGTGTAAACTGAAAGGCCTGTGCTGCTTCTCAGATTCCCCAAAAGAAGGAGGATATTTATGGGAGGCTGGCAGTGGCAGTGAGCGGACCTTTGCTCTGTCACACCCACTAATATTATTATTATTATTACTTTATATGCACAAAAATGGAAAATGTCAGCAACCTGAGAGGCCTGCAGAGACGGTGCACCGTCTCTGCAGGCCTCTCAGGTTGCTGACATTTTGCCCCTATACAGTGTGTGCGTGTGTGTGTGTGCGTGTGTGTGCATGTATCCTCACATTCATGACAAAGTGTCTGTTGGCGAGACGTGCCGTAGCATTTCTTTGAAAGAAGGAAGAGAATGGAATGAGAGTGAAGAACAGCACAAGCAGGGAAAGGTTGGCATGTATAGAGGGGCGTAACCTGATCTCGCAAACTTATTAGAGCTGTCAAAGAATGACAGAAAAGAAAACGAGAGAGAGAGAGAAGAAAGGAGCGCAACAGATAGAAAGTGAGGTGGAGCGACACTAGACAGACACAGACATGAGCGCATATTCCAGCTCCACATTATAATATTCCCGCAAGTTGCAGACATGTTGAAACAGACTGCGCGCACATTCGCTCCCAGATCCACATCCACCTGGTAACAGATGCAAACTCAGGCACACATGCAGAAACACAAACAGTCCCACAGACATAACAGAGGTGCACGCTCGCGTACACATGCCAGGAACAGAGGAAATTCCAGAGGGAACAGGTGGGAGTGGCTGATAGCAATCTATCAAGATGACTTTGATGTTTCCCCTCCCCATGCCTCTGTCACCACTGCTGAAGTGCAATGAATCAAGCCAGACTCCACTTTCGTCACAGAGTGCACACGCACTCGCCAGCGTGCAATAGCACCACACCAAAATGCATGCAATGGCGAATGGCAGTGCCTTGAAAGGTGCATCCTTTTTTCCCTCCTTCTTCAAGTGCATCCTAAGTTACGTAACAATGACTCCGTCTCCGTGCCCACACTTTTATGAGTTCTGTGCAAAGTAAAACTGAGGCAAAATGAAAGAGTGACACGGGATTGTTTAGGGTTCACTGAGGGAAAGTTGTCTCAAGGGGGCAATCTTGAGAGAAAGTGCAAGGAGTTGTGCTCCACCTGACACCATGAGCGCAGGTAGGATTTAAAAGGTGTTCGTGGTGACTTTGGCCTGGCACATCAAAAAAGTGCAAAACGATATTAATACCAATCACACTGATAAGAAGAAGGGCACTTGATGGGCATATACCTGCGCGAAAGTCCAGCAGTCTGCTTTGAATCACTATTGACATTTTCCTTAAATATTTCTTTTCACTGTAAGAGGGTAATTCCATTAATGTCTTCTTTTAAGATTCTTAGCTCCCAATTGTTGACCTTTGATCTTGATCATTCAGCTTTGAGCACTGATCTTTGATCCTGACATTTGTTCTTGATAACCAAGTTTTGATCCTTATTGTTGACCTTTCATACTGGTCTCTTGGATCCTCATTGCTGAACCTTTATCCTGATATTTGATTCTAACTTTTCGTCTTTTTTCCCACTCATGGATTGTTGACCTTTGAGCCTCATCAAAGATGTTCTTGTTGCCTTTTGTCTGCATGTTTTACCCAGTAAGCAAAACGAAAGAAATGAGAATCAGAAAGAAGACACCAGGATCAGGACCCAGAATTTAAGTAAAGTTGAGGCCGCGGCCCACTCCAATTACTAATAACATGAATTAAAAGAGTTAAAAGCGTAAAAAAAAAAAAAAAAAAAAAAAAAAACTGTAACAGTATGCTAGCCATATGAAAGGGAAAAGAAGTGCGTCTTAAGTCTGGACTTGAAAGTCTCCACAGAATCTGATTGTTTTATTGATGCAGGGAGACCATTCCACAGAACAGGGGCACAATAAGAGAAAGCTCTGTGACCCGCAGACTTCTTATTCTTATTCACCCTAGGGACACAAAGTAGTCCTGCACCCTGAGAACGTAAAGCCCGGGCCGGTATGTAAGGTTTAATTACGATCAGGAGGTTGTTTCTTATTGGTTTATCATGATTGCTGAACTATTTTGCAATCTTGCAGGATTGTGCTGCCTGGTGCCCGGGGAGCACAGTGACTTAGTGGTTTGCACTGTTGCCTCACAGCAAGAAGGTCATGGGCTCAATTTCTACCTGTGGCCTTTCTGTTTACATGTTCTTCCCATGTTTGCGTGGGTTCCCTCTGGGTGCTCCAGGTTCCTCCCACATCCAAAGACATGCAGGTTAGGAGAATTGGAAACTTAAAAATGTTCGTAGGTGTGAATGAGTTTGTCTGTCTATATGTGGCCCTATGACAGACTGGCGCCCTGTCCAGGGTATATTCCACCGTACACGCTATGACTGCTGGGATAGGCTCCAGCCCCTGTGACCCTTAATTGGAGTAAGTGGTTGAAGATGAGTGAGTGTGATTGCAGGATCGCCATAATCAAAATCAGACATGAAATGAAGTCAGGATCAGATCAAAGGAAGCAGGATCAAATTGTTAATTGTTACCTCCGCCAAGGAGGTTATGTTTTCAGTCACGTTGGTTGGTTGGTTGGTTGGTTGGATTACTCAAAAAATCCTCAACGGATTTCAATGAAATTTTTACCAGGGGTGTATCTTGGCCTAACTTAGAACTCATTAAATTCTGGTAATGATCCAGAACACAATCCAGATCCAGTAATTTTTTAAATGATTCTTTATCATTGCAGGATAGGGCCAGTTTCAACATTTTTGCATCTAACTTCATGAAGACGGGTCACAAAGGCTGAACAAAAATTAAGTTATGACACAACAATAATTTAGCATTTTTTTCTCCTCATTGAATAAACTTGTTATTAGAACATAAAAAACTTGTGTACTTCATGCAGTTTCTCTTTATAAATACATTTGCTGAAGATCTAAGGGTTATCCCTCTGGGGCCGACATTGTCGTATACGACGGCTGAGACCAAGCTTTACTAAATTATAAATAACTTTTTAATGATATGAGACAGAAACGTACTTTTTTGCTGAAAAGTTAACTCCACGGACTTTCGAGCCACCATCCATCATCTTTGTACACCTCATAGAAGCTGTGTGATGATGTGAGCAATGTGAGTGTCCAATCAGAATTGGTTCACCCTCACATGGTTTTCCAAAATCCAATCATAGGGCAGATTCACCTCACGTGACACACCAAAGATTGTTTTTAGGAGTGATGTGTTACTAGTTTATTATAGTTTGCTGTGTTTTGAATAAATGTGTGTGGAAAATAATTCCTGCTTTACTTTTTCCTTTCTTATTTCTGATTGTAAACCTTTATTACATTTATAAAACACATGTGCCATCATGAACAGTCAACTGGTTACCTTCTTCCCATCTCCGTAAAGTGGTGCTCATCACAGAGAAAAATAATTTGCTGGTGTTAATGGATTGGAACAGAAATCTGCTGACTGCTGGCCTATCCCATCCCTGCTGCAAATGACTGTCAAAGCTGGAGCAGATCCAAACACGTTGGATGAGAGGTGGATGACACCCTAGACAGTTTGCAATTCCATTTCAGGACTCATACAGGAAATTATTATCACAGTCATTCACAAAATGCACAGTGTGACTGTTGGAGGATGAGGAACACACAAACCGCTCACACAAAAGCTGCATGGAGGACGTTCTTATTTATGTCTGTCTGCTACTACAGGAGGTCAGAGTGCATGTGATCAGCCCGTTTGTAAAGCTTTTGAAAAATTAAGTCAATTTTGGAGGCAATCCCTCACAAGGGTTTTATGTTTTCCGTTCTTTATAGTTAAGACTTTTTCTTCTTATCTCTTCTGACTCTATGACATCACAAAGCTGTACAATCAGAATTCTCTCCACAATCTATCAGTTGGTGAAGATAATAGTTCCTGCCTCTTGTGCTGTTCCACTGCTCCTTTTTTTTTTTTTTTGAGATTTAAATTTCCTCATATTTATCAACCGCTTGCCATCAATAGGATTGCTGATGTGAAATTTGAGGAAAGAAAGAAAAACAGAAAGAAGCAAAAACAGGGAGAGCAAAAAGAGTCAGAGAGGACACAGACATTTTTCCAACAGAACATGGAGTGACTGCTGAGGACAGAGGTCAAAGGTCAAATGTGTGTTTGTAATGACCTGAAAACAAAATAATTCCGTAGGATGTTTCCTCAAAGAGAGGAAGAAGCTGGAACATCTGTGATTTCAGCGAAAACTCTATTTGTATGTGGGTGAGAGCGCAGAAACTCTGGGGCCTCACAGGCCACAAAGACACATGATTGACAACCCACACGAACACAAACCTTCCTGTGTAACTTTTGCCGTATCATATTCTGATATTCATGCTTTTTTTGTCCTGTTTTGTCTCTTCTTTCTGTGCCTCAATTTGCTCCTCTCTTCTCCAACCACATTTCCTCCAGGTATTTTTTTATCACATTATTGAGAAGCAGGCGTTTATTAACGACCCCTTAGTAATTAGCTTCTTTAAAGCGTGAAAAGTCATGAATGGAGTCTTGCCTGTGAACTGATTTGCACATAAACACATCGGTCAGCTCGCTGCTGCAACGGCCAAAACACCAGCAGCAAAACACGCAAGGAGTAGAAAAAAAAATTGTGACGAAAACAGTTTGCAGAAATTATTCATTTCCCTCCTTTTTTATGTTTTCCTTGTGCTGACTGTACACTCCTACCTCCCCCCCTCCCTGTTTCCCTCTCACTCTTTCACATTCCACTCAGTTTTGCATATCACCGAGCCCCCCAGCCCCCCCTACCCACTCCACCCTTATAGAAAACAGCCCCCCCCCGTTCCACACGCCTTTCTCTCTCTATTTTTCTCTCTTCCCGCCTCATTCCTCCTGCCCTTTTCTCGCTACCTGACATAGTGGCTTGATGCCCAATGAGTCACACCTCTGCTAAAATCATCAGAGATGGAGGGAGGCAGAGGGAGGGAAGGAGGGAGGAAGAGAAAGAAATTGTCAGGGAGAGAGGGAAAGCAGCAGCGTGTGACAGAGAGAAAAATATAGAAAATAAAAATGGGAGGAGAGCAAGGGTGAGACAGGGAGAGCCTCTAGGGGGGGTGGGGGTGGAGGTTGGATGGGGGGAGAGAGAGAGAGAGAAAGAGAGAAAAGAGCACAGAGTGCGTTTAACTTTTTGACTCCAGTAGTCAGTGTGCGCTTGTCAGTAACAGTTAAGCTTGCAGACAACAAGACTTTCCACACGCGGCTGAAGAGCACACATGAATGCACAAATCCACAAATAAAGCCGCACAGACATGCATGAGCTCACCTGCACGCTCTGCAGACGCACACGCACGCATAGCAATCAGACATGCAAACAAACCGGAGGAGAAGGTGTGGCTGCAGGCCTGCCTCTCTGCATCAGCCTCCCCCACCCTCTCCAGCGGTTGCCCTTGGATACCACACAAACACTCCCTGTTGGGCAACACACTGGGAGTCAGGAGAGGACGTACACGGGTCACACACCTCCCCGAGCGTTACGAGTTTGAAAGTGGTTGTACGTGTGATTAAGCTCTAAGTAGTAATTTTCCTTTATTTTTCGGGGGGTGGATGATTCCAAGATGTTGCATGAAGTATGTGTGAGGAAGGTGGCAATCGAGCGGGTGGAGGAAACAGAACTTGCAGATAGATGAGCTCAGCAGATGCAGAAAAACCGTTGCGATAAAATACTGGGAGAACACATACATGGAATGAGTGGAGGGAGGGGCGGGCGTTGTTTAGTACAGTGAGTCTCCCCGCCTTCTTCTGATTCCCCGTGACGACCCTTTTTCCCCGAACTGTGACCTTGGCGCACTCATGACAGCAGGGGCGCAAGTTTTAACGAGGCCTGTGTTTTATGTACCCTGAGGGATCACCGCAAGTTGTGCGGATGTTGCCGCGTGCCACGCGTCTGTCATCATTCAACCGTATTTTTTATTTTTTTAACATCTCTCCGCCCGAATACAAAAAGGCTTATGGCTTCATTTTAATGTGAAATCAGTCAGCCTTATGAAATGTCAATCAATCGGCCCACTCAATCACTCACTTTTTTTGTGTCTCAAAGGGCTTTAGGTTGGGTTATCACCGCCCGCCCAGATGGAAAGTAACCAAGTTGGGTTTGTGTCCACTTTATCTTGGATATTACACTGAAGGATGCAGTTTGATTTTAAGGAAACTAATGGGCTACACAGCTGAAGACTCCTTATTACCTTTACAAATGGCGCAATCTGTTCTCCTTTGATGAGGTCAATCCTAACAGAAGCCTTCGGCTTAGGAAGCAGAACATGCCTCTTCCCAAAGTCATACCAGCCAGCCATAAAGCTCATTTTGCCCTTTGTACAGAACACCAGGCAAAACCTTGGAAGCCGTCCACTGCAGAGCGCATTCCCAAAGCATTTATTTTTTTTCTTCTTTTTTACAAGTGTGGGATGAGGTCGAAGAACAATTACGGTAAAATGTGACTAATATGTCACAGACACACTGGTGTGTTTTTTTTCCTGACCTGCTCTTTCTTTTTTCTTTTTCCATCCATCCACTTTTCTCTCTTCTTGAAAATTCTTGCTGTTCACTTCAAACCCCTGTAATTACAAACAAAAGTGTTGACTCTTCTCCAGCTGAAACAATGATAATGATCGAGAGTAGTGTGTGTGTGTGTGTGTGTGTGTGTGTGTGTGTGTGTGTGTGTGTGTGTGTGTGTGTGTGTGTGTGTTCATCAAAGCGGCATTGACGTTGATGGGTGTAAAGAAATGTGTGGAGGACAGAGAGGATTAACACAATCTGGGCACCAAGCCCCACAAATGAGAGAATTGTGTGTGTGAGTGTGTGTGTGTGTGTGTGTGTGTACATATGTTGATTTTTCTCTTGATAGCAACGATCCAACACACAGCTGCTCTCTCAGCTTGGCATTTAAATGAGGCAAAGAGACACTTGGAGCAAATGGAATACAGACAGATAGAAGTGATTTGAGAAGCAGACTCGAGAGCAGGTTACATTTACAGTGCAGTTGAGAAGTTTATTTATGCTTTCCTGCATATTTGTCACACTTACTTGTCTCAAATGTGGCTCTGTGGTGGGATATGATGGAGTTGTAGCACCCCCAGAGAGTCTCAATAGCCACAGCAAAACATGCACCCTGGGTGGGACATTAAATCTAGAACTGTAGGTGATTCTCCAGCCTGTAGATAAGTCCTTTTGAGGGATCGGTGGCAGGACTGGCACTCCAGCCAAAATAAAAGGTCTTGTAAAGCTCAACATTCAAAAAGAAGATCTCTTGATCCGGCACTCCATAGGAGTAACTGCTGTTGCCTTTCGTTGGACGACGTTGCACCTTGTGAAAGGGGATCCTCATCTCTGTGAAAGAAGAAACCACTGGGAGAAGTAAGGGTCCTGCCTGTGGAAGGAGGTGTTGCTTGTGGTGTTTAGGGGTCGTCCACTGCGTTGTGGTCCCCAGGGCTAAAATGAAGGGTTTTTATGTGGCTGGGCACCTGGAATATCCTTTCTGTCAGCAAGACCTACTACGTTCCACTGATGTTAAGGGAGGTTGAAAAGCTCCACATTGCAGTGGCAAGATCTTGATGGGTGGAAACATGTCCTTTTGGTTTGGTCACCAGTCATTGGTGTTATGAGGGAGTGCCTGTTGTTGTGGCAGACCTGCTCCTACCAATGGTGTCAGATATAGTATCAGTCATGTGAAAGAAAATATTACAAGTTTCAGACTTCGGCCGTCTTTCAGTGTCTTATCAGTTGTGTCAGTATACACTCTGACTGTAATGAGCGATATCTCTGGAGAATTTTTAGTCATAACTTCACTCCTTGATTGATGACCGCCACAGAGATGATGCTTCTCTGATCATGGTGATTTAAATACAACTACAGAAACTGACAAGGCTGGTTGCAAGGACTATCAAATGCCACAGATATGGAAACCATGGAGGATAAGGATCACTGCTGCTTCGCTTTAAAAAAATCATAAAAATATGAGACATGGACATACTGGATATGGTACTTTATGGTCATATAATTAAGGAGATCAGTCATGTTCTCATGGATGGATGTTTGAGACTCTTGCAGAATTGCCATCTCCATCTCAGTGCCCGGTTTGTGAACTGTACCTACAGACTTCTTGTAACTTCCATAATGATTCAGTTGAAGTCCTGCAGTTTGCAGTCTGCATGGTGTCCCGGGCATAATCAGACTAGACTTCAAGGTTGGACAGGATTGTATGAGTCTGGGAGATGGACTTGCAAACATGAGCACAAGAGTTGATCAAAAATGGAATGCTGGAGTTCTCTTACAAAATGATCCTGAAAACTGTCAGGGATTGCATTGGTGCCACTAATTCAGTGTTCACATGTACAATTTGGTGGCATTTTTGGCTGTACACATTGCTGAGAAAGTGTGCTCTGGTGGCACTGGGGGATGAATTTGTCAGAGGAATCTGTGATGAGGTAATTCGCCATCTGTGGTCTAGTGACCCTCAGCCTCCTTACAAAGGAACTGAAGTGTTGTGTTCCTCTAAGCCTACAACATGTCCCACTAAATTCATGGCAAATAATGACACATCATGTCAGATGATTCTACTGTATTATTCCACTGGGCCAACTTTGTTGAGAGGTGTAAGCCTGATCCTTTTGGCAGAATGTGGAACATATCCAATGCCCATCACACCAGAAGTCGAATGAGGCCAAATGCCAGTCGAATGAAAGTTCAGCCCACATTCCGGAAATATCAAGGTGCATTTAAGAATGTTGGACAGCATTCCAAAAGCAGTCTAAACAGTCGGGCAGATTCCTGTGGCCACGTTGACTGTTTTGCACATGTGCAAAACAGCTGAGGTGCAGTTGAGGTGGAAAAATATCGAACGGCCGTCGGAGTGCAGTCTGACCACAATCTGACTGCAATATAAATATTTGGATGGCATGAAAATGGCATGTGAAGCATTCTGTTTGCATTTGAGTGGAAGTTTGAAATGATCCACCATTTCAGATGCTGGCCAAATGTCCTGACTGTGCCTGAACACACCACGAGTACACCTCAAGTGCTGCTGGATATTTCCTCCACCCGCAATCGGACCTCACTCATATGGCAATGTAAGTGCATTCATCATATTCTCACTGCATTCTGACGGCTGTCCAGGTAATCCTAATGTGTTCCACCTACATTTGTGCTGCGTTCAGAGGCTTGTCCGCACGGCATGTGCATGAATCAGTCAGGGCGGGCCGGAACACAGTCTGGGTATTCGGATGGCTAGTCTCCACAATTCTTATTCACTCCCAGATGAGCCACGAACTGTGGTTTATTTGACATTCCGCCTGAATTCGACTTGGCTCATGCTCATTCGTATTAAGTGTGACGGGACCTTGAGGTTCTGGTGGCTGATCTTAATGTCAGTGAGACTTTAAAAGTGGTGAAATATGCAAGCAGGTAAAGCTGCAGTGATCTGTACCACTCGGGCCAAACTTTTTTGCGTAAGTGGAGAAGCTCTTCTCCTAGGTTGCTAACAAACTTTGTTTCTATTTGGGAGACATGTCAAGCCAGTAGATTAGAATAAAGGTTTTGTTGTCCCTCTCTGGAAAGGAAAGGGTGGTCACTTGAATTGTAAACTACAGGAGTATTAAATTGCTCTTCATGTTGAACAAGGTGCTTGCAATGGTCGTTCTCAAACAGATTCATTGCCAGCTGCTTGCTGCTCAGCGACTAAAATACTTTTGGTTCACACCAGCAAGATTAACAGCAACTATCATTAAATGCAAACATGAATATTGGCAGATCTTATTTGACACATCTTTAGAATTTTTTTTCCAATTGGGTGACCTCTTTGGAACACCAGCGACTGTGTGTTTCTCCAGGTAAAACTGGAGTTGCATCAGGAAGTGCATCCAGTGTAACACTTGTGCCAAATACCAATGCGGATGTGTCTGTATCCGCTGTGGTGACCCAGAAAAAAAAAAACAAAAAAAAAAAACGAGAGCAGCAGAAAAGACAACAATAACATTTAGAATTCCAAGGTGTTTGATTCAGGTGATCAGGCTGCTCCGTGGTACATTCTGAGAATTTTCAGGTCTCACAAAAAGTTGGTGGCCAAAACACAAGCACTGTGAGTGCTGTGCAGAATGGAGGAAAAGTCTTTGATTTCTTCCCATTGAATTGTGATGTTCACTGGGGATGTGTTCTGGCTCCTTCTCAGTGCTATTACAATGCATGGATTGACGGCTTGTTGGGTAAGGTCTTGGAGTTCAGCAACGTGGGTGCCTTTGTCACTGAGCAAAGGCATTGATTTTGCAGATGATGGTGTTTGGGCACCCCTGATAATTTTCATGATTTTCCTTTATAAATCATTGGTTGTCTGGACCAGAAATTTCAGTTAAATATATCATATAGCAGACGAACACACTGATATTTGAGAAGTGAAATGACGTTTCTGGTATTTACAGAAAGTGTGCAGTAATCATTTAAACAAAATTAGGCAGGTGCATAAATTTGTCATTTTATTGATTTCAATACATTTAGCACTAATTATTGGAACACAAAATTGGTTTGGTAAGCTCAATGACCCTCGACCTCCTTACACAGGTGAATCCAATCATGAGAAAGGGTATTTAAGGTGGCCATTTTCAAATGTTTCCCCTCTTTGCATCTCTTCTAATGAGTGGCAACATGGGAGCTTCGAAACAACTCTGAAATGACCTGAAAACAAAGATTGTTCAACATCATGGTTTAGGGGAAGGATACAAAAAGCTATCTCAGAGATTTCAGCTGTCAGTTTCTACTGTGAGGAAGGAACATAGTGAGGAAAAGGAAGCCCGGAGGCACAGTACTAGTTATGGCCCGAAGTGGCAGGCCAAGAAAAATCTCAGATAAACTGAAGTGAAGGATGGTGAGAACAGTCATACTCAACCCACAGACCTGCTCCCAAGGCCTACAACATGATCTTGCTGTAGATAATGTCTCTGTGCATCGTTCAGCTATATAGCGCACTTTGCACAAAGAGATGCTGTATAATCCTGCAATGCAGAGGAAGCCTTTTCTGCATACATGCCACAAACAGAGTTGCTTGAGGTATGGTAAAGCACATTTGGACAAACCAGCTTCATTTTAGAATAAGGTGCTGTGGACTGATGAAACTAATTATTAACTAATTATAGCTAATTAACTAATTGAGTTATTTGGGCATAACAAGGGGCGGTATGCATGGCTGAAAAAGAACACAGCATTCCAAGAAAAATGCTTGCTACCTACAGTAAAATTTGAAGGTGGTTCCATCATGCTGTGGGGCTGTGTGGCCAGTGCAGGTGCTGGGAATCTTGTTAAAGTTGAGGGTCACATGGATTCCAGTCAGTATCAGCAATTTCTTGAGAATGATGTTCATGAATCAGTGACAAACTTGAAGTTGCACCAGAGCTGGATCTTTCAACAAGACAACAACCCTAAACACTGCTCAAAATCTACTAAGGCATTCATGCAGAGGAACAAGTACAACGTTCTGGAATGGCCATCTGTGGTGTGAGTTTTAAGCAGGCAGTCCATGCTCGGAAACCAACAAACCTGTGATGTTTTGTAAAGAAGAATGATCCAAAATACCATCAACCAGAATCCAGACTCTCACTGGTAGCCATAGGAAGTGTTTCGAGGCTGTTATTTCTTCAAAAGGAGGATCTACTAAATATTGATGTATTTTTTCTGTTGGGGTGCCCAAATTTGTGCATCTGCCTAATTTTGTTTGAAGAATTATTGCACACTTTCTGTAAATCTTATAAACGTCATTTCACTTCTCAAATATCACTGTGTTTGTCTGCTTTATGATATATTTAACTGAAATTGCTGATCCAAACAACCAATAATTTATAAAGGAAAATCTTGGAAATCATCAGGGGTGCCCAAATTTTTACATACAGCTGTATTTTTTATTATTATTATTTAATCATTGGATGTCCTGATTGCATTGCATGAAAAGGGTCTGGGTTTGTGATTGCCATCTGTATGTTGTGAAAATGCTGGTGAGAAATTCATGTATCTTGGCACTGACATTAATTTGCCAAGGAGCTCAGCATATGAGGTTGAAATGAGCTTATGGAGGCAGGGGGTTGATGGACAGAGATGATGCGAGTCTTTGCATGAAAATGAATGTCCACTTTTTCAGTGTTCTAGTGCTTCCAGTCTTCCTGTATAGGTTTGAGACTTGGAATCTAACCAGTGATCCATGTGTGTATAATAATTACATTTGGGTAGCGGGCATTTAAAATGAACTTTAATTCATGTTTACACATTTAGAACATATTCACTCACCCAACCGCTAAATATTCATAGGCCGTACTTAGCCCCACCAAGGCAAAATCTCTGGAGGTGCCACTGCCTAGATGTTCATAAAATAATTAAATATGAAGCAAAGACCTGTCTGAATATCAAAGATAATTTCTAAAGATAATTGTATTTGAAGCAGAAAAGTATCCAGCACATGTCAGCAATATGACAACGTAATTGCCCCCTAACTTTGTAACCTCTGAGAGTAATAACTGCAGACAAACTTATGATAACATGATATCAGTCTTTCATTTTTTTTATGAATGACGTTTGGCCCACTGTACTTTGCAGAATTACTTTAATCCACATTTCAATGTTTTCAAGCAGGAACTGTCTGTTTTAGGAACAGTACCTCAATTACAGTGGATAGAAAGGCTACCCGCCCTTTGGGCTTTTATTTTTTATGACAAATAATAATAATAACTGGAAGCACTCGGAGAGCGCAAACCTCCGCCAAGGCCATAGGGTCACTGACATCACATGGAATACCTTTTGGCAAAGGGACTTATTCCACGTCGTTTCATGCATTCACTTATGTTTCAGATTTAGTGCTTAACGCTCTAGGGTCCGAGGGCATTTTTTGGACAGTTCACTCGCCTGGTATAAATGTTTTATTATTGCTGTTAACAGCTCTCCCTGCATCCCACAATCAAGTTTTATGTCTCTTTTTTCAGGACAACCTGTACTTTCAAAATATATATGCTATAGTTGTGTTTTATAAGTGTAATAAAGGTTTACAATCAGAAATAAGAAAGGAAAAAGTAAAGCGGCAAATAATTTTCCACACACATTTATTCAAAACACATAGCAAACTATAATAAATTAGTAACACATCACTCCTAAAAACAATCTTTGGTTTTGGTGTGTCACGTGAGGTGAATCTGCCCTACGATTGGATTTTGGAAAACCATGTGATGGTGAACCAATTCCGATTGGACACTCACATTGCTCACGTCATCACACAGCTTCTATGAGGAGTACAAAGATGGTGGACGGTGGCTCGAAAGTCCACGGAGTTGACTTTTCAGCAAAAAAAAAGTAAGTTTCTATCTCATATCATTAAAAAGTTATTTATAATTCAGTAAAGCTCAGTCTCAGCCGTCGTATATGACACAGTCAGGGTGTAGAGGGGGTCTGGTTTGGGAACCACAGAATCTCGTCTCTGCTGTTTGCGGACAATGTGGTTCTGTTGGCTTCGTCAAATCAAGACCTTCAGCGTGCACTGGAGCAGTTTGCAGCCGAGTGTGAAGCGTTCGGGATGAAAGTCAGCACCTCCAAATCCAAGGCCATGGTTCTCGACCGGAAAAAGGTGCTTTGCCCTCTTCAGGTTGGTGGAGTGTCCTTGCCTCAAGTGGAGGAGTTTAAGTGTCTCAGGGTCTTGTTCACGAGAGAAGGACGAATGGAGTGTCAGATCGACAGACGGATCGGTGCAGCATCTGCAGTCATGCGATCGCTGTATCGGACTGTCATGGTGAATAGAGAGCTGAGCAAGGGGGCAAAGCTCTCAATTTACCGATTGATCTATGTTCCGACCCTCACCTATGGTCATGAGATTTGGCTCATGACCGAAAGAACAAGATTGCGAGTACAAGCGGCCGAGATGAGTTTCCTTCACAGGGTGGCTGGGCGCTCCCTTAGAGATAGGGTGAGGAGCTCGGTCACTCGGGAGGAGCTTGGAGTCGAGCTGCTGCTCGTCCACATTGAAAGGAGCCAGCTGAGGTGGCTTGGGCATCTTTTTTGGATGCCCCCTGGACGCCTCGCTGGGCACATCCCATCGGGAGGAGGCCCCGGGGAAGACCCAGGGCACGCTGGAGGGACTACGTCTCGCAGCTGGCTTGGGAACGCATCGGTGTTCCCCCAGAGGAGCTGGGGAGGTGTGTGTGGATCGGGAGGCCTGGGCGGCTTTGCTTGAGCTGCTGCCCCCGCAACCCAACCTCGGATGAAGCAGAAGAAAATGGATGGATGAATGGAAGTTTATTCAGTGAGGAGAAACAAATGCTAAATTATTGTTGTGCCATAACTTAATTTTTGTTCAGCCTTTGTGACCCGTCTTCATGAAGTTAGATGCAAAAATGTTGAATTTTTAAAATTTCACAACTTCTAAGTTAGCCAAGATACACCTCTGGTAAAAATTTCTTTGAAATCAATCAATCAATCAATCAATTTTTTTATATAGCGCCAAATCACAACAAACAGTTGCCCCAAGGCGCTTTATATTGTAAGGCAAGGCCATACAATAATTATGTAAAACCCCAACGGTCAAAACGACCCCCTGTGAGCAAGCACTTGGCTACAGTGGGAAGGAAAAACTCCCTTTTAACAGGAAGAAACCTCCAGCAGAACCAGGCTCAGGGAGGGGCAGTCTTCTGCTGGGACTGGTTGGGGCTGAGGGAGAGAACCAGGAAAAAGACATGCTGTGGAGGGGAGCTGAGATCGATCACTAATGATTAAATGCAGAGTGGTGCATACAGAGCAAAAAGAGAAAGAAACAATGCATCATGGGAACCCCCCAGCAGTCTACGTCTATAGCAGCATAACTAAGGGATGGTTCAGGGTCACCTGATCCAGCCCTAACTATAAGCTTTAGCAAAAAGGAAAGTTTTAAGCCTAATCTTAAAAGTAGAGAGGGTGTCTGTCTCCCTGATCTGAATTGGGAGCTGGTTCCACAGGAGAGGAGCCTGAAAGCTGAAGGCTCTGCCTCCCATTCTACTCTTACAAACCCTAGGAACTACAAGTAAGCCTGCAGTCTGAGAGCGAAGCACTCTATTGGGGTGATATGGTACTACGAGGTCCCTAAGATAAGATGGGACCTGATTATTCAAAACCTTATAAGTAAGAAGAAGAATTTTAAATTCTATTCTAGAATTAACAGGAAGCCAATGAAGAGAGGCCAATATGGGTGAGATATGCTCTCTCCTTCTAGTCCCCGTCAGTACTCTAGCTGCAGCATTTTGAATTAACTGAAGGCTTTTTAGGGAACTTTTAGGACAACCTGATAATAATGAATTACAATAGTCCAGCCTAGAGGAAATAAATGCATGAATTAGTTTTTCACCATCACTCTGAGACAAGACCTTTCTGATTTTAGAGATATTGCGTAAATGCAAAAAAGCAGTCCTACATATTTGTTTAATATGCGCTTTGAATGACATATCCTGATCAAAAATGACTCCAAGATTTCTCACAGTATTACTAGAGGTCAGGGTAATGCCATCCAGAGTAAGGATCTGGTTAGACACCATGTTTCTAAGATTTGTGGGGCCAAGTACAATAACTTCAGTTTTATCTGAGTTTAAAAGCAGGAAATTAGAGGTCATCCATGTCTTTATGTCTGTAAGACAATCCTGCAGTTTAGCTAATTGGTGTGTGTCCTCTGGCTTCATGGATAGATAAAGCTGGGTATCATCTGCGTAACAATGAAAATTTAAGCAATACCGTCTAATAATACTGCCTAAGGGAAGCATGTATAAAGTGAATAAAATTGGTCCTAGCACAGAACCTTGTGGAACTCCATAATTAACTTTAGTCTGTGAAGAAGATTCCCCATTTACATGAACAAATTGTAATCTATTAGACAAATATGATTCAAACCACCGCAGCGCAGTGCCTTTAATACCTATGGCATGCTCTAATCTCTGTAATAAAATTTTATGGTCAACAGTATCAAAAGCAGCACTGAGGTCTAACAGAACAAGCACAGAGATGAGTCCACTGTCCGAGGCCATAAGAAGATCATTTGTAACCTTCACTAATGCTGTTTCTGTACTATGATAAATTCTAAAACATGACTGAAACTCTTCAAATAGACCATTCCTCTGCAGATGATCAGTTAGCTGTTTTACAACTACCCTTTCAAGAATTTTTGAGAGAAAAGGAAGGTTGGAGATTGGCCTATAATTAGCTAAGATAGCTGGGTCAAGTGATGGCTTTTTAAGTAATGGTTTAATTACTGCCACCTTAAAAGCCTGTGGTACATAGCCAACTAACAAAGATAGATTGATCATATTTAAGATCGAAGCATTAAATAATGGTAGGGCTTCCTTGAGCAGCCTGGTAGGATTTTTTGAGTAATCCTGCTAACAAACCAACCAACCAACAAACAATCAAACGGACGCGACTGAAAACATAACCTCCTTGGCGGAGGTAATAAAGTCAAGTCTGGGAGCAACACCATGGAACCACCTTGGGTCCTGGATGGCAACCACCCAGGCAGGCATCGGTCCATTCTCACATCTTTAAAATAATTGCCTATCTGCTACAGCTAGGTAAAACGTGGGCATCTTCTTGGCCTTCTCCAGCTACTGGGTCTTCAACACTCAGGCACCTGTGTCCTGGATCATGCACAGAGAAATGAGCCACACGGCCAAAATATCATAGCTGACACTCCCTTGCAATGCAAGTGATAATATCCTAGTCTCTCTTAACAACCGCTCAATTGATATAGTAATTTTAGGAATCCCCAAGGATCCTTCAGAGACACCTAGTAGAAAAGACATCCAATCATGACCTTAGGTCACTGTTTAGTGTCCAAGTCTCACAGCCATACAGCAAGACGGGCAGCACCAGTACCCTAAAGACTTGGACCTTCATTTGCCTGAAAGGATATCAGCATCCCCAAACACTTGTGTCCAGTGACCTCATTACTCCACAAGCTTTTCCCAGGCACCTCTTCATCTCCGAAGCTAAGGACCCAGAGACATGTATGTCACTGCCAAGGTAAGTGAATGTCTCCACAAGTTCAGCTCTTTCACCATATACAGACAAAATTCTGATGATTGAGTCCAGGAAGTCATAAATGCCTCAATCTTAGTTTTGATCCAGGACAATCTCAAATCCAGACACACTGATCCCCTATTCAGCTCCTCAAGTGCTGCAATCAGAGCATCCATTGATTCTGCAAAGATCACAGCATCGTCTGTTAAGTCAAGGTGAGTTAACCTTTCCTTTCCAACAAAATCCTACCCAACACCTATTCAGTAAAAGCATTGAACAGTGTATGAGCCAGAACACACCTTTGACGAACACCAGTTTTCACTGGGAAAAACTCAAGAGTGTCTGCCTCCACTCTACACAGCACTCAGTATCTATGTGTGTAGACTGTTATCTATGTGTGTAGACTGTCGATGTCCATTAGCTAATTGGGGATCCCACAAATTCTCAGAATCTCCCAGAGAGCAGTCAGATCAACTGACTCAAACACTATCCAAAAATCAACATAGTCTGCAAAGGAGCACTTCCTCTACTCATACGTGTGTTCTGTGAATATCCATAGGGCTAAAATTTGATCAGCAGTTGACTTGTTTGGGTGTGAAGCCAGACTGCAACTGAATCCTATTAAGGATTATCCTTGCAAGTACCTTCCCTGGCTCAGACAGCAGTGTGATACCACTATAGTTGTTACCATCTATACAATCACCCTTCCTTTCCAGATTGGAACAGCAAGACCTTTCTGCCAATCTGAAGGGATGATGCATGTCTCCCAGATTGAAAAAAAATGGTTGCAATGACCAGAGAACAGCATCTGCATATACCTAAAGGAGGTCAGCTCCAATGCCACAAATCCCTGGAGCTTTCCCCACCCTCGGTTGTTTCACGGCCTTTGCAATCTCGGCAAGATTTGATGGTTCACAATTCAATAGCGAATCAGCTCTAAGAATGCTGGCTCTAGAAATATCTGCCATCGCAGCAGGAGGATCAGCCTTATACAACTACTAAAAGTAGGTAGCCCAATGTGACAATACAGCAGAGGCATCTGTCAGGATTGAACCATCCTCTGCCACAACTGCAGTGGGGTGATGGGTAAGTCGAGAGGAAGAAAGTGCTTTGATTCCTCTGTAAGTAGGTCGAGGGTCACTAGACCACAGATGGTGCATCACCTGATCACATATTCTTCTAACAAGTGCCTCCTTGGCCATTTTCAGTACCATCCCAGCCCACTTTCTCAGCTGTACATCCTAAGATTTCCATCAAGCCATGCACTACACGTTCTCTGGATGATATTTAGTTTCCTCAGAAATGAAACACCTCCTGCTATGGACACTGGCAGCTCCAATACAATCCTCAGCAACTTTCAGGGTCTGATTGCGGAAGAATTCCCACAACCTATTCAGATCGTCAGTTGTGTCCATACCAAGTCCTCCAGCCAAATTGCATGCAAATTCCTAAGAAACACTCTGATCTTGAAGCCTGGTCAGATTTAACCTTGGGCAGTGAGCACTGAGCAGGCAGTAACCTGTGAGACTTAAACTGAACCCTCAGGGAAGCCACAACAAATCTGTGGTCATGAAACTGCCCAAACTGGGCACTTCTGTAGACCCTACAGAAGTCAGTCACCTTGACAAAACAGCCGGTATTACAACACCATGTCCAGCAGTGTACATCTGGACTCTGAAACCAGGATCCAGCAATTCTGAGTCACTGGCTTTTTGCAAAGTCATGACTCCATATTTACCACGGTTGCCAGATCCATGCAGATCAAGACAGCAATAATAATAATATAAAAAACATTTATGCTTCTTATTTAAAAAAAAAAAAAAAAAAAAAAAAAAACAGAATTATACTCTTTAATCTCAAGGTAAAAATAAATGTCTGAAACATAATCTTGTCATGGGTCATGTTTTGGTTTTTGGTTTCATTTCCACATTATTCAATCTTCAGTATTATTCACCGGGTTATCTGGTTAAGTTTCATTTGCTGTCATTGTCATGGGTTGTATTTTGGTTTCATATCCATTTTATTCTGTCTTAAATATTATTCCCTCATTTTATCTGGTAAATGTCTCCTCTTAGGTAGTAGTCTCTATTGTCATTAATGTGTTCAGTTGCCTTTGTCATGTCAAAATTTCTGTTTCAGTCTTCAATGCTCATTCTCTCTCTCTCTCTCTCTCTCTCTCTCTCTCTCTCTCTCTCTCTCTCTCTCTCTCTCTCTCTCTCTCTCTCTCTCTCTCTCTCTCTCTCTCTCTCTCGTGTCTCTCTCTGGTCTCTGGCTTTTGTGTCCTCTGTTTGCACTAGTTCACCTCAAACAGTTGATCCCAGCTGTCAATCTTCTGTCACAATATTTGTTTGATAGTTAGGTGTTTTCTCATGTTTCCAGAATTCTCTTGTGATTTTTCTAGCTACTGTTGTAGTGATTTTATCTGTTTGCTCTCTAGTGTTCCAAGTTCCTGATCTTCATTTAGGACTCATCATTCACTGTGAAAAGTTCTTGTCGCTGAAGTCTGCGTGTTTTTGGTTAACACTCTGTCACATCCTTTTGAAAGACTGTAACATGTTTGTATTTATTTCACATTATCCTGCTTTCACTTGTATTCTAAGTTATCATTCATCCTGTCACATCATGGACACGTCTTTTAGTTCCTGGATTCCTGTTTTGTTCAAATAAACTACTCTGGGCTTAAACATCTGTTTCATTCTCTGCACTGGGGTCACACCCATGTACTTACATTGCAATCTAAATTAAACAATAAATACATGTAAAGTAAGTCCTTTCAGCTGCTCCCTTGTTTGCACTCAGAGTCACCACAGCAAATCCAAGGTGGATCTGCATGCTGAATTGGCACAAGTTTTACACCAGATGCCTTTCCTAATGCAACTCCACATTACATGGAGAAACCTAGGGTTTGAACCAGGAACCTTCCGCACTGAAGCCAAGCATCCCAACCACTTGGCCAGGATTTTTCCCAGTCGGCCGATCAATAAATGGGCCGATGGCTGCCCGGTTTATAATTTTTATTTATTTTTATTTTTATTTATTTATTTATTTTTCGGGACACCGGTCCATGGAGAAACATGCACGTCCCACAGAACTCAAATGTAACCTTCAGACACAGCATAGGCCCAGTGGCTTGAATGCCAAAAAATACCTTGTGGCCATGATAGGCTCTAGAGGCTGTAGTCTCACCATGCATGTTCTAGACTCCCCGTCCAGTCACCTTTAATGATAAGCAATCATGGTGAGTGTGAGAGAAAAAAACAACACAACACAACATGAAAAACAAAGTCACAAAATGGAAATGAAACATAAAGGCGGTGCAAAAAACTGAGGGGGAAAAAGCTTTGTTCTTGGATGCTGTTAAGAGCAGAAAAAATTCAAATGCTTGCTACAGGGGCCAGTAGCTTAGTGGTTAGCACTGTTGCCTCACAGTGAGAAGGTCATGGGTTCGATTCCCACCTGTGGCCTTTCTGTGTAAAGTTTGCATGTTCTCTCCGGGTGCTCTGGCTTCCTCCCACATCCAAAGACCCACAGGTTAGGTGGATTGGAAACTTTAAATTGGCCGTAGGTGTGCGTACACTGTTGTTTATCTATATGTGACTGGCATCCTGTCCAGGGTGTACCCCGCCTTGCGCTCTATGACTGCTGGGACAGGCTCCAGCCCCCCACGACATCAAGATGAAGATGTGTGTGTGTGTGTGTGTGTGTGTGTGCTGCAGGGGCTGGTGTGGCAGGGGCGCCTGCAGCGGGTCCCTCTTAGCTGGTGGTGTTGTATGACAAGTCGGATGACAGGTAAAGTGAGGCAGCAGCTACTGCTGCCATGGAGGTCACATAGGAGGAGATTGCTGTTGGTGGCGATGATAGCAGGTGTGTGCCACAATGGTGTGGACAAACAGTCATCGTTTAACTTTTCGTACAAATGAAAATGGCTCCCCCTTTCCCAGTTACAGGTCTAAGAGATTTACATCTCCATAAATGTTGAAATCAAACGTAATATACTCACCTCATAGCAAACTGCATAGTGTGGTGTGTTTCAACTAAATGTAGTTATCTAAAGTATTGGAAAACAATACCATATTCATATCCTGATTAACTAATTAGTTCATTTTATTAAAAACCACTTAACCACTATTTTATGCTTTCATCAAAGGATGCCTCACATAATTGCAGATTATCTACAATCTTATAACTCACATGTTGCAATGTGATGTGGTTTGAGCATGCAGATCTGCTATTTTCACAATTTTTGATCTTTTCTGCCTATAATGACAGCCCCCAGATTAGGTCACCAGAGTTAAAGTGTTTAAAGTGTCAACATGCACCTTTCTTTGCGCCCAGAGGCCAATATGTTCATGAAGGACCTTGATCTAACAATATAACATATGTATTCTTCACATATTTTTTCAGACAGTGTTTATGGTTTACTGTCTTTTGAACAGTTTCACATTATACAGTTAAAACTAATAAAACACTGATTAACTATTATTACTTATGATGCAGTACGCAAATTACAAGTATTTCCTCTTTTGTCATTCTTCATTGGCTATACATTATGTTGACCTGTACAAAGGGTTTGCCCATTGTTCACATCATTATACTATCAACCCAGTTTTCGGCAGTTCATGATGGGATTATGAAAAGTACATTAATCTATGGGTTCGTGATGGGGGCATATAAATGGGGCGCTTTTCGTGATGGGGCATGAAATGCGGGGGTGATGGAGGGAGGGATCTGGGAGGGTTATGATTAGGGTACACACTTATGCGATGCTTATGGTTAGAGTTAGGAGAAGGGGGAGTTTTGTAAATAGCAAAATAAAAAACTGTTACAAAAATGGCATGTTTTTTGTGAAGGGGATAACAAAAAAACTGTGAGACTGGGCTGTGTTTTCCATACTTAAGGCAACTAGCCAAAGTTCTGATTGCATCCAGACTTTTTTTTTTTTTTTGCGTGTAATCTTGCTCAAACGTATTCCACACTGTTCCTCTGCTTTTCATGTCCAGGTTTGTGATAGGCAGCAGCAGGCCCAGTATATCATCTCCTGTGGACATGATCTCACCAGAGACCCAAAGCCCACCCATAGATTATTTCAACCCTCCAAGTGCCAGCCTGCCAATGCCATCACAGTTTCACTGCCTATGAGTGAGTGAGTAAGTGATAAATAAACACTCTTGAATCTTAAATCTTTTCTCCACCATCCTTCTTAAGAGCAAGTGAGCAACATACTGTGTAGGCATCATTTATTTTATTCAAGGCTCCAAATCAATTCAATTTCAGATCAGTTTATTTTCATTTATGAAGCGCCAAATCACAACAGAGTTGCCTCAAGGTGCTTCACACAAGTAAGGTCTAACCTTACCAACCACAACAAGCACACAGGCGACAGTGGTTAGGAAAAACTCCCTCTGATGATTTGAGGAAGAAACCTTAAGCAGACCAGACTCAAAGGGGTGACCCTCTGCTTGGGCTATGCTACCGATACAATTGACAATACAAATATGCAGGAAATTTTGGGAGTCCATGCTGGTGCACAGGATGGGAGGCCTGCAGAAGAAGACACCACACCCATCTCTGGATGGAGCTACACCTCAGAGAGAAAAAAAAAAACAGAATCAGGCAGCAGAGATGACAAATACAGTATAATTTGTCAGCATTAAGCAACAAGAAAAACAGAAGAAATACTCCAGAATATAAAGGGATATTGTTCAGTATTGTGGTGTTATTGAGGGCTTGTGTGTTTATACAACTCCTGGCAATAATTATGGAATCACCGGCCTCGGAGGATGTTCATTCAGTTGTTTAATTTTGTAGAAAAAAAGCAGGTCACAGACATGACACAAAACTAAAGTCATTTCAAATGGCAACTTCCTGGCTTTAAGAAACACTATAAGAAATCAAGAAAAAAAATTGTGGCAGTCAGTAACGGTTACTTTTTTAGACCAAGCAGAGGGAAAAAAATATGGACTCACTCAATTCTGAGGAATAAATTATGGAATCACCCTGTAAATTTTCATCCCCAAAACTAACACCTGCATCAAATCAGATCTGCTCGTTAGTCTACATCTAAAAAGGAGTGATCACACCTTGGAGAGCTGTTGCACCAAGTGGACTGACATGAATCATGGCTCCAACACGAGATGTCAATTGAAACAAAGGAAAGGATTATCAAACTCTTAAAAGAGGGTAAATCATCATGCAATGTTGCAAAAGATGTTGGTTGTTCACAGTCAGCTGTGTTTAAACTCTGGACCAAATACAAACAACATGGGAAGGTTGTTAAAGGCAAACATACTGGTAGACCAAGGAAGACATCAAAGTGTCAAGACAGAAAACTTAAAGCAATATGTCTCAAAAATCGAAAATGCACAACAAAACAAATGAGGAACGAATATGAGGAAACTGGAGTCAACGTCTGTGACCGAACTGTAAGAAACCACCTAAAGGAAATGGGATTTACATACAGAAAAGCTAAACGAAAGCCATCATTAACACCTAAACAGAAAAAAAACAAGGTTACAATGGGCTAAGGAAAAGCAATCGTGGACTGTGGATGATTGGATGAAAGTCATATTCAGTGATGAATCTCGAATCTGCATTGGGCAAGGTGATGATGCTGGAACTTTTGTTTGGTGCCGTTCCAATGAGATTTATAAAGATGACTGCCTGAAGAGAACATGTAAATTTTCACAGTCATTGATGATATGGGGCTGCATGTCAAGTAAAGGCACTGGGGAGATGGCTGTCATTACATCATCAATACATGCACATGTTTACGTTGATATTTTGGACACTTTTCTTATCCCATCAATTGAAAGGATGTTTGGGGATGATGAAATCATTTTTCAAGATGATAATGTATTTTGCCATAGAGCAAAAACTGTGAAAACATTCCTTGCAAAAAGACACATAGGGTCAATGTCATGGCCTGCAAATAGTCCGGATCTTAATCCAATTGAAAATCTTTGGTAGAAGTTGAAGAAATTGGTCCATGACAAGGGTCCAACCTGCAAAGCTGATCTGGCAACAGCAATCAGAGAAAGTTGGAGCCAGATTGATGAAGAGTACTGTTTGTCACTCATTAAGTCCATGCCTCAGAGACTGCAAGCTGTTATAAAAGCCAGAGGTGGTGCAACAAAATACTAGTGATGTGTTGGAGTGTTCTTTTGTTTTTCATGATTCCATATTTTTTTCCTCAGAATTGAGTGAGTCCATATTTTTTTTCCCTCTGCTTGGTCTAAAAAAGTAACCGTTACTGACTGCCACAATTTTTTTCCTGATTTCTTATAGTGTTTCTTAAAGCCAGAAAGTTGCCATTTGAATTGACTTTAGTTTTGTGTCATGTCTGTGATCTGCTTTTTTTTCTACAAAATTAAACAACTGAATGAACATCCTCCGAGGCCGGTGATTCCATAATTTTTGCCAGGGGTTGTATGTACTTCAGTGGGGGACGAGTTGGCACAGTATCTGCACGTGGAATGTAGTGGTGGGCCAGTCTGGACCAAAAACTCCAGGGCTGAATTTTTGTTCCAGTCCAGTCCTGCTAGAGTCTGATGGTGGATCCCCACTCTAGCCTGAAAACTAGGTAATGCTGTGCTTACTGTTTTCGAGGATGTGTGGAATGCTCTCCCATTGGATTTAAGATCAGTGAACACTGTGGATACCTTTGCAAAATTGTTCAAGACCCACCTGTTCAGGCTTGTTTTTACTTAATCATGTTTGTATTCATTGTGTTTTAGTCTTCAGGTTTTTACCTGTTCTCTGTGTCTGAATACATTTTGTAAGAACTGTTCTTAAAAGGTGTAATTTGAATTTGTTTTAATTAAGAGTTCTACTCATCTGAGTCATCTGTGCACAGACCATTACCTCAAAAAAGCTTGTTGTTCGTCAAGCTGCTTTTTGGCAAATGTACCTCCAACCTGTATGACCTTCTTTCTTAGGACCTTCCAAGTCTTCATTTGTTACAGTCATTTTTATGATATTCTAACAGTGTCATCAAGAACTCTGAGTTCAACTCAGGTGAGTGAGGGCTGAACTTT
Source organism: Thalassophryne amazonica (assembly GCF_902500255.1). Taxonomy (NCBI): domain Eukaryota; kingdom Metazoa; phylum Chordata; class Actinopteri; order Batrachoidiformes; family Batrachoididae; genus Thalassophryne; species Thalassophryne amazonica. Next base: position 31,183,729 of record NC_047113.1, read on the forward strand.
CTCTCATCTTTATCTGGAGTTTATTTGTGGCTTCTCACAGGAGTCATCAATTTTTATTTATTTATTTATTTATTTTTTACAGTATTTGTTGGTTTACCACAGCTCTGAAGATTCACCAGTTTCATGTTTTTTGGAGATAGCACTCACCACTGTGGTTTACTGCTTGTGTCAGTTTTCCTGATATTTGTCTGTAACGTTTGCCATCTTTTGTTAAAACTGTTTTTTGAAAACTTTTTCCTGATATAAGGGTTTTAATTAAATGAATCTTATATTCAGCATAGTGTAATAAACTCAAACTAAACATAATAACCAGATCAGTTTGGTTTATTGCTAACTGGAGTGACTATATATATATATATATATATATAAAACTCAGGAAATCTTTGATTTGTATAAAAGTTTGCGTGAACCTCTGATGTAACTAAGTGTGACATATGCAAAAACACAAGGAAGGACACTTTCATGTTGACTCCGCAATTTGAATATTGCAGCAGAAAATGAGACACATTGGACCATCCAGAATTTTTCTGATCTTCAATTGATGAATTTTTATAACCCTGTGCCTGATGTAGCCTCGGTTTCCTAATATGCCTATGTCGCGGACATGAATGAGCGAAGCTCGTCAGCATCTCACCATGTCATTTAGGTCCTTCAGACTTTATTTTGAGTAAATGATTTAGGGGAGCATTAGCATGGCAAAACCGTTCAGCTTCTGGGGGGGCTCTGACCCCCAGACCCCTGCCTTTTTAAGCATTTTTCTTTATTTGTCTCTCACATGCCTGGAAAAGCTCCTCACCATCTAACCATGTCCTTTAGGTCCTTCAGACTTTTTTCAGTAGAATGGTTCTTGGGAGCATGAGCATGACTAAAACCTTTCAGCTTCTGGGGGGAGCGCCACCCCCACAGACCCCCCGCCTTTTTAAGCATTTTCCTTATTTTGCCTTTCAGCTTCGGAGGGGCTCTGCCCCCCATACTCCCCACCTTTTTAAGTATTTTTCTTTTTTGCTTTTCAGCTGACCCCCCAATTACAGTCCTTTTAACCTCCTGCCACTTTAAGCATTTTTTTTTAATGTAGATGTAAATTAATATTCAGAGTTTTCAGCTAGTTGACAGTAGGGCTGTACAATATGGCCAAATTATCGTATCTCAATATTGTTACATAAATTGTCATGTAAATGTCACTTATATACATGCTGTCCATATTCTTGACCCACTTAGGTGGGTAGGGAGAGTTCCCATGGGATAAAAAAGCTTTTCAACCTACCATCCCTGGTTCTCAAGACCAGGCACCCAAGTGGCTCTACTCTCTCTCTCTCTTTTTTCCTTTAAAGATATTTAGGTGTACCTTAGTAAACACTAGTAGATTTCCACCTTAGATTTGAAATGTATAATAGAAGATATACCTTACTGAATTGTCATATCAATATGATATACGATATGACTATGATTTGAACCAAAGTGCAGCAACAGTGAAAATTAAACATTCTTAAACAAAACAGTAATAATACCACACTCATTTTGTACTCATCATAAGGTTAGGATACTGTGCCCTCCAAAAGTATTGGAACACTTGGAATTTTACACATTTTAATTTGTTTATTCCATTTTAAATGCAAGAAATACAAAAAAAGAATAAAAATTTCTAAAATTATCTTTCTCAAACTCAAACTGAAAGCAAATCTCTAAATCTTGATAAAACATGTAAATAATAATCAGTTTTATTGCCAGTTTTCTTTAGACAAGTCAGGGGATGGAAACATGAACATTTCCAAGTCACTGAATATGTCTTGAACTTTATTTACATCAGTTATGAAGAAATACAAAAGTTTCTTTCACCAAAACATCAAATCTTTCATCTCAAATGTTCTTTCTGTCAAATTGTAGCTGAACTTTCAGGTCTTTTTAAGAAAATCCTCCTCTACACAACTTCATCAGGTAGCTGGATTTTAGATTTTTAATTAATTTATATCCAGTTGTAGAGATTTACTTTCAGTTTGAGTTAAGGAAGATAATTTTAGGAAAAAAATGTATTTGAAATATAATAAACAAATTAAAATGTGTGAAATACCAAGTGTTCCAGTACTTTTGAGGACAATTGAGAAACACTGAGGAGCAGCATCTTACTTTTTATATATAAGAGAATATTTAGAGTGGAATTCTGCAAATGGTGATACAAACATCAGATTCGGCACAAATAATCCATAGACATTGACCCTTTAAAAAAAACTGATTGGCCACTTGAATTTTTAAGAGGCAGCCAGGTAGGGGTCAATAGAAGAATTACACAGGGGTCTAAATCAGGGGTGGGCAACTTGTTCCAGAAAGGGCCAACAGGGTTTAGGTTTTCTTTGCAGCCACTGATTCCACCAGGTGATTTCACTGATTAACTGATTCCATCTGCTCAAAGTGATATTAATCAGTAATCAGTCATATAGAAAACTACACCACATATTTGCCTGATCATAAAGATTCCAAAAAAGGTATAGTTTGGACAATCTGTGACTGAATGTTATGGAGTAATGAGGTAAAAGCAGAAAGAAAAAGCTGGGGGGTTTTTTTGTTGTTGTTGATTTGAATTTTTTGCACATCATTTTTAGTGATGAAATGTTGCCCCAGTCTGAGGTTAAGAGTGCTATGGAGAAGGTTTTCATCCAGGATGTTCTGTACATTGCTGCATTCATCTTTCCCTCAATCCTGACCAGTCTCCCAGTTCCTACCACTGAAAAGCATCCCTGCAGCATGATGCTGCCACCACCATGCTGCACTATAGGGATGGTGCCTGGTTTCCTCCAAACATGACGCCTGGCATTCAGGCCAAAGAGTTCAATATTTGTCTCATCAGTGAGATGGTTTCCATCTGGCTACTCCACCATACAGGCCCGATCGGTAGATTGCTGTAGAGATGGTCGTCCTTCTGGAAGGTTCTCCTGTCTCTACAGAGGAATGCTGGAGCTTTGACAGAGTGATCATCAGATTCTTGGTCACCTCCCTGACTAAGGCCCTTAGTAGGGAGGGGTGTTATCTCCAAAAATTTGGAAATCTATAAATGTTTGCATGGAATATGGAAATATACATGGAATAAACCATAGCAGGATAAAGTTTGGGTCATTTGGTTCCAAAAACCCATATGGATGGAGCCAGTGAAGATATTGGGTTCAAAAATTGCCAAAAATATTGATGAAAATGTCATATCTTGAGAACCGCTGCACCTAGAGACTTGAAATTTGGCTCCAAATATTGCGTGACCCCAAGTTTATATTCAACTTCTATAGTAACAATAAGCCTATCTGGTGTTTTTTAAGAGTAGTTGACAAAAAACCTAATTTCAGTACATATGTTACAATCAATTGTAACAAACAAAATCTATGTAGTTTTTATTTCAGGAACATCAGTTGAGTATAATCATCACATGTAAAGAATGACATGGCCACAATGAACTAATTATAAGCAACAGAGTGGTTTTCTACGTCAACAGCACATATACGACACAAGCGTTACTTGAAATTTTCAAACGTTCCGTCCATATGGGTTTTTTGAACCAAATGACCCAAAATTGATCTTGCTATGGTTTATTCCATGTATATTTCCATATTCCATGCAAACATTTATAGATTTACAATTTTTTTGAAATAACACACCTCCATAGTTTAGACAGGCGGCCAGCTCTAGGAACAGTCCTGGTGGATCCGAACCTCTTCCATTTACAGATGATGGAGGCCACTGTGCTCATTGGAACCTTCAAAGCAGCAGACATTTCTTGAAACAATCCTCTCTCGGAGGTCTGCAGACAATTCCTTTGACTTCATGTTGACTTTTGTTTGTGCTTTGACATGCACTGTCAACTGTGGGACCTTATATGTAGACAGGTGTGTGCCTTTCCAAATCATGTCCAATCAAATGAATTTACCCCAGGTTGACTCTAATTAAGCTGTAGAAACATCTCAAGGATGATCAGTGGAAACAGGATGCACCTGAGTGCAAGTGGGCCTCATGGCAAAGGTTGTGAATGCTTATATACATGTGATTTCTTATTTTTTTAATTAAAATAAAGTTGTCAAAATCTTTAAAAAAAACTTTTTTCACATTGTCATTATGGGGTATTGTGTGTAGAAGTTCATCCATTTTTTTTAATAATGCTGAAACATAAAATGTGGAAAAAGTGAAGCCCTGTGAATACTTTCTGGATAAACTGTATCTAGGCCACATATATCCATGGTTGTGAGGTAGAGAAAGTGTACGGCCGCGTTGTGTTTGGAGCGGGCCCAGGCCAGAGAAGCTCAAAGCACTGAATGTCATCATCAGAGCTGTCGGGGAGCCAAGCAGTAATCACACCCAGATCACCTACAGGCTCACGCCAACTTACAACACGGGTCACCACAGAGTGTGTCTGAAAAACAGAACTGAGCTAAAGAAAAAGAAATACAAGGAGTAAAATATGCATCCTTTGTTCATGTTAAAAATGCTCAGTGAGTGTATTTTTTGTCTCCCTTTTCTTGTCTAAATTCCATTTTTAACATGCAGCTCCAGAAGGTAGAGAATCATGAATTAACAGAAATGGTCTTGTTTCTACTGTATACAGTGCTGTATCACAAAAAAAGCATCACCTCTGCTCCCTCATGACATGCCAAACAAGCCTTCTCACACTTGACCACATGGCATATTTGCAAATAGGAACACACTGCGATGATCCTTGTTCCTGCAACAACTTAGCTTTACTGGCACGTTTCACTTGACATTTGAATTAACATGTGAGACATCATTTTTGTTTGTTTGTTTGTGTTTGTTTGTTTGTTTTTTAGCACTGTAGGGTACAGACCTGAAATCAACTCTGAATCATGATCCTGCAGCAATCACTGTATCTACAAGAATTCAAATCAGAATTCACATCATATTCAGATTAGAGAATGTCAAAGGGAGCTTTAAACTGTACACAAGATACTTAATTCTCACTGAAATTCTATACAGGATCAGGAGAACATCCCAGACAGACATGCAATGCTACAAATGTAAAGGAACATACAGTAAGATCAATAGAAAAAGTACATAAATTTGTAGTTGTAAAAGCAGTTAAAATCATTTCAATGGGCTGATTGACAACAGAGCCCCATGTTTTATTAATATGGCCTCCAGTGTGAATACACTGACACAAATTACACAAAGAAATCTGACATAGCAGTCTTCACCTCATTCACGTAACTAGTGGAGTATAATAGTTAACAAAACCATTTTATCAAATAATTTGTGAAAATAAAATAATATTAAAAGTCTTTATAACAAATTATATATATACATTTTTTTTAAATATATGCTTTTATTATTATGATGATGATGATGATCAAACTATCAATTGGGGTAGTGACCCGGTCATGAAGATCTGTTGATCAGTTCATGAGTTACACTCCATTGCAGGCATCGTCAAGTGTGGAAACACAAACAGACATATATCTACACACATATAGAGCCACTAAAAACAATACTTCACTCTCTCTGGAATTTTTTTGTATATGTAAAGCCAGCAGATCAAATGGTATAACAGTACACATTTTAATTTTATATAAAGTACGTAAATAAGATCAATCAGAAAACAATCACATTTTGTGTCCTTGTTACAATTAATGAGTAATGCTGACTAAATGCTGATGCAGTTGATAGTATCTGCATTAACACAAGATTAAATGAAACATATCAAGTACAAAATACTAGTGAGAGAGAACTAGTGACACCAGCATATAGTGGTGCATTGGTTCACTTCATTCAGCCTTCCCAAGTCCCCCTCCCCTTCTCTCAGCCCCATCGTCCTGTGAAATGTGCTTCCACCACCTTTGCGAAATCCTGATTATAGATTAAAGAGAATAATGTGCCTTGAATCAGAATGTAAAACACTCAACAGAATGAACAGCAGGATATTCCAGAGAAAAAGAGTCTAATAAAAGAATGTTGTGTAACCTGCAGGCTTCTTTTTCATCTTTGGGTATAAACTATATACATGCACCTTGTGTGACCTTTGAGCCGCCCTGTAGTTTGGGACATCAGGAAGTGATGTAACTGTGTGTGAAATGCAGGCAGAAACAAATCTCCTTGAGCAGTAATGTCCAATCAAGGCATCAAGGTAACCTCCCTAGAGAGGTTTTCCAGGCACGTTCAAATAGTAGGAGACCCTGTGGAAAATTATGTATTATATTATTTAAACTACATTTGCAGTGCAATTATAGTTTAAATGAGTAAAGTTTCACAGAGTGGCCCTGATGCCACTCCTTTTCACAAGCATCCTGGAGGGTGCCCGGAAGTATGCCCATCCAATCTACATGTGTTTTGTGAACGTGGAGAAGGAGTATGATCGGGTACCTTGAGAGATACTGTGGGAGGTGCTGTGGGAATATAGAGTGAGGGGGTCCCTTCTCAGGGCTATGCAATCTCTGTGCACAAAGCGAGAGCTGTGTTCGGGTTCTTGGCAGTAAGTCGGACTCGTTTCTGGTGGGGGTTGGCCTTTGCCATGGCTGTGCCTTGTCGCCAGTCTTGTTTGTGATATTCATGGACAGGATATCGAGTCAGCGGCTCGGAGTGGAGCCGCTGCTCCTCCACGTCGAAAGGAGTCAGTTGAGGTCGCTCGGGCATCTTTTCCGGATGCCCCCGCGACCCGACTCCTGATAAAGCGGAAGAAAATGGATGGATGGATATCGAGTCAGGGGAAGGAGGGTCTTCAGTTTGGTGGGCTCAGGGTCTCATCACTGCTTTTTTGCTGATGATGTGGTCCTGTTGGCTTCATCAGCCTGTGACCTCCAGGACTCACTGGATTTGTTCGCAGCCGAGTGTGGAGGATCAGCACCTCTAACTCTCTAAATCTGAGGCCATGGTTCTCAGCAGGAAACCAATGGATTGCCTGCTCTGAGTAGGGAACGAGGTCTTGTCCCAAGTGAAGGAGTTCAAGTACATCGGGGTCTTGTTCTTGAGTGAGAGGACAATGGAGTGAGAGATTGGCCGGAGAATCAGCACAGCAGGGACGGTGTTGCATTCATGCTGCTGTACTGTTGTGACGAAAAGGGAGCTGAGCCAAAAGACAAAATTCTCGATCTACTTGCAATCTTCATTCCTAGTCTCACCTGAGCCAAAGGCTTTTCAAGGCATGCTCCAGTATGCAGGTGCCTCAATATTGACACCCCCAACAAATGGAAAAGGCCTAGATGATGCCCATGTTTTATCTGGCTGCAGCAGACAGACTGCCACATTCAAGAGTTGTGGATGTCCTGGCTGTCTTTCTGGGTGGTTGTTACCCAGAACCCAGGTTGGTTTCATGGTGTACTGGATACTGTGATGCACTCCCTTGAGGCATGCTTCCAGACCTGGTCTTTCTCAAAACACACCCATGAGTAATTAAGTGATTAAATACGTACCGTGCACCCTATATTGTACTCAGATTTTGCACCATATCAATACAAAAGCTGAAGTGGACATACATCATCATCTGTGTTGTGCACTTTACCTTGTGCACTATAATGGAGATCATCAAGATAGGGTCATTTTATATTTGACCTTAAATGACCTGAATTGCAGGTGAAGCACTATTTGACCAAAGTACAAATAACATGGAAATCAATGTAAAATATGACTAAAATTAAAAATGATTCAGAATCCACATCTGATTAAAATTTGAATGAGCTCAAACAAACAAATGTGAATGAAGGCATTACCTCCTTCGAAGAGGTAACAAGTTAATTAGTGGAAAAAATCATAAAACAGAAATATCCACTAGAACAGTAATGAGTGCATCAATTCGAAGATTTCTAAATGTCAATGGTGTCAATTAACCTCTTTCACAACACACTTTTTAACATTTTATGGCACATGTGCAATTAATCACATGGCTGCATTCCATTCAGGTGTTCCTGTTCCAGGACCCTCTGTTTGAAACCGCCGGCTCCCTGAGCTGCTGATAAGTCAGCCTACTGGTGTTCCCCTGCAGTGGATGAGTGATATGAATGGATAATAATGACCCACTGAACCGACAAAGGTCCTGACTGACTAATTTTAAAGGTAATGATAATGCCCAAAACAGTCAGTGGTTTGGTTTGATAATGTTCAAATCAAGCATTCACGGGCATGACAGGTCATACGTGACTTCGAGCATGATGTTGCTTGTTTTTCTATAATCACAAGACTTAAATGAAAACAAAAAGTCTTTCAAAATGGAATTAACAGGATTAATGCTGCTCAGCTATACAATGCAACAGAAGATGAAAACCTTGTGGTTGATTCAGCTTGATACTTTCAACTATTTCTTGTGATTCAATTGCATCCAATTTAATGAATTAAAATTGATACTCATAAAATATGAATAGCTTCAAAAAGCAACTGTTTAATCAAGATTACCAGTGATGGAGGGGTGAGTCTATTATGCATTTTTAAAACATAATTAAAGTACTAATCTGTTAGCTCAGAAATTCTTCACAAAACACAAGTAGTTCAAATAATACAGAAATAGCAAAAAACCAGATTTTTGTTCACTTTTGCAGATCATGATTTTTCACATCACTTTATGCAGATGATGTGGTCCTTTTGGCTTCATCAGCCTGTGACCTCTAGCACTCACTGGGTCAATTCGCAGCTGAGTGTGAATCGGCTGGGATGAGACTCAGTACCTCTAAATCTGAGGCCACAGTTCTCAGCAGGAAACCAGTGGATTGCCTACTCTGTGTAGGGAATGAGGTCTTGCCCCAAGTCAAGGAGTTCAAGTACCTCAGTGTCTTATTCACATGTGAGGCGACAATGGAGAGTGAGATTGGCTGGAGAATCAGCGCAGCAGGGATAGTATTGCATTCGCTCTGCCATACTGTTGTAATGAAAAGGGAGCTGAGTCAAAAGACAAAGCTCTCGATCTACTTGTAAATCTTCATTCAATCGGGGGTACAAGTGGACGAAATGGGCTTCCTCAGGAGGGTGGCTGGTGTCTCCCTTAGAGAAAGGGTGAGAAGCTCAGTCATCCATGAGGAGCTTCGAGTAGAGCCGCTGCTCCTTCGTGTTGAGAGGTGCCAGCTGAGGTGGTTTGGGCATCTGGTAAGGATGCCCCCTGGGCGCTGGTGTTCCAGGCACGTCCATCTGGGAGGAGACCCTGGGAATGCCTCGGTATACACCAGTCGGAGGTGGCTAATGTGGTCCGGGAAAGGGAAGTTTGGGGTCTCCTATTGGAGCTGTTGCCCCCACAACCTGATTGCGGATAAGCGGTTGGAGATGAGTAATACTGAACTAATACTGAATACTGATGACATAATACTGAATAGTACAAATACATTACCATCTTGTAATCTGTAACACTGTAAGAGGCCTATTTTTGTGTGCAAATGAGGTTTACTTAAGCCCACTCCCACAGAAAGTGTGTGTGTGGCATATTATTGGCAACCACTTGCTATACGCGCCGACTCTCACCACCCATTATGGCAACTGTATTCATGTGTGCAGCATGTGACCACTGTGTGCACAGTATTCAGTAGCCTTTAAAGTAGCATCTAATTTGCACATCATCAGATGCTTCCTGGCCAATGTTTCATCAACTTTGTCTCTGTTTGTTTTTGTAGGCTTATTGTTTGATTTTTTTAAGACAAATTTTGAGTTTCTGAACAACCTGGTGCTTTCCAGCTTGTCATACAGACAGCACGTGCGTGGCATGTGCATGGTATGTTTGGTGCAGCCGTGTGACAAGTGACAGAGTTTTTACACTCAACAAAAATATAAACGCAACACTTTTGGTTTTGCTCCCATTTTGTATGAGATGAACTCAAAGATCTAAAACTTTTTCCACATACACAATATCACCATTTCTCTCAAATATTGTTCACAAACCAGTCTAAATCTGTGATAGTGAGCACTTCTCCTTTGCTGAGATAATCCATCCCACCTCACAGGTGTGCCATATCAAGATGCTGATTAGACACCATGATTAGTGCACAGGTGTGCCTTAGACTGCCCACAATAAAAGGCCACTCTGAAAGGTGCAGTTTTATCACACAGCACAATGCCACAGATGTCGCAAGATTTGAGGGAGCGTGCAGTTGGCATGCTGACAGCAGGAATGTCAACCAGAGCTGTTGCTCGTGTATTGAATGTTCATGTCTCTACCATAAGCCGTCTCCAAAGTCGTTTCAGAGAATTTGGCAGTACATCCAACCAGCCTCACAACCGCAGACCACGTGTAACCACACCAGCCCAGGACCTCCACATCCAGCATGTTCACCTCCAAGATCGTCTGAGACCAGCCACTCGGACAGCTGCTGAAACAATCGGTTTGCATAACCAAAGAATATCTGCACAAACTGTCAGAAACCGTCTCAGGGAAGCTCATCTGCATGCTCGTCATCCTCATCGGGGTCTCGACCTTACTCCAGTTCGTCGTCATAACCGACTTGAGTGGGCAAATGCTCACATTCGCTGGCGTTAGGCACACTGAAGAGGTGTTCTCTTCACGGATGATGCGAAGGAGATGTGTTGCACTGCATGAGGCAAATGGTGGTCACACCAGATACTGACTGGTATCCCCCCCCAATAAAACAAAACTGCACCTTTCAGAGTGGCCTTTTATTGTGGGCAGTCTAAGGCACACCTGTGCACTAATCATGGTGTCTAATCAGCATCTTGGTATGGCACACCTGTGAGGTGGGATGGATTATCTCAGCAAAGGAGAAGTGCTCACTATCACAGATTTCAACTGGTTTGTGAACAATATTTGAGGGAAATGGTGATATTGTGTATGTGGAAAAGGTTTTAGATCTTTGAGTTCATCTCATACAAAATGGGAGCAAAACCAAAAGTGTTGCGTTTATATTTTTGTTGAGTATATTTTGTTTGTTTGCTGGTGGGTTGATTGCAACCTGGTCTCATGGCAAGTCGTGATTCAGCAGCACGAAATATACATTAATCTATTGCTTTGTGATATTGTGACGAAAAGCACCTCATTTTCGTCACGGCAGCACAAATTGATTCTAATTAATTCCGTGATGGCTGCACAAAATTAAAATTGAAGCGGGGGGTGGGGGCGGTTATGGTTAGGGCGGGGGGGAAGCGTAAGATTAGGTTATGGTTAAGGTTAGTGTCAGGGGCAGGAGTAGGGTTAGGAATAGTGAGTTTAAAAAAAAAAACCCCGTCACGAAAATTTGACTCATTTCATCACTGAAGCACGAAAAAAAAACGTGAGACTGGGCTGTTGTTTGCATGATTTTACCCCAACCCAAAAAAGATGGATTTTGTAAAAGGCAAGATGGATGACTATATTGTACCATAGAAGAGTTGAGCGAGTGCTCCACATACTCATATATTTCCTTGGAGCCTCCCTCCTAGTCTCGCAAAGACATTTTCCTCTTTTTTGCTTTGGTTCATCCAAAAAAAAAGGATCTTTTTAATTAGTTTTGATTGTCAAGTAAGTGTGTTTTATGACTTTTTTTATTTAACATGTCCACTTATAATTTTAACAGCCTCAGAGCAGACAAAGACAAAGGCACCTTTTGTCATTTTTGGTGACCCCACGTTGGGAATAAGGACAGAAACTGATGGGGTTGTTGGATATAGTCTCTGAATGTGGTCCACTGAGCCACTGAAACTGTAACTCTTCAGTCCCGGGGCAAGTTGTCCATTTCAACCCCACGCAAATGTGGGATAATGATGGTGCAAAACAGCAGGAAAATCCAACACTATTGAAGAACCTTTTTTCCCTTATTACATTGATGACCTCCAAGATTTCACTTTAGTATCACGAATCACCTTGAAATGTGACACATAGCTTCATCTCAGTGTTGGCCAGTATATTTTTACTTTGATAATGTTTCAAGTAGAGCCTTCAGCGTAATGGGGGATAACATAAACCAACTTTATCCATATTGGATGCGAAACCAATCCATCTATGTTTCTCTTAGACTCATATCCTTGAAATTAGTTCCACAACTTTACCTTGGTGTTGGCAAGTACATGCTTAATTTTTGTTACCATTCAATCATAACCATAACACTTGTTGAGGTCAAATTTAAAATATTTAGCAAAACACAGCTTTCCACAGTCCTATTTGTTTGACTCATCACCTTAAAATTTGGTACACAGCTTTACCTCAGTGTTGGCTAGCACATGCTTCCTTAGTTTGCTACTACAATACTACTGACGAACAGGCGCGCGGACCTTCGGCTTTCATGTGACCTGGATGGTGTCACAGCATAGAAAACGCGTGCGTCGAGATTATAATTCAGTGCGAGTGTGTCAGGTGCATCTGATGCTGACTTCGAAGCAGACGTGAAAGCTTGGTGGATATGGGGTGTTAGCTTGTCTAATTAGCTGGCCTGTTGAGCTCATTTGAGAACATATTGCTTCGTTTGTTCATTTGGTAAAGTTGGGGTGCTACTCATACAGTGTTAGCTAAGCTTGTTTAGCTCCACACGGACAACACGATAGCAGCTAAAGGTCCACAAGAGGCCTCTTGCTTGTCATGCTGCAGCTTTTATGGGGAAGGAATGTAATACCATGTAAAGCTGAAGGTATCAACCTTTTTTTACTTGTGGAGGAGTGAGGGAAAATTAGCGAACCCCTGCAGCCATTCTTGCGTTCCTTTGGGGAATTACTAGCTAGCATTACAACATCCCTCAAAATCCACACTCTCCCTTCTTCTGCACATATTTTCCTGAATGTGTCTCACAGTGCTGCTCACCTCCTCCATAAACTCCGAGCTATCCTGAGGACACACACGGCTTACTGATTGGGTGAGGACAAGCTGATAGCAGTTTAGGATCACAGTACAGTTAATATAGTATCGGGCACCGTGGAACGAGCGCCTCAACAAACGACAGAGCAGAGGAACATGTGAGCGTACGCTGGGCGTGTGTATGTCTGCGCATATTGTATGAGAGGGTGAGTGTGAAATGAGCGTCTTGTGTGTGCATACATCTATGAAGTGTGTGTGCACGTCTGTTTGTGTGTGTGAGGGCTACCCTGCTCAGGGCACTGACTGAATTGTTTCCACATGTGTCTTAACGCAGATTTCTGGGCGGGTTTGGAGGATGGAGGGGGCTGCTGTAGTTGGTGAGGTGGGAGTGTATATGTGTGTGTGTGTGTGTGGGGGGGGGGGGGGGGGGGGGGGTCAGGTTTCATAGCACCACACAGCACATCTGGCCTTTGAGAGCAGAATTACAGTTCCCACGACAAAAACACACAGCCAATACACACGTGTATGTGCACCTTCCTTGATAAACTGAAAAGGGTGCGCAGACAAGTGCATGCACCAACAACAACAAACAACAACAACAGTACAGCAGTCTCGGGGTTAGGCAGATTCTCACACGCGTTGCTTCCCGGATCACGCTCTGTTGCTTTTCAATGTCGGTCTTTCTTATTCATGCATGCCCAATAATTCACATGCGCACACACATTAAAACACCACTTCTTCCCTGGCACAGCTGTCCCGAATGCTGCAGGCACACAGGCGTTTCACTGGCACGACACATGGAAGGAAAATCTGAATGTGTTCTCACTAATCATTCCCCTATTCCGTCCAGAAGAGCGAGAAAGAGAGAGAGAGAGAGAGAGAGAGCGAGGGAGAGAGACACAGAGATGTGAAGAAATGAAAGAAGAAGAAGGACAAGCACACAGGTTGGGCGACCTTTAGAGCAGGTGTTGTAAGGTAAGGAGCAGCAGCGCCAGAGTGAAAACGTGAGAAGAGGGAGTGACGTAGTGGGAGAAAAACAGGTTAGAGGTGAATGGATAGGGAGTGGGTGGGAGAGAGACAGAGTGAGATGGGATAAATGGGGGCATGCCAGTTCCATAAATGTTTAATTGCCAGCAGGTTTATTCATGTTAAGAGGGAGAAAGAGGAGGAGGAGGAGAGAGCTTAAACAGTACATAATCTGTCTCGAGCCCCCAAATCTAATTTACACAACAAACAGAGAGAGGAGAGAAGAGAGGGTATAAAACAAAGGGGGGAGAGAAAAAGAGAAAAGGAAGAAAATTGCTAATTGGCTACAGTTGGGCATGTCTGTCCTGAGATGAAAGAGGTAGAGGACATGAGAATGAGGGAACAGGAGGGAGGAGTGCAGGATGGATGGATGACAGGAAGACACATGACTGAAAATGTTACCTGTACTGTACAGGCCAAAAGTCTTTCTAAAGGAGAGCAGAGCAAAAGGCGGCGCGAGGAGATCAGACTGCAGTTCCGTTGGACAGATGGGGTTAAAAACCAAACACATCGGCGTCAGTGTGTTTTCTGCAGTCTGCTGGTTGTGTGTGACACTGTTCAGGAATGTGTTTACTGTTTCTTGGGTCCTCCTGAATAAGCATGATTATTTTGCTTGCCATCTTTGTGTTCTGCAAATGTTTCTTTGGTATTAATCTCACTGACAAATGGCACATTTGTCACCTCACCATCTTTTGGGTATTTTTGTGTCCAAACTTTAAGGTTCATTTGTAAGACACTTTAAATAAATATTGTAGAGCAGTGGTTCCCAAATACCTTAGGTCATGCACCCCCGTGTACATCCTGACTAGTTAGCACACCCCTTGTTGCTGTCAACCCCCCTATAACAATAACTAGCGTTGTGCAGAATAACAGGTATATAAGCCACCTTGTACCATGGTCTGGACCAAAAAATTTAAATATGGTTCAAGCAAAAAGGGTGGTTTTGGTCCGGATCAAACTGAACCATGGTTTCATGCGTTTGCAGTGTGAAAACACTTTTCGGATAGTTCAGACTTTTGGACAAATTCCACAAAGGAGGGAGGTTATCAACACTCATTAAACCAGTGGTGTCCAAAGTATTCCAGAAAGGGCCACGGGGGTGCAGGTTTTCTTTGCAGCCACTGACTCCAGCAGGTGATTTCACTGATTAACATCACTTTGAGCAGGTGGATGAGTTCATTAGTTTTGACGTAATCCTCAAAATCCGAGAAAGTGAAGCGTACAAATTGAAAACCTCATCCAGAATCTGGATCTGGATCACCTTAAAAGCCTATATAAAGTGAAGTCTTGATGCAGAATCCGGATACAGATCACCTCCAAAATTTCATGGAGTCTTCCAAGGCCTAACACCAATGTGCGGTGAAAATGTGTTGGAAATCCGTTAAGTAGTTTTGACGTAATCCTCAAAATCCGAGTAAGTGAAGCGTACAAATTGAAATCCTCATCCAGAATCCGGATCTGGATCACCTCCAAAATTCAGTGGAGTCTTCTATGCTCTAATATCTATCTGTGGTGAAAATTTGGTGAGAATCCGTGAAGTAGTTTTGATGTAATCCTTAAAAGCCTATATAAAGTGAAGTCTTGATGAAGAGTCTGGATGCAGATCATCTCCAAAATTTAATGGAGTCTTCCATGGCCTAATATCTATATGTGGTGCAAATTTCGTCAAAATCTGTGCAATAGCTTTGATGAAATCCTGCTAAAAGACAGACAGACAAATAAATAAATGCTGATGATTTTATTACGTCCTTGGCGGATGGAATAATATCCATTTTGTGTGTTGCTGTGGCAAGCAGTAGTTGAAAATAATTATACCACAAGAAAATAATTTATTACAGAATTGAATACAAAGTTGTAAATTTGGTTTGGCCTCATTCTCCATCACAGCTTGACATATACATATATATACATATATATATATATATATATATATATATATATATATATATATATATATATATATATATATATATATATATATATATATATATATATATATATATATATATATATATATATATGTCTGGACTGTCAGTAAGTAGACCTAAGTTTCATTCCTCATCAAGCTACTTGCATGTGTGCCTGCACAAGACACATCGTCTGCATTACCCCAGTGCATCCAGCTGTAAATGGGTACTGATCTTTGCTGGAACTGATGTCTCGTACAGGGGAAGTCATACACTCACAGGGCCTGCGTAGGACTTAGTCTTCTTCTTCTTCTCCCTTTAACTGTTCCACAAGTAACATTTGTTCCACCCTTACGTCGCTGTCTGTTAAGTGATCCCTGCCATCACTGTTCCAGCATGTGAAACTGTCCTTGAGCAAAACCCAAACAACAAATTGCTCTTCTTCCTAACCTAATAAAACGTGTGGAGGATTGTGAAACAAGGGCAAGTAGCTAAAAACAAAGCAAAAAAAAACCTTTTAAATAATCAAGTTCACATGAAGTCCCCACTGTAGTGGGACAAAGAGTTGAAAGAGTTGAGAATGAATGTGAAATACTTTGCACTTACAGTATTAGGTCATGTCAATTAATTTAACCCCTTAACGCCTATTGTCGTATATATGCTACAATATTTGACTCAAATATGCAACATACCAAATTGACCAGTATGCCTGTTGTCGCATATTTGCAACATACCAGTATTATTATTATAACATTATAACATAAATTATTACCAAAATACCAAAACTACTATTTATTTTTTGTGCAAAAGTGAAATTAATAATTTCAACATTATTTACCATCTACTTAAAGGCAAAAACACACACAAAACATTTTTTATATACAGCTATATAAATTCAGGCGTTAAGGGGTTAACATAAATTAACTGTTTATTTTGCTGACTTATTTTTTAATGCTTAAAGCATTTGTGTAAATGAAATTTAAATTGTTTAAGACAATCAATCGGTGCTTTAAGGCAACGTTGATGGCAGATGGAGAATGTCGAGCAAATGTTTGAGGGCATGTTCATGTTCTGTTTGCTGTCAAGAGGGTGCATAAAATGGGCACATCAAAGGGGTTGGATTTGCCATGTTTATTCGTCATGGGCGTGTTGTAGTCTGAAATATCAGGGTCACTGTCATTCCCTTTATATTGGAGTACACCAGGTGCACCATGTGGTACTAAATTAAGTATTTTCTGCACAAGAGATCGATCTGCGTGGACACAGAACATGCAGAAAAACTGACATAACTCTGGAAGTTACTGTAACAGTTGGAATAACACATATGCGACTGATCCCCAACCACCATGCATGGATTTGAGCATAAGATGTGGGTGTTTAAAGAGCTATAAAATGTCACTATAAAGGCACAAAATGTGAGTAAACTGCTTCTTTCAGCCACTGAACGGATGATTATAGTATGTGGGGTGAACGTACCACGGAATGAAACATTTGAAAACCAGATTACTCATTTATATATTTACAGCAAAAAAAGAGCTAATTAATGTTTTTGTTACAAGCACAAACTCCTTCCTTAAGCTACTGAAAAGACGATCATATGTGAGGTGAACGTACAATGCAATTTAAATGTAATTTAAACTCTTTTTTAGTACATTTATAAAATCAACTCACCATTAATTTCCTTCTTCTTGTTGTTAAAAGAGCTGTCCTTGTAATTCCAAATTAAGTTTCTGCCAAATAGAGAAAAAACAAGTCCATCTTCATTCAAAAGTGTGGTCTTCCAGTAAAAAACTCATGATCTTATTCTCGTGGCTCTGAGGTCCCCTTCCTGAAGCAAAGCATCTTGGGTAGATTTATGCCACACCAAGCTCGTTGCACTAAGGCAAGCAGACCTTAACTGCCTTAACAACGACTGGTTATGAATTTTATGCAACGACAAACTGTCAGGGCTACTTTAAATTCTGTGACAGTCAATGCAGAAAAGTGCAGCAACATTGTTATCAGAATCCCCCTCAAAGGGGACCTCTCCCAAAGTAGCCAGCCACATGACGTACCTCAATTCGGTGGGTGAGGTGTAAAGTCTAGGGTAGAAAGAGATGTGCATGTGCAGCGCAGTTGCGTGGTGGAGCTCATCTCGACTGGTACTAGTTCATTTCGATGGGACTCGGGACACCGCCAAAATATAAAACTTCAGCAATCATGAATTGGAGTTATCTGTCAGGAAGCCAGAAACAAAAGAAGAGAAAAGAAGAGGAAGAAAAAAAAACAGGACAGTGGTAAGTGATAATGTACACTGGACAAATTAAGCCTATGGGTCAACAAAATATAATGTTTATGTTAGCTACCTGCCTGGTTGCGTTATATTAACAGTGTCCCATCATCATAAATGATTAATGTCCAATCGTGAAGTGAGTTTCACAAAATTAATCTACTGAACCAAGTTCAGACAACTTCCTTGGTCTCATATCACCCTCTGCTGGACTCTTATGAGCATAACACCCAAGAACCCATATGTAGACATACAAACAACTCACACCTGTTCACATTTAAATATTACTTTTGTTAATAACTTATTTTTAATAACATTGTTAAAGTGTTTGATTTAGTTACTGTGCGCATTTTTGAAGTATTTTGGATTTTGTACTTACTACACAATTTGCACTCGCTTTAAATGTTGGTTATTATGGGAAAACCCCACCATCCCATAATTTTGTTTAGACCCTCCTGTCCTTCCTGTGCGCCAACAGCATTTCCTGTGTATTCGTTTTGTGAATTGTTCTGTAATTTATGTCTGTAGCATGGCCCAAGTAGAGGGTCACCCCTTTGAGTCTGGTCTGCTTGAGGTTTCTTCCTCAGAGGGAGTTTTTCCTTACCACTGCTGCTCTGGGGGTTAGTAAGGTTAGACCTTACTTGTGTGAAGTACCTTGAGGCAACTCTGTTCTGATTTGGCGCTATATAAATGAAAATAAATTTTTAAAAATGTGTAGGCTTTGGGCAGACAGGGTAGGGTGATGAGGCGTAGGGGAGCTTTACTTGGGGCCCCCAAATGCCTTGAAACGGCCCTGACCATATATTTGGGTGAGAAGTGGGGCTAATAAGCCCACACTGTGACGGGGGGAAGCAGTTGCCCCATCACCTCCCCTTCTCCCATTCCCGCCAGCTGAAGACACGGACTGGCAGGCTCACCTCGCAGATGGCATCTTCCTCTGTATGGGCTCCTTTCTTGGATCCTCTCAGCTACGGACCCACAAGGACCACATTTCTGATCAGATGACAGATTGTTTTGTTTGAGTCTCCCTTTAGAGCTCAGTCAGCTGTTTTGGACTTTTCATCTCCCTCGTTGAATTGTAGATTAATAAACAGACTTTTTGAGCACAGCACTGTCCTCTAGTGGATTACTTTCTACGTGGAACATTTCCCAAAGGGACAGAGTGGTCCAACACAACTTTACAATAAGTTCAGTTTTAAATCAGCTCACAGCAGCATTTATCTGTTTCTTGTTCACTTTGCTGTGGAAATGAACATCTTTTCATTTGCACCAAAACAACACGCGCACACATGCACGCATACACACATACACCCACACACACTAATGTCTGTTCCTGTGAGTTTTTACGGCGCCATTCTTTGTATCTTTAGACACTCTTTGCTATTTGATAAAGACATTTATTCATATATATTTGCTTGAAGTGAGCATGACTACAAACTGTATTTTAACAGGAGTCGACAAGAGGAAAAACTCATAATAGTAACGCCATGATGGTCACTCATGCTGAAAGTAATCAAGCCCTGTTAGGAAGTTTCCACCTCTCTCATTTTTTAAAATGAAAAAGCAGTATAATGGTGTGTTTCTCATTTTAAGTGTCAAGAAAAATCATGGTTGTGAATCCCGATTTTTTTTTTTCGTATATAAGTTTCACCAGACGATAAGTCACAGGACCTCTCAAACTAGCAAAAAATACACAACATATACTCTGGAAAATATTTTAGCTACGATTATTTTGGCGAACAACTGGAACAGATACGATAATAGTAACACCATGACGATCGCTCATTTAAAGAACGCTTTAAGTGTGACCCGACTCGGTTTTAAACGTGTGCTGAAAGTAATCAAGCCCTGTTAGGAAGTTTCCACCTCTCTCATTTTTAAAACAAAAACAGAATTGAATGGTGTGTTTCTTATTTTAAGTGTAAAGAAAATTCATGGTCATGAATCCTGATTTTATTTTCCGTATATAGGTCGCACTGGACTATAAGTTGCAGGATCTCTCAAACTGGTAAAAAATACACAACTTATACTCCGGAAAATATGGTAGCTACAATTAGTTTGGCGAACAACTGGAACAGATGAGAAAATAGTAACGCCATGATGATCGCTTATATTTAAAGAACGCTTTAAGTGTGACCTTACTCTTTTTTTAAACGTGTGCTGAAAGTAATCAAGCCCTGTTAGGAAGTTTCCACCTCTCTCGTTTTAAAATGAAAAAGCAGTTTAATGACATGTTTCTCATTTCAAGTGTAATGAAAATTCATGGTCATGAAGCTTGATTTTTTTTCTGTATATAAGTTGCACCAGTCTATAAGTCGCAGGACCTCTCAAACTAGTTTAAAAAAAAAAGCACGACTTGCTCCGGAAAATACAGTAGCTATTGTTAGTTTGGCAAAGTACTGGAACAGATGAGGAAAGAAGATGAGCTGTTGTGTATCTTAGTTTGAGGCTTGCACATGTACGCTGTAAATGTAAAGGTCCTGCTGCTTCTGTACATGCAGATTTTGAATGGACTCAGCAGATGAGTCAAAATGGATTTTCCCAACCGTGCAGAGTTTTGGCGTTGCCTGCTTTCTTGGTGGACAGACTTTGGAAGCATTTTGGCCTGACAGCCCTTCTTGAAACAACTTGTAACTTCATCTTAAAATTCTATTGGTCTCCAGCGCAGCGTATACCTCGTACTGTGTCTGTTTATGGCAGATTCCTAATTTTCTCTCCCTCTCTGTGTTCCCATCTCCTGTTCCTTTTCTCTTTACACCTCCTCCTTCCTGCCTCCCCTGTGCTTTGAATTAAACTCATGCCTGTATTATCCCAAATCACTCCATAAGCCGTGTGTGGAGAGCAGAGCCCTAATGAACGAAGGAAACGTGTTAAAAACTTAATAGGTCAGGACGAAGCAAAGTGAAAAGGTCAGATATGTTCCTCAGGCTCAACCAACATATGGCCTTGGCTGGATTAAGACGTGTGTGTAAGCAGGGACATTCTTAAAACGGCTTCAGCTCAGACCTGTGTATGTCTCCAGGCTGATACAGCATCTGTCCCTAGTTAGACATATTAGTGTTACACAAGAATCCGGGCCAAAGAAGAACAACACTTGCTAAATATTTTGTTTATTGAAGTTAAAAATGCATTCAGTTGCAGTCATGAATCCTGCTTGAAAGCCCTTCACTCTGATTAATCAGGAAAACAAAGCAACAGTTGTAAAGAAAATAAACCAGACGCAGGTCACTGGTGCAGAAATTGCCTTCAGTGTGTACCTGACTGGGTCTGGATTCTTGCCACAACCAGTCCAGGAAACCAGGTCAGGGGGTGCCGTTTTGCGAGGGATCTACTCGTGTGTGTTTTTGTGTTTAGCACGGTTTAGTCAGACTTCAATTTACAAACATTTAAGGCCCCGCCGCCGCTGTTTCATTTTTCATTTAGTCGAAGCCCAAGGCCATGTCCCAGATTGGAGACTGCTCAACAACACAGAGGCACTCTCTGCGCTGCATTGAGCCGCTCCTCTCCTCATCATGTGGTCTGGTCTGGGGAGACGAGGACCTGGCGGTGACCCCGTGTCCTGCAACACACACCGGCATGCACGTACGTCTATGCACGTTCACATACATGCACGAGCACATATGTGAGTCAGCAAAACAGACAGATAGACAAACAGAACACACACGCAGACAAAGTGCGGAACATGCCGCCTAATCCGAGGAATATGAAAACGTCTCTTGGGACAGACAGGTACACACAGCAGCTGCAGCTCCACTGCACTTTGGTTTATGTATTAAGATTCAGCTTTTATACAGACGTTTTAGGGAAATGCTCATGTTGTTTGAATACCAAATGTACATGGACTCATCTGTGCACCAACCAGGTGCAAAATTGGGTGTTAGTTTTAATAGGGGGTGTGGTCAGGCTCTGTGTTGGTCCGTTGCCAACATGAAGCTGCAGAAACTGATTGCCCCACACACCAGCAAAATTGTGTTGTGAAGTTGAGGACAGATTTTTCTGTTTTTTGCATGGTGCAATACTCAGCTACGCCTTACATAGGCGGGTTTGCAGTACACATACACTCTCCTTGATCACACAGCGGTGTGCATTATTGCAAAATGCTGTCATAAAACAGAACTGAAAATAAAAATAAAATGAAAATGAAAGTACAAACTCATGGAAAAATACTGAACTTTGGTTGGTACCATAGTTACCTCCGCCAATGAAGTTGGAGGTTTTGTTTTCTCCCCTGTTTGATTGTTTGTGAACAACCTGGAGCCCATAATTTTTGATATATCATTATGAAATTTTTACTGAAGATTCATATCCTGATAGGCAAGAACCAATCAAATTTTCAAGGGCATAGGTCAAAAATCTTGGAAAACTGAAAAATCCCTATCTTTAACATTGAATTAATTTTTAAAAAATTCATAATTCTGTCAAAAAAGATCACATTTCTTTCATATTTGAGCGCTTTGTGTAGGACAGCATCCTTTATCGACTGACAAAGTTTGATCCGGATCTGATCCAGATTACAGATTTTGTGGTCATTTAAATGTGACATTGAAAACCCTATTTAATGTATATTTTACATTATATCTTAAACAAACATGCCCCAGTCACTCTCATATTTGAAAGTGAAGTGCTGACTGGCACGCACTATCACCTGACAAAGTTTGATCTGGATCTAATCCAGATTGTGGATTTTGTGAACATTTGAATTTAATTTTGAAAAGCCCATTTGGTGATAATTTTGCACTATATCTCAATCAAAAGTGCCTCAATCACTCTCATTTTTCTGTTATGGAAATACCTACACCACCAAAATTGGACTAAACAGCACACAGAATCTGATGGCACACTGAAGAAGAATTATTATTATATCTATTTTTTGTAGTTAAAACATTGGGATCTTTGATGACTTCTGGTGGGATTTGAACACCAGACTTTTTACTTATGTGACCAATGCTCTACCAGGTCAGCCAAAGGTAAGTCCCTGCTAGCCAAACTCATTGGAACATAATTCAATCTAGATTTCACCTTGCAACATATTTCCCCACCACATTTTTATTTATTTCTGAAGTCACAGGTGCACTGAAGGATTAAGAACCTCCACCTGTAACTACACAGTCACTTGCCACATCCTGCCAACAACACCCATTTGTAACCGAGTGATATATCTTTGTGGATTCTGGTGGGATTTGAACACTAGAAGTCTCATTCATGAGATCCACACCCTACCAGGTCAGCCAAAGGGGAATCCCCATTAGTTACATGAGACGTAATAATATATTCCAACTTTTAGTTGGCCTTAGGGTTGTATGATGGCTTTGTGGTGAGCTCTGTTGCTTCATAGTGAGAAGGTCACAGGTTCACTTCTGACCTGGTCCTTTCTATGTAGAGTTTACCATGTTCTCCCTGTGTTTGCGTGGGAACCCTCTGGGTGCTCTGACTTCTTCCCATTTCAACAGACATGTAGGTTAGGTGAACTGGTGACTGTAAGTGAGAATGAATTTGTCCATATGTGTTGGCCCTGCAGCAGACTTGTGGCCTCCCTGGGGTGCTAATGAAAAACCAGTGTTGCAAAGTGCCTAGCCACATAAAACACATAAACATATAGCCACAGAAGCCTATAACTTCTTCTGGGTTGTCTGGATGTCTTGGTGGCTTTCCTCACTCTTCTCCTTCTTGTGCAGTCACTTAGTTTTTGAGAACTGCCTCCTTCAGACAGATTTACCATACAGTATCATACTGTTTCATAAAGACTGATGCAAATTTAGTCCAAGACATATTCATTGACTTGGAAATGTTCATGTATCCATCCCCTGACTTGTCTGAAGCAAAAAGGCAATAAAACTGATTATTTGCGTGTGTTATACAAACGGGGACCTTTACTTATGCAACCCATCATCTTGGCTTTGATATTTTTAGTATGTCCGCCAAAGACGTACATATTAGGCCATGGAAGTCTCCATTAAATTTTGGAGGAGATCCAGATCTGGATTCTGGATCAAGATTTCACTTTATATAGGTTTTGAAGGATTACGTCAAAACTACTTCATGGATTCTCACCACATTTGCACCACTGATACATATTAGGGCATGGAAGTCTCAATTGAATTTTGGAGGTGATCCAGATCCAGATTCTGGCTCAGGATTTCACTTTATAGACTTTTAAGGATTACGTGAAAACTGCTGAACAGATTTAGACAAAATTTTCACCACAGATAGATATTAGGCCATGGAACACGCCATTAAATTTGTGATTGGATTGTTTAATGTATATGAAGATGTAGAGATTTGCTTTGAGTATGAGTTTAAGGAGGATAATTTTAGAAATTTTAATATAGAGAACCCTGAATTACTTTTTGTATTTGAAATGGCATAAACAAATTAAAATGTGTAAAACCCCAAGGGGCTGAATAGTTTTTCAAGACACTGAACACTGGGCTCGCTGTGTGGAACACAGCGGCCCCAATAGTATATATAGAACAGAATGGGACAGTAAAACCCAAATTAATCAATGGATACAACATTTGACTGGGGATGATGCCAAACGTTTTCAGTGCTACTACAGTTTAGTGATGGCTAAGTTGAAACACCACTCTGGAATGGGCCAAAACATGTTTTGAACATTGCTCCAGAGTCCGTATCAAAAGGAATACATGATGAGCTATGCTAAATGGGGCCTCAATATGTCAATAACTGATTGGACACAAATGTTTTAAAATGCCAGACTTTATTTGCCCCTTCTGATGCTGAAATATATTAAAACATGTGAATGAACTAGGATCACACTGTATTTGAATTTCTCATTTAAATGCCCCGTAAGTGAAGGGGCTGTACATGCACTAACATCTACAGTACAATGCTTATTCATCATATCTGCATATCATCTTATCACAAAGCTGTCGACATTGTCACTGAAAGCTCGAAATCTATCAAACTTCACACTAAGTGCATCTTTTCTCAATTTCACATCATAACAGTAAAGTAACAGAGGACAATTTTTCAGATTATAAAAATAATGCAGTGCAGACTTGATAAAAATATTAATGCAATGCCAACACATAATTTTTAATTTAATTCACAAGTTGCCAGGAAAATGAGCCAGTATATTATGTTTACTATGTGCCAAGAGTGCTAATGTAATATGTGGTAAAAAATAAGAAGAGTGTGAAGAATCATAGCTTTTTCAGTGCGTTTAAAATGAGTAAATGTGGCATTAACTCACTTTCTTGCCACCTTCAGCTAATGTAATACTGAACACGTACTTTCATAGGCCAGTTCATTAGGTGCACCTTGGTAGGGACCCCCTTTTGTCTTCAGAACTGCCTTAACGTCCTTCATTCTTTTTGCTATGGATTCAACACAGTGCTGGAACACTCCACTGAGATTTTGGTTCACACTGACATGATAATATGACACAGTTGCAACACCATTACATGTGACATCTGAGAAAAACTGGCAATTGAGAAAAAACTTCCAAGGCAACACTCCAAATGTAAACTTTCCAGAATGATATGCTTACATATTTACTATAATTGGTACGGCTTATGTTACTCTTGGACATACTGAAAATTTGTGGGATCTCCAAAAACTTGCTGGACATCATCGCTAGCCAATACACAGATACTGTGAGTGATGTGTGGAGCAGGGGCAGTGTCTGACATGTTCTGGTGTTCATCAGGGACATGTTCTGGCTCCTACACTGTTGTATATTTTTATGGACTGTGAGTTAGGTAGGGTTGTGGAGAACAGCAGCGTAGTGAGGAAAGGTTTAGTGACCTTGACTTTGCAGGTGATGCTACATCTTTCTGGAATCAATGGATCCCTTGATGGCAGTATTTTGGTAGCTGAGTGTGGACCAAGAATGTCTGGATTTGTGACTGTCCTGGATCAAGGCTAAGATCCAGTCTTTCAATTACTTCCTGGACTCAGTCATCATAAGTGTTATTTGTATGTGGTGAAAGTGTCGAACTTATCGAGACATTACTTGGGTTGGCAATGATGTTCATGTCTCTGGGTCTTTGACTTTTGAGGTCAAGCGTTGCCCGGAAAGAACTTAAGGAGTTATGAGATCCACAGACACAGGTATGTGGTGATGTTGATACCCATTCAGGAGAACTAAATTCAAAAATCTTTAAGGTCCTGGTGTTTCCTGACCTGTTGTATTGCTGTAAGACTGACCAGTGATTCAGAGCAACAACTGGCTGTCTTTAGTGCTATGTGTCCTCAGAAAATCCTTGGGTTGGAATGACTTTGTGTCAAATGACTGGCTAATTAGGGAGACGCCGATGAGGGTAATCACATGTATAATAATGCAACATCAGCTACAAAGATTTGGTCACGTGGCGCACTTCTCTGTGCATGATCCAGAACGTACGTGACTCAGTGCTGAGGACCCCAGCAAATGGAAAAGGCAAAGGGGACACCCATAAGGCTACTTTTTGAAATGTGAATGGTTGATATCTAAGACTTGGGATCGTTTTGTGGTGTGGTGGATACAGAAATGTGTGGCACCAGTGCATGCCCCCAGATCTGACACTACTTTTACAATCATAGAGGAAATCCTTAAGATTAATAATGACATCCATCATTAAGAAATACCCACAGTATAGTCCCCCATAGTAGATCACAGACTTGATGTTAATGTTTTTGAGCAGAGTCAAATAAGAACCTAATATGCAGGCAGTGTGGACACAGGAGATTTAAAATCAGTCAAAGTGTTTTTATTGTAAGTTCCAAAAGTATAGGGGTGAACAACAATCCCAAAAATCACATGAATACAGTGAAGCAAAAAGCCTATGGAGTCTGCAAGAAGAATAGTCAACAAACTGGGCTAAAGTAACAAATGACTTCGATGAGGTAAACACAAAGAACTTGTACTTACACGCAGAGAGACAAGGGAACCAAGGTGAGGTGTAAGACACAGGTAAGCATTCACAATGAACCAGCAACTAACTGTTAAACAACGACGTGCTGAAAGAACAAAGGTGGAACTGACAACAGGTTTGTGACAAACATGGAGGCGGAACTAAAAGACTCAGGTGAACGAAACAGAATGCAGAGAGATAGATAACTGAACAGACAACAGGTGCTAGAATAATGATAAAAATAACAAGAGAAGGTGAGAAGAAATAAAATACAATAACCAACCAAAACTGCGGAGGAAGAGAAATAAAAACACACGGAACTAAAAGACATCCACAAAGGTGACAAAACGCAAACCATAGGAAAAACTGAAAATGACAAATCACGGTGAAAAATATGATGACAATCAGAACCAAACTTAACTCCAAACCAAAATCCAGAATATAACAGAACAAGGACGTGGAACAAATAATAAACCGTGCTCACAGGAAGCAGGTGGATGACAGGGGGACTGACAAATACATCAACACAGGTGATCAACATATGGCGGTAAGTGAACACATACCAGACATAGAGGACGGATGGAAACAAAGTGCATGATATACACACACACACACACACACACACACACACACACACACACACACACACACACACACACACACACACACACACAGGATGATCAAGGACAAGCACACACTCAGCTCCCTGCTCTACTATATTATGTATGTATGTATGTATGTATGTATGTATAAACAGCCCAGTCTCACTTTTTTCATGCTCCCGTCACATAATGAGTCAAATTTTTGTGACAGGGTTTTTTTAAACTCACTATTACTAACCCTACTCCTACCACTAACCCTAACCTTAACCATAACCTAATCCTACTCCTTCCCCCAACCCTAACCATAACCACCCCCTCCTCCGCTTCACTTTTAATTTCGTGCAACCATCACAGAATGAATTAGAATGAATTAGAATGAATTCGTGCTGCCATCACAATATCACGAACCAATAGATTAATGTATATTTCGTGCTGCTGAATCACAACTTGTCGTGAGACCAGGTTGGTATAAAACTATACATAGAACTATATATGACTTCATTATGAAGTCATTTATACCAATCAATTACAAATATGTTGCTGATCAATGTGTGTCTAGAACACCCATTGACAATTCTTGGTTGTTGAGATATACAACAACAACAAAAAAAAAGTCTTTGTGCCATGTTGTCTTTTACCTTCAACCTTTGACCAAACTACTCCAAAATATATCACCTCTAGATATGTGTCCAAGTAATATTCCCAAGTTTGAAGGAAATCCTTCCAGCCAGTTTTGACTTATCTTGTCCAAGGGATAGAAGACACACACACACAAACCAGTGAAAACAAAACTGTTACCATTGCTTCACAGGGTAAATTAGTCACTTTCATAAACTACATTTCTGTAGACTGATTCAGTTGTTGTGACGTTGTCTGGTTTGCACACAGGTCATATTTGACTAGCAGGATGTAAATCATGTCATAGATGCTTTAGGTAGATATGGTGTTGGCGGGTCATTGTGTTGACTCCACAACCTTTAAATCACGGACATACTGACATGGAATACTCAAGCACCCTACACTTACGAAGTTCAATCAACAAGTATGACAACTGCAATTTAGCTTACTTTGAAAGGGACTGCAGCTCGTTTGATAGATTGGATTGTCCATTAACCAAAGGGTCAGTGGCTCAAACCCAAACATCCTTGAGCAATAAACTGAAACCCAAATTAGCTGTGGTGTACAGTTCACCATCCTGCATCGGCACACCTGGTACTGGTTTGTAAGCTGTTTTGTATAAATGTCATTGTTATTTTCACCTAAATCCCACTGACTCGCATGCAGGAGGTGGAGTTTTTCAAACACAAACAAGCGTACACAGAACGATGACCACTACTTTTGAACCTATTCACACCGACAGAGAAATACTCCAAAAGAGCACATACACACATCGGAGTTTGTGCACACAAACACACACCTGTGGTTTTTCAGCCAGAACACAGAGAACACTTTAGTCTTTGAGCTGTCTGCCCCACTTAAATTGAGCTCTGCTTGTAAAGAGGACCTGACAGACAGAGAAAACACACATACACACAGTGATGAGTACACTGTTGGAGCAGAAGGCCTGACTAAGCTGAATTCCCCCCTGCTCCCCTTTCCTATTTTCCATCTGTCTCAGCATAGAAGAACCTGCACGGGAGGAAAATAATGCACACCATATACACACACCACGCTAAAATTTCTCAACTCTTTACTGTAACACTTATGCCAAGACACTGCCAATCCATGCTGCCAGTCTTTACAGTTTCATTATCCTGCATCCACGCAAACTTTGAATTTCCTAATCTCTATTTGGTGCCCTATCCGCTCCTCCTTGTCCTCATCTCCTCCCTCCCTCCCTCCGTTGTTTCTGAGGTACTGTGTGGTTGACCAACAGCCAGAGAGAAACAAGTGCAGAAGTGCCGGCCAAACTTGCCTGCCTCTCCGCCCAAATTACACGGGACAGTCCCAATTACCCTGTGGCCAACCAAAGCATTTCCTGGGTTAGCACTGGTGATGCGTGCCCCCCTTTTGCTGTGGTTACAGGGGGTGTTATTAGATGCTTGTTTTACTGCAACCCCAGAGCGTGCCTGCCGGCCGCATCCACGCCACGGGAAGCACAACTGCAATGTTCCAATAACTTCGCTTGGCCTGATGGTTGACAAATGGGAGAGTGTTTGGGCAATGTTGGAGCTTGTAGTAAATTCCAGTCCGCCAAGTGGGAAATGCAGCAAGAACATTGCAGAGAAAATAAGAAATTCTAGACAAGCTGCTGTGACTTCTGGGAGGGCAGATAAGTGTGTGTGTGTGTGTGTGTGTGTGTGTGTGTGTGTGTGTGTGTGTGTGTTGTGTGTGTGTGTGTGTGTGTGTGTGTGTGTGTGTGTGTGTGTGTGTGTGTGTGTGTGTGTGTGTGGTGTGGTGTGTGTTGTGTGTGTGTTATAACATTCCTTGGAGCTCAAAATACTGAGAATGAATATGGAGAGCTTTTTGGAAAATGTATTCTTAATAATGTTCAAATGTTAAAGCATAGTTTTGGATGGAAAAAAGTCATATATTCATAAAAGTCTTGCAACATGCAGAACATAAACTGTAATTTTGACATTGCTATGGGTTGAAAAATAGACATGCCACAGGTGTCTAATAAAATGTCCAGCCAACACTAAACTCTGGGATACAAGTAATGAGAAAAGCAAAAAGGTAGAAGAATCTCCAAAAAACAGCAAAAAGGGCGTTACGATTTTTCTTGTTCACATAAAACATTGAAATGTCAAACACCCTCTTATTTTAGGTCCAGTTCATGCTTCGGTACCTTTGCGCAGCCCCTGTTCTCAAAATCCAGGCCTAATTTTTATGCCAAATGTGAAAAAGAAGTCAGCAGGTTACAGGGTTTTTTCTTATCATGTTTCCTTTCTCTGACAGTATGAGTCATTTGAGTCCTTCAAATCTATGTTGAAAATCCACCTGTTCACTTATACATATCTGTCAAGCATGACTGATTATCTGCACCTAACACTGTTAGCCTCTGGGGGTTAGGATTTCAGTCTCTATATACTCTGAGTTTAGATTGTAAGAGCAAAACATAGGACTCGCCTGCATTCAGAGATGTTAAAATGTTTAAGGTTTTCACAAAGGTGATGGTCTAGTGGTTAAGGTGTTGGACTTGAGACCAGAAGATCATCGGTTCAAATCCAAGCCTGACTGGAAAATCACTAAGGGCCCTTGGGCAAGGTCTTTAATCCCCTATTGCTCCCAGTGTGTAGTGAGCACCTTGTATGGCAGCACCCTGACATCGGGGTGAATGTGACGCATTATTTGTAAAACACGTTGAGCATCTGATGCAGATGGAAAAGCGCTATATAAATGCAGTCCATTTACCATTTTCACGCTACTACGTTCTGCTTTTCTTTTTTCTCTGTTTTTTGTCTTTTACATAGTTGTGTCTTTTCCTGAACCACGTCTTCTCCCCTTCTTTAATTTCATCTTCCACTCTATTGTCCTCTCTGTCACTTAACCTTCACATTTGTCCTGTGTAAGGCTATAAGGCATGCCAACTCAAACCTGGGTCTTCATCTTCAGGAGTCTGACACATCTGTCCTCTCCTTGTCAAGGTCTATCTTCTGGAGTCGGTCTTCTCTGATAAGGCTGTCGTCTGTTTTTGCATTCTCTTTTGTATTGCTATTATTATAATAGCAGTAGTGCTTTTTTCAACCTATGTTGATTTTTTTCAAAAAGTTTTATTCAGTTTGT
Organism: Thalassophryne amazonica; assembly: GCF_902500255.1. Lineage (NCBI taxonomy): Eukaryota > Metazoa > Chordata > Actinopteri > Batrachoidiformes > Batrachoididae > Thalassophryne > Thalassophryne amazonica. Next base: position 31,214,784 of record NC_047113.1, read on the forward strand.
AGGACTGCTTTCCTGAGAATTTGCAGGATCCGCAAGATGTTGTTGGACAACTCAGCTAGCTGATATACAGGTACTGTGAGTGCTGTATGGGGCAGGGGCAGAATCTTGGACTTTTTCCTGGTGAATATTGGTATTCATCAGGGATGTGTTTTGGTTCCTACACTGTTCAAAGCTTGTATGGACTGGATGTCGGATAGGATTGTGGAACCCAGCAGCTTACGTGCCTTTGTTGGCAAGGAAAGGTTTAATGATCTTGACGTTGTTGACAATGTTGAAATCTTTGCAGAATCAATGGATACTGTATAAATACAGAAAACGTTATTCATCCATTCCATTTCTACACTCCCATACACAGTCATACAAAATATAATGCATACGTATAATGCATAAGTGCATAGAATAACTGACCGAGATCCAGGCTTTCAGTGACTTCCTGGACTTCAGACGTGTGTCTGTATGTGGTGAAAGTGTTGAACTTGTGCAGACTTCCACTTATCTCAGTGGTTTCATTTATATCTCAGGGTCCTCAACCTTTGAGAATGATTGCTGGGAAGCGCTTATGGACTCATGAGGCTGCTGGACACAGGTGTGTCAAAGAAAGATTTACTGATGGAGACTTGGCTGGGGGAGTATCACTTGCATTGTGAGAGAGTATCAGCTGTGATACTCTCTCGCAATGTGGTGTATTTCACTGGGTAGGTTCTCGCACGCAGGTGCCTCAGTGTTGACCTCAGTAGCTGAAGAAAGCAAAGGGGATGCCTGCATTTCACCTGCCTGCAGCAGACAAATGGCTACTTTCAAAAGGTTTCTACCTGGGTGGTTGCCATGCAGGATCCAAGGCAATCTGGTCATGTGATGGATGCAGAGATGCGCAGCACCAGTGCATGCTCCCAGGCCATACTTATGATGTTTTTCCATAACTGCACATCTGTTCATGGAGTAGTCCTTATTCTATGAAGAACCCGCCATGCACCTCCTCTGATGTGCATGGAAGAAACATACTATGTACATATAAGTAGACCCCAGAATTGCCCAAGGGGGTGTGTTTTTATAAAGGTCAAGGACATTGTAGTCAAAGTAAAAATTTTGATTCATCTGTCCATGTGTTCCATGAGTCCTCCCAGGTCCTTTGGCCACTTTCCAGCAAACATTATATCTCAATTTATTTATAAAGCACTTTAAAATGCACCAACAACCAAAGCACTGTACACAACAAAAACAGGCAAGTTAAAATAATTTAATAAATAAAAAGTTACAGTTAAAAGCAAAAAAAAAAAAAAAAATGTCAAGCTGTGTTAAAAGCCAAAGAGAAAAAAATGTGCTTTAAGAGACGATTTAAAAGCAGAGAGAGAATCAGCCTGCCTAATGTGCAAAGGAAGATCATTCCACAGTCTCGGGACAACGACTGAAAAAGCTCGGTCACCTCTACCCTTCCTCTTTGACCTTGGGATAACCAACAGTGACAAATCAGTTGACCTGAGTGAGCGTGAAGGGGCATATAAATGGAGCAGGTCAGACAGATATAGCGGGGCTGTCAGGGACTGAGGTGGCGAGGCACAGCGGGCGGATGGACACAAATGCATGACTCAGATGTGGGTTAAGGAAAAGGCTTTATCCAAAAAACAGGCTCAGGTCGATACACAGGGTCACAAGCAGGCAGGCGGCAGTACAGACAGTGTTGAGGCGGCGGCGTGGTCAGTGACAAGATGAGTTCCAGCACGAGCAAACAGGTGTATCAGAGAAGGCAAAAACGTAGTCAAAAAACAAGCAGGGTTCAGGCACAGAGAAGCAGGTTAACAGGCTCAGGCAGAAACGTGGTCAAGGACAAGCAGAGGTCGAGAACGGCAAAAACACAGACTATGACAGGATACAGGTGGCTTGGAATGAGACAGAATGCACAGCGAACTAGCAGTGAGCTGTTGAAGACAAGCGGTTTAAATCAGAGGATAATCAGGGCGTGATGATATGCAGGTGCAGGAAAGAAGGCGTGGCTGAGTGAGAGAGTGAAGTGACAGGTGGGCGTGTCAGACAAAAGCAGGAAAAAGAGGAATATGACAGTGACAGAACAAATGTTAAACAATAAGGAAATAATGATACCTAGAATACAAATGTGGTAACAGAATAAACAAAGGCAGGAACAGAACAGAAAATTAAAGGCTGGACCTAACCTAGATGAGAACTCAACATGTGGCAGGAGTGTACAGAAAACCCTGATTTACAAATGTGCTCAAGACAGTGACTGAATAACCAGAAAGTAAAGGATGAAGACTAAACTAGAACAGAACTCAATAAGTGGCTGAAGTGTAACAGATAATCCTCAAAACGTAATGTGATAACACAGTATGACTAAATAAAAAGCAGAGACTAAACTATAACAGAACTTAACGTGGCTGAAGTGTAACAGATCATAAAACCAAGACCAAAGTGGAAGAAACAGAAAATAAACATTCAGGGTCAGACAGAAGGACAAAGAGAGGGAAACAGACAGAGACTGGGGGACAAAACCAGATTCGGGGCAGGTCCAGGGCTAAAACCTGACAGGGGCAAGGCCATGAAGACATTTAAAAACAAATAAAAGAATTTTAAAATCAATTCTAAAACGAACTGAGAGCCAATGAAGTGAGGCCAAAACCGGTGTAATGTGCTCGCACCTTCTAACACCAGCCAAAAGTCGAGCAGCAGCATTCTGCACCATCTGTAGGCGAGTAAGCAGAGTCTGATTCAGCCCAATATAAAGTGCATCGCAATAGTCCAGGCGATTAGTGATAAAAGCATGGATTAAAATCTCAAAATGATGTCGTGAAAGAAATCGTTTCACCTTGGCCAGTTGTCTAAGTTGACAGAAACTAGACTTGACCACTGACCTAATCTGAGCATCGAATTTAAGATCACTGTCCAACTTTACACCCAGGTTTATTGCTGTCTGTGTCAGATACTGACTCATGGGACCCAGATCCACATTGATTTTGGAAGTGTCACTAGGTCCAAACAGCAACACCTCAGTCTTTTTATCATTCAGGTGTAGAAAATTTATGGACAACCATGCCTTAATCTCACCAATGCACTCTAAGAGATGATTCGGTTATATGTGGATGACAGTCAATTTCTGAATTGCCTGTAAAGGATTTGTTTAGGTAAAGGTCAAAGTGATTGGGGTTAAAGGTCCAAATTATGATTTTTCATTACATGTCTGCTAAACATGGCACACATATGTAGATGGATTCAGGAATTGACCAGACAACATTAAAAGTTACCAAAGTTGAATCAGTTAGGTGAAGATCACTGGGGTTGAAGGTTAAAAAGTTCTTCACTCTGATTTACACAAAACTTGTCACACATATGGAGATGGGTTATTGAACTGGTTATTGAACTGTTGAATTGTTGGTCAAATTTTCCAAAGGTCAATCACTGGGGTCAAAGACATGCCTACCTCTCTGTTTGTTAACTAACTCATCCCAGGTCCTTTTGTTGATTTCTACCAAACTTGGTGTGTCAATGAAGGTAGGTCCAGAAACTGTCCTTACAGAATTAATTTGGGGAAAGTTTAAGGAATTTAATTTTTAACCTGGTTTGGAGCAAATGTGGCCACACTTAGGTGGATCCCAGAAATCAGGTTCAGGTTCAGGTGACTTTATTTGTACCCGTAGGTAGATTTGACTTGCAGCAAACAGAAAAGGGCGTCCATGTTAGTCAGACACAACAATAACAATGAAAACACTGAAAACACTAACGAAGAACATATGCAAAGCAAAGTGTAACACAGACACCACCGGGCACTCACAAGCTTACAAAACCACTGAAAAACAAGCATCAGGAGAAACCACTAAAAGATGGTCAGCATAAAAATTGATGTGCAAAAGGCAAATAAATAAATAAATATCTAATTATATAAATATGTGCAAAACCTACTAAGATTTGTTCAAATGCACAATTGCCGCTGGGACAAAACTACTCCTGTAGCGTGACCTGGTCAGGTCAATCATTTCAATTCAATTCAATTCAATTTTATTTATATAGCGCCAGATCACAACAAACAGTTGCCCCAAGGCGCTTTATATTGTAAGGCAAGGCCATACAATAATTACGTAAAACCCCAACGGTCAAAACGACCCCCTGTGAGCAAGCACTTGGCGACAGTGGGAAGGAAAAACTCCCTTTTAACAGGAAGAAACCTCCAGCAGAACCAGGCTCAGGGAGGGGCAGTCTTCTACTGGGACTGGTTGGGGCTGAGGGAGAGAACCAGGAAAAAAGACATGCTGTGGAGGGGAGCAGAGATCAATCACTAATGATTAAATGCAGAGTGGTGCATACAGAGCAAAAAGAGAAAGAAACACTCAGTGCATTATGGGAACCCCCCAGCAGTCTAAGTCTATAGCAGCATAACTAAGGGATGGTTCAGGGTCACCTGATCCAGCCCTAACTATAAGCTTTAACAAAAAGGAAAGTTTTAAGCCTAATCTTAAAAGTAGAGAGGGTGTCTGTCTCCCTGATCCAAATTGGGAGCTGGTTCCACAGGAGAGGAGCCTGAAAGCTGAAGGCTCTGCCTCCCATTCTACTCTTACAAACCCTAGGAACTACAAGTAAGCCTGCAGTCTGAGAGCGAAGCGCACTATTGGGGTGATATGGTACTATGAGGTCCCTAAGATAAGATGGGACCTGATTATTCAAAACCTTATAAATAAGAAGAAGAATTTTAAATTCTATTCTAGAATTAACAGGAAGCCAATGAAGAGAGGCCAATATGGGTGAGATATGCTCTCTCCTTCTAGTCCCCGTCAGTACTCTAGCTGCAGCATTTTGAATTAACTGAAGGCTTTTCAGGGAACTTTTAGGACAACCTGATAATAATGAATTACAATAGTCCAGCCTAGAGGAAATAAATGCATGAATTAGTTTTTCAGCATCACTCTGAGACAAGACCTTTCTAATTTTAGAGATATTGCGTAAATGCAAAAAGCAGTCTTACATATTTGTTTAATATGCGCTTTGAATGACATATCCTGATCAAAAATGACTCCAAGATTTCTCACAGTATTACTAGAGGTCAGGGTAATGCCATCCAGAGTAAGGATCTGGTTAGACACCATGTTTCTAAGATTTGTGGGGCCAAGTACAATAACTTCAGTTTTATCTGAGTTTAAAAGCAGGAAATTAGAGGTCATCCATGTCCTTATGTCTGTAAGACAATCCTGCAGTTTAGCTAATTGGTGTGTGTCCTCTGGCTTCATGGATAGATAAAGCTGGGTATCATCTGCGTAACAATGAAAATTTAAGCAATGCCGTCTAATAATACTGCCTAAGGGAAGCATGTATAAAGTGAATAAAATTGGTCCTAGCACAGAACCTTGTGGAAACTCCATAATTAACTTTAGTCTGTGAAGAAGATTCCCCATTTACATGAACAAATTGTAATCTATTAGACAAATATGATTCAAACCACCGCAGCGCAGTGCCTTTAATACCTATGGCATGCTCTAATCTCTGTAATAAAATTTTATGGTCAACAGTATCAAAAAGCAGCACTGAGGTCTAACAGAACAAGCACAGAGATAAGTCCACTGTCCGAGGCCATAAGAAGATCATTTGTAACCTTCACTAATGCTGTTCTGTACTATGATGAATTCTAAAACCTGACTGAAACTCTTCAAATAGACCATTCCTCTGCAGATGATCAGTTAGCTGTTTTACAACTACCCTTTCAAGAATTTTTGAGAGAAAAGGAAGGTTGGAGATTGGCCTATAATTAGCTAAGATAGCTGGGTCAAGTGATGGCTTTTTAAGTAATGGTTTAATTACTGCCACCTTAAAAGCCTGTGGTACATAGCCAACTAATAAAGATAGATTGATCATATTTAAGATCGAAGCATTAAATAATGGTAGGGCTTCCTTGAGCAGCCTGGTAGGAATGGGTCCAATAGACATGTTGATGGTTTGGATGAAGTAACTAATGAAAATAACTCAGACAGAACAATCTGAGAGAAAGAGTCTAACCAAATACCAGCATCACTGAAAGCAGCCAAAGGATAACGATACGTCTTTGGGATGGTTATGAATAATTTTTTCTCTAATAGTTAAATTTTATTAGCAAAGAAAGTCATGAGTCATTACTAGTTAAAGTTAAAGGAATACTCGGCTCAATAGAGCTCTGACTCTTTGTCAGCCTGGCTACAGTGCTGAAAAGAAACCTGGGGTTGTTCTTATTTTCTTCAATTAGTGATGAGTAGTAAGATGTCCTAGCTTTACGGAGGGCTTTTTTTATAGAGCAACAGACTCTTTTTCCAGGCTAAGTGAAGATCTTCTAAATTAGTGAGACGCCATTTCCTCTCCAACTTACGGGTTATCTGCTTTAAGCTGCGAGTTTGTGAGTTATACCACGGAGTCAGGCACTTCTGATTTAAAGCTCTCTTTTTCAGAGGAGCTACAGCATCCAAAGTTGTCTTCAATGAGGATGTAAAACTACTGACGAGATACTCTATCTCACTTACACAGTTTAGGTAGCTACTCTGCACTGTGTTGGTATATGGCATTAGGGAACATAAAGAAGGAAACATATAAACCTAGTTACAGCGCTTTCTGAAAGACTTTGGGTGAAGGTCATTTGAATTGAAATGACAGATTGGTGTAGCCATTGCTATCTTCATGCCCACTGGTGTTATTACCTGGTATAAATAAATGCAACAGAAAGTGTATCCAAACTACATTAAAAAAAAAATTTAATCAAACACTGCAGAGTGGAAATAAGAATGACAGCGTTTTAGGGTCACATTGAGGGTTTTTTTTTTTTTAGACTTTGAGAATAAAGTCATAGTATTACGAGAATAAAGTTGAAATTTTATGAGAAAAAACTTGTAATATTACGAGAAAAAACTCGTAATATTGCGAGAAAAAAAGTCGCAATATTATGAGAAAAAAACTTGTAATATTGTGAGAATAAAGTCGTAATATTAGGAGGAAAAAACTCATAATATTACAAGAATTAAGTCATAATCATTAGTATGAGAAATTTGAAAAGATTATGCAAGAAAATGTGTCTATTCCGGCGGAGGAACCACACGGACTTCGCCTGTAGTTCTGGCAATTAGTAGTTCCCGAAATCACCTCTTTCATGGAGGAGGAGATGGCTGGAACTGGTGTTGTGGGGTTGTATTGGATACAATTACTGGCAAGGAAAACTACTTTGGCACAACACTGGCAGTCATCGCTTCTTGTATAAATACAACTTTATTCTCGTAATATTACGAGTTTTTTTTCCTCCGAAAATTCTGACTTTATTCTCAATGTCTGGAAAAAAAACTCAATGTGGGCCTAAAACACCCTCATAGAGAAGAAACAAAACCAGAAAGAACAATGTATCTGGTTAAGGAGAAGTAGACAAACAGTGAAATGAAAGAGTGACCAACTGATGCACAGAGAAGGTTTGTTGTTTGGGTAGCGTCTGGCGAAATACAGAGTGACGCAATGGATTAGAGGAGAGAGGGATTAGCTGAGTGACAGAGATGAAGGGATGCTCTCTGGTATCACTTGTCATCCCTTTCACTCATCCATCATCCCAAAGAGAGAACCGGGGGCTCACAAATGTTTGGCAGCTGCGCATGCCAGCTGTGTGCAAGTGTACATGTGTGTCATCAATTTGTTTTCGTCTATTTCAAAAGCGTGTTTATGCAGACGTGTTGTATTGCATGTATTAATACTTCTTCTGACAGTCTGTCATTAATAATGTGCCCTGTGTGTTTGTGTACGTTGCGCCGTGTGTGTCTTTATGCGATGTGTACATGCCCATCTGGTGCTGCTCTGTCTTACTGCTCAGCCAGCGCTCTAACAGCTCCAATAAGTCTGTGGTTTGCTGCCTCGTATACGTGCACACATTTATACACGTATGTACACAGATACTATGTAGGCTACAACACAGACGTATACTTACACCCTTCATACACTCGCTGTTATCCTCCTTCCAAAAGAAAGAGGCCGAAAAATGACCATTTATTTATTTTGAGCTCTCGGCTGCGGCAACACGGCGTGCCAGTGCTGAAACTAGAGAGGAGGGAGAGAGAGAAAGAGTCAAAGAGTGGAATAGAGGGGGGAGGAGAAAGGCAAAAGGTAAGACAACAACAGAAATGGGCCGAGGGAGGAGTGGTGCACAAAAGGACAGAGCGAGTCAGAAAGAGCTACAGGTGGAGAATGTGTTTGATGGTGGTTGCAGAGTGTATAGCTCCATGCGGTTTGGTCCGGTGCAGCTTTTGGTCGTGTTACAGTCTGGCTGTGGGTTGTGTGGGTTGGGATGAAATGAGGTGGGAAACAAATCTGGGCACAAAAGTAGCTGAATTAACTCAGAATGCTTGAAAACACAGAACCCGAATGTTTAATAAAATAATTTTCCAAGCGATTGATCCATGTTGATGTTGCCGTTTGGCATCGTAAGTATCTGGTGAGTTGAGTCGCACTCACCTGAAGCATTTCAAATATTGTGGGTCGTATTTATTTGTTTGCGGAGACCAACGGGAGGGAGTAGTCAAGCGCCCACCCCCCAGCTCAGACCGCTCCAGGCTTGGCTGTTGGTTCTCTGTTCAGTAGCAAAGTGTCTTTCCAGCTAATAGGTCCACACTAGGTCCAGTTCCAAAAAAATGAGGCCTTATTTACATTTGGGAAAAATGTGTCTTTTCAAACATGCGGTAAAAGACATTTCGAGCCAAACAAATATTTCAACACATGTAAATAAGACAAATTGTCAACTTAACTTTGACGTGATTCCCCCTGGATGTGGTAGATTATGCTTAGATTCACAGCCAGGTCGTTCCAGTTTATCCAACAAAACAGGTCTCTTTTCAACATGATGTTTATTTGAATCCGCTTGGGAAAAGCCAGGTGTTGCCAGTGTACACAGGCCTAATGTGGTTTGCAGAGTTTACCTCAGAGTGCAGGCTACAGGTGCCTGTAGGAGTGCGCTTCTGCTGCAGCGCTCGTAAGATAAGATGCTGAGATGGGAGGGCCGGACATGTCCCACAAACCAGATGCAATATGGTCCTCATCAGCGCAGAGATACGGCCGGCCGGATTAACTGACTGACAGACGCGTGCCTTCCATCACTGTCTGTCAACGCCCAAGGTCAAGGCTGCTGCGGTTACCTGCTCGCGCTTTCTGTTCTTCCTCCATTCCCTCTTCTGCTCTTTTTCATTCCTCCCTCGTCATCTGGTAATCGGTTCCAGAACATTGTGATCACATGGAAAAAGAAAACATAGCAAGTGCACATATTTACCCCGTAGCCAAGAGTGAAAAATCACACACACACACGATGTTGGGTTGGGGGGTGTAGGGTAGGAGTAAAAAAATATAAAGTGAAATAAACAGTTTATTCAAAGGCAGCATTGAGCTCTTTTGTTGTGGTGGGGACCTGTCTTTTATTAGCAGCCTGAAAAGCCTTCAAAGGCTGGAAAGACAGAGGACATGCCAACAGACGAGTGTATACAAGGCGGAGGGGAGGAGGGGGAGAGGGCGGGGGGGGTAGGGGGGCGGGGACAGGTTGAAAAAGTTTAGAGAGATGAAAGCAAATAGGTTCAGAGGACCTGAAGAAGAAGGTAAAAAAAAGGTCTTGGGGAAGAGGTGATGAAGGGTGAGCGAGAAAAGGGAGAATGAGGGGACACGACTGATGTCAGGGTTCAAACTCGAGACCATGCCACTGGCAGTAAGGACACACATTGAAGGCCAGCGAAGAAGAGAAATGGGGGTTTCTGCGTCAAATCCAGATGGACCGTAACATGGGGAAAGTGTTCCGAACTGTTCTCATGTGTTTGCAGCATTTTGCCCTGGCAGGACTTTCACACAGAGTTGTAACCGATGTTGTCAGTGAGCATGCATGTGTGGTGTCTGCAGGGAAAATTAATAGAAGAATGATGGTTTTATGTCAGCTCTTGATAGTTTTTGAAAAAGAAAGTTTGGCATCCCCATTTACACATTTGGTGTGTATGAAGTCGTGTTTGTTAGCACACAGTGCGGTAGGTGTTAGGGAGATGGATGTATTTGGGAATAGCTTAGAGAGGCAAAGAAGACATTCCCTCATTGCGCAAGTCTCTTATCTGTGCTCTCAAAGCAAACTTTCAATTCCCACCTCTTCTCTCTCTCTCTCTCTCTCTGGATCAAATCTTCAAGGGTGCGACCTTTATGGTTTTCCCTTCTCTGGCTCCACTACTCATCAAGTCAATATTAAATCTGTTTTTCTACTTTAGTAAAGTGATGGGAAACTGATGGAGCTGCTATGGTGCTAAAATGCTTAGTTGTAATTAATTTGATTGTAAATTGTTCTGAATGGGGCTCGATTCTGTACAGATTTGCTTATCCTGGCAAAATTTCACATTGAGTTCAATTTTGGATATATCTGCCACAACCAGGTGCAAGATGGGTGTCCACTTGACCTTCTCTAGCTTCTTCAACACTGTGGCACTGTGGCATTCTGGATCATACCAAGAGAAATACATTCTATAGCCAAAACGTTGTACAACCCCAATTCCAGTGGAGTTGGGGCATTGTGTAAAATGTAAATAAAAACAGAATACATGATTTGCAAATCCTCTTCAACCTATATTCAGTTGAATAGACAACAAAGACAAGATATTTAATGTTCAAACTGATAAACCTTATTGTTTTTGTGCAAATATTTGCTCATTTTGAAATGGATGCCTGCAACACGTTTCAAAAAAGTTGGGACAGTGGTATGTTTACCACTGTGTTACATCACCTTTCCTTCTAACAACACTCAGTAAGCGTTTGGGAACTGAGGACACCAATTGTTGAAGCTTTGCAGGTGGAATTCTTTCCCATTCTTGCTTAATGTACGACTTCGGTTGTTCAATAGTCCGGGGTCTCTATTGTCGTATTGTGCGCTTCATAGTTTTCAATGGGCGACAAGTCTGGACTGCAGGAAGGCCAGTCTAGTACCCGCACTCTTTTACTACGAAGCCACACTGTTGTAACACATGCAGAATGTTGCTTGGCATTGTCTTGCTGAAATAAGCAGGGACGTCCCTGAAAAAGACGTTGCTTGGATGGCAGCATGTGTTGCTCCAAAACCTGGATGTACCTTTCAGCATTGATGGTGCCATCACAGATGTGTAAGTTGCCCATGCCATGGGTATTAACACACCCCCATACCATCACAGACGCTGGCTTTTGAGCTTTGCGCTGGTAACAATCTGGATGCTCTCTTTCCTCTTTTGTCCGGAGGACACGGCATCAATGATTTCCAAAAAACAATTTGAAAGGTGGACTCATCAGACCACAGCACACTTTTCCACTTTGCATCTGTCCATTTCAAACAAGCTCAGGCCCAGAGAAGGTGGCAGCATTTCTGGATGTTGTTGATGTATGGCTTTCGCTTTGCATGGTAGAGTAGAGAAGCTTGAATCTTCGACTGGACTGGGTTGCTTGACGTGAGGACGTTTGCTTCAAATCACAGAAGCTTCCTCAGCTAAAATTCTTGCTCTGGTAGTCTGACTTCTGTCTTGACTCTTGTAGAGAAGAATAAAACAGAAGCCAACAAAAGCTGGAGTTTTTAACCTAAACAGACCCCTCCTACCGTGAGGCCGACTGCTACAGGCTAGTGACTAAACAATAGCTCTAATTAGCACCTATTGTGCTCTAGTTCGCACCCTCCTAATGACAGGGCAGCTGTCCCTCCTAATGATGGGACGGACGTCTCTCCTGATGGCTCCCTTCAAGGGAGGGAGCCATTGTTTAGTCACTAGCCTGTACCAGTCGGCCTCACGGTAGGAGGGGTCTGGTTAGGTTAAAAACTCCAGCTTTTGTTGGCTTCTGTTTTATTCTTCTCTACAAGAGTCAAGACGGAAGTCAGACTACCAGAGCAAGAATTTTAGCTGAGGAAGTTTCTGCGATTTGAAGCGAAACGTCCTCACGTCAAGCAACCCAGTCCAGTCGAAGATTCAAGCTTCGCTACTATGGAAACCACCTGGACAATTGAGAGCCTACACAGAAACTTTGCATGGTAGAGTTTTAACTTGTACTTGTAGATGTAGCGACGAACTGTGTTAACTGACAATGTTTTTTGAAGTGTTCCTGAGCTCATGCGGTAAGGGTCCTGTCCCACTGGGGAGAGGATTAATTGCGCATGAATTGAGTATACAAATCGCGAGCGTTCGTTGTCGTCCGCAACAAAAATGGCCAAAAATAACAAATTTCCCAGTATGAATTACGGATATATTAATAATATATAGCGAATATATGATGAACAATCACTGTTATATAACGCATGTAGTGAAGAAACTGATCTGACACATTGAGATTATCACGGCAGTATAACAGGTGTATTATGAATGTATCGTGCACGTGTTGCGCGTGCACGGCATCTGCATTGTGGTCATTTGATATTTTATTTATTTATAAACAACAGAAAAGGGACTTACATTTTGGTGTTTCACTGCTGCTAAATTCCAAATTGTAACGTGCAGTTCAGTGATGCTGTGCACTGACTTTGGACTTCCTTTAAAAAAAAAAGAAAAAAACAAGACTGTGTAGTTCCTCAGTCCAGCCAAAAATCACGTCAGCTTTTCAGGTGATCAGCTCTTCATGCATCCAGACGGCTTACACCGGAGTGGATTTTGTGTGTGTGTGTGTGCATGTGTGCATGTGTTACAAGACTTAGTAGCGTCAGTTAGCTCAATCAAATCATCGTGTTGTTGTTCCCCACGCGTGTGCGCACACACACACATGCAACCGGGTTGGCGCTTGTGCTCACGTGTACTACCAAAAAAAGACTGTACATGCTCAGTGCAGTGAAAAAAAAATCACATCAGAAATGAGTCCAGCTTTTCATTCCAACTTCCTGCCAACAGCCTCCAGACAGCAGAGTGGATTTGTTTTGTGTGTGTGTGTGTGTGTGTGTGTGTGTGTGTGTGTGTGTGTGTGTGTGTGTGTGTGTGTGTGTGTGTGTGTGTGTGTGTGTGTGTGTGTGTGTGTGTGTGGGAAAATAAGTATTTGAACACCCTGCGATTTTGCAAGTTCTCCCACTTAGAAATCATGGAGGGATCTGAAATTTTCATCTTAGGTGCACATCCACTGTGAGAGACATAATGTAAAAAAAAAAAATCCGGAAATCACAATGTATGATTTTTTAATAATTTATTTGTATGTTACTGCTGCAAATAAGTATTTGAACACCTCCCAACCAGCAAGAATTCTGGCTCACACAGACCTGTCTATACATAGACAAGGTCCCCCTGCTCAAGCCAGCACATGTCCAGGCCCGTTTGAAGTTCACCAGTGACCATCTGGATGATCCAGATGAGGCATGGGTGAAGGTCTATGTGGCCAGATGAGACCAAAATAGACCTTTTTGGAATCAACTTCACTTACCATGTTTAGAGGATGAGAACAACCCCAAGAAAACCATCCCAACTGTGAAGCATGGGGGTGGAAACATCATACTCTGGGGGTGCTCTTCTGCAAAGGGGACAGGACGGATGCACCGTATTGAAGGGAGGATGGATGGGGTCATGTATTGGCAAGATTTTGGCAAACAACCTCCTTCCCTCAGTAAGAGCATTGAAGATGGGTCATGGCTGGGTCTTTCAGCATGACAATGACCCCAAACACACAGCCAGGGCAACTAAGGAGGGGCTCCGTAAGAAGCATTTCAAGGTCCTGGAGTGGCCTGGCCAGTCTCCAGATCTGAACTCAATAGAAAATATTTGGAGGGAGCTGAAACTCCAAACCTGAAAGATCTAGAGAAGATCTGTATGGAGGAGTGGACCAAAATCTCTGCTGCAGTGTGTGCAAACCTGGTGAAGAACAACAGGGAACGTTTGACCTCTGTAACTGCAAACAAAGGCTACTGAACCAAATATTAACATTGATTTTCACAGGTGTTCAAATATTTATTTGCAGCAGTAACATACAAATAAATTATTAAAAAATCATACATTGTGATATCAGGATTTTTTTTTTTTTTTTTTTTAGATTATGTCTCTCACAGTGGACATGCACCTAAGATGAAAATTTCAGACTCCCCAAGATTTCTAAGTGGGAAAACCTGCAAAATCACAGGGTGTTCAAATACTTATTTTCTTCACTGTATCTTACAAGAATTAGCAGCATCAGTTAGCTCAATCAAATTATGTCTCGGAAGAGTCATTGTCCCCCGTGCACGCAAGCACCACACGCAATGTGGTCGGCACTAGTGCATGTGTGTACTACCAAAAAAAGACTGTGTACATCCTCAGTGCAGCGAAAAAAAAACACATCAGAAATTAGTCCAGCTTTTCATTCCAACTTCCTGCCAACAGCCTCCAGACAGCACAGTGGATTTGTTTTATGTGTGCGTGTGTATGTTGTGTGTACGTGCGTGCATGCGTGTGCACATGCATATGTGGGGGCACGTACATGCGCATGCTTGAGGATGTGCATGCGTGCATGTGTGTGTGCAGAGAACAATGGTACCAAACGTATGGAACTAAATTTGCACTCTAAATGGAACCAAGCCAAACTCTAAATGCAATGCAACATAAATGGAATGAATTAATCCATGTCATGTGACATACAAAGCACCAATCAAATGACAAGGATCCACTCAGCTGTTATATAAAACCATTTATCTTCTGCAGCCAGGTGAAATGTGGGTGTCCCCTTGGCCATCTCCAGCTACTGGGGTCCTCAGCACTTGGGTTTCTATGTAAGGTATCATGCTTGGTGAAATATACCACATGGCCAAAATGTCAAAGCTGATGCTCCCTCACAATACAAATGATTCTTCTCATATATCTCCCCAAGTATCTGCTCATCTGAGACAAAGTCGTACCAAAAGCACTGACGTCACTGGTTTTCACAGCCCTCCCTAACACCCAGTCCATGCAAGCATTGAACAGTGCAGCAGCCAGAACACATCTCTGACAAACACCCATTTTTACAGGAAAAATCTCAGAGTCTTTGCCTCCACTCCACACAGCACTCACAGTATCTATGTATAGACTGGCTATGATGTCCAGATGCTTTTTGGGGATTCCATGAATTCTTAGGACGTCCCAGCCTGATCAACCGAAACAAATGCTTTGTGAAAATCAACATAGGCTGTGAAGAAGCACTGCTGAAATTCATGGTTGTACTCACACAAGGGGCGAGAATATGGCCACACTATACAGAAATCAAGTATTGATGGTATCTGAAAATGAGGTTTGTAATTTGATAACTGCTTCATTACTTTTATTGAATTTGCGGGGAAATGTAACTTTTATTTTGTTTTTGTTGGGGGGCGGGGTTTCTTGTAAAACTAAAAAAAATTAGATTTTAAAATTATTTCAAATTAGATTTTCTGTTGACCCACTGACAAAAACAAAAAAATTACAAATTTAAAAAAAATAAACACAGCGGTTTTGTCAAAATGTTTGAGCACATAAAGCTTTTGTGTAATACTGTGAATTTCCTTCATCTGGAAGAGAATTTATTTGAGTATGTGCCTTCATTGGGCTAGTAATTACCAAATATTATTTATTTATTTATGTAATTTTTTTACCCAACTGACAAACGATCTTTATTGGGTCAAATCTTTATGATGTTATAAGACAGGAATGTGAAATGTGTACGATGTAAAACGAAAAAATAAATAAATAAAATGAAATAGGTCAATCTCACTTCCAAAAAAAAACCAAAACAAAGCAAAACAAAACAAAGGCAACTCATGGCTGAGCATCACCAGCTGGGAGTAACAAAAGCATTCATTAAAAGTCACACTCATAAGCCACAAAAGGACAGACACATGCACACATACAGTCCATCCAGAAAGTATTTACAGCAGTTCAGTTTTTCCACATTTTGTTTTTTCTTTTCTTTTCTTCGACCCTGTCTGCATATATAGTAATGGTAAATGCCACACTGGCAAAACCATTCATGTACATTAATACACATATATACAATTTATTCTTGCGAGACAGAAGGTATGTAGTGTGTGAATGAACGTGGTGTGTGTGTGTGTGTGTGTGTGTGTGTGTGTGTGTGTGTGTGTGTGTGTGTGTGTGTGTGTGTGTGTGTGTGTGTGTGTGTGTGTGTGTGTGTGTGTGTGTGTGTGTGTGTGTGTGTGTGTGACTCCCATCCGCCCTTCCCAATCAGCCTACAACATCCTACTCAAAGCCAGCCAACAACTTCTATCAGGAAGGGCCGACCACCAAAACAACATGAAGACAAACAAGAACGAAAAACAAGTGGTGAAGGCAATAACTGTGAAGTGAGGAGAAGTGAGACCCCAAGGAGACAGGGCCCCAACCATACAACTTACCAGGACAAACAACCACACATGAACAAACAGTGACAGAAACATTCTGTTGTCTAATTAGTGAGCCTCCATACCTTAATCTAGGACACCAGAGTCTTAATCCCCTTGAGAACACCCAAAACCGAATTGTGGTGACGGCCACAAACCCATAACCATCCACACACAGAGACCCAGATCACAGCTAAATATCCGATCACTACTGTGGCTGGTGTGTTGGGCCAAGACAAAAGTACAGAGCCTTACCATATGACGTGGACCACTCTGGCACTTCAGAAGCCATACGGCTGACTGCACGCAACAGACAGAAATGGGTCCGGGATGCAGGGCCCCAGGAGAAACCAGGAGAGAAAGGGCAGTGGAAGGGCACAGGGCCCAGGAAGGGCAGCCATCAGAGCCACCAGGGCAGCCCAACGAACCACCAGCATGGCCCCACAAAAAGATGGAGCCCCAGAACCACACCACCCGGACCACAGCCCCCAAAGGGAGGTGCGAGCAGCGGCAGGGACGGGGGGCAAAGGAGCCATTGCAATCGAACCCAAAGCGTGGACAGGGACCACTGAGCCATACGAGGGTGAGGTCCGGTCCCCAGACAAGAGGTGAGATCCAATACCCCAGGCAAAGAAGCACACGAGGCCCACCCAACACCCAAGACTCCCCCAACGCACCCAGCAGGCCCCCCCAAACTCCACCCCAGCCCCCAATTCAACCCCCCACCCTGGACCCAGTACAAACACCAAAGCCCAAATCGGAAGCGAGGCGGGGCAACACCCCACCCCCGGAGACCACGGCCCCCAAGCCCCCAGCAACCGTCCACCCCCAGTGCCAACACCCGCGCCCCACTGCAACCACCCACCCCCCCAACGGCATGTGGGACCCTGGGCCCCACAAGCCCTGAGACCACGGCAGAACCAACAAGACAGACCCCAGAGCCCCAGACATCCCCAGCCGCCCGGGGCCAACCCTACATGCCACACTCACCCTATTTACCAGCCCCACCATAGTTGTTATAATTAATCTCCCTTGATGTGTGCAACCCCCTAAGTGAGCAAAGATAAAGTGTTGCATTAAAAGCAGGGCAGGAGACGGCAGGTGTCAGACTGCCGTGGGAGGCCGTGGCACAACGCTGCACCACAGCCTGCTCTGCAAACCCTCCCCATTTTGTTATGTTACAGCTTTATTCCAAAATGGATGAAGTTCATTTTTTCCCTCAAAATTGTACACACAATACCCCATAATGCCTTTGCCATGAAGCTCAAAATTGAGCTCAGGTGCATCGTGTTTCCATTGATCATCCTTGAGATGTTTCTGCAGCTTAATTGGAATCCATCTAGGGTAAATTGAGAGTGACCAAGAACCCAATGGGCACTCTGTGAGTACTCCAGCATTCCTCTGTGGATCCAATCAATCCAACAATCAGGCCTGTACAATCCAATCTCACGCTATTTCGTGATGGCATCACAAAAAGTAAATTCATCTATGGTTCATGATACCATAACAAAAATGCATCGCTTTTCATGATGGGAGCACATTTTCATTTTGTGATGGGATTACGGAATGCAGGGTGAAGCAGGTTGGTGGTCTGGGGGTTATGATTAGGGTTTGTGGAAGGGAGAGAGTTAGGTTAGGGTTAGAGTTATGGCTCAGAGAAGGGGTAGGGTTAGAAATAGTAAAATAAAGAAATGAGTCATGAAAATGTGACTCATTTTGTGATGGGAGCATGGAAAAAAAGCGTGAGACTAGACAGGGCCTGTATGATAGAGTGGCCAGACACAAGTTACCCCTTAGTAAAAAGCACATGGTGGCCCACCTGGAGTTTGTCAAAAGGCACCTGAAGGACTCTCAGACCATGAGAAACAAAATTCTCTGGTCTGATGAGACAAAGATTGAACTCTTTGGTGTGAATGCCAGGCATAATGTTTCGAGAAAACCAGGCACAATCCCTACAGTGAAGCATGGTGGTGGCAGCATGATGCTGTGGGGATGTTTTTCAGCGGCAGGAACTGAAAGACTAGTCAGGATTGAGGGAAAGATGAATGCAGCAACGTACAGAGACATCCTGGATGAAAACCTGCTAAAGAGCGCTCTTGACCTCAGACTGGGACCATGGTTCATCTTTCAGCAGGACAATGACCCTAAGCACACAGCCAAGATATCATGGCTTCAGGACAACTCTGTGAATGTCCTTGAGTGACTCAGCCAGAGCCCAGACCTGAATCTGATTGATCATCTCTGAAGAGATCTGAAAATGGCTGTGCAGCAATGTTCCCCATCCAACCTGATTGAGCTTGAGAGGTGCTTCAAAGTGGAATGAGCAAAACTGTACAAAGATAGATGCGCCAAGCTTGTGGTATCATATCCAAGAAGACTTGAGGCTGCGATTGCTGCCAAAGGTACGTCAACAAAATATTGAGCAAAGGGTGTGAATCATGTGATTTCTTTTTTTTTTATTATTTATAATAAATTAGCAAAAATAAATAAAAAACAACATTTTTCATGTCGTCATTATAGGGTGTCGTGTGTAGAATTTTGAAGGAAAAATTAGTTTACTACATTTTGAAATAAGGCTGCAACATAACAAAATGTGGAAAAACTGGAGCGCTGTGAATACTTTCCAGGAGCATGCAGTTGAATACAAAGGTTAGACATCGTTAGACAATGTACAGAGCTCCCAGTGTTTTAAGTGGCTCTGTTGTACAAATCCTGACTGACAGATGAGCCAAAAGTTCATTGGTTGAGGAAACATAGTATATCAATATGCATATGTCGCAGACATGAATAAGCAAAGCTTGTCAGCATCTCACCATGTCATCTAGGTTCTTCAGACCTTATTTTGAGTACATGCATCAGGTGAGCATTAGCATGGCAAAAATCTTTCACCATTTTTCTGTATTTGCCTCTCGCATACTTGGAAAAGCTCCTTGCCAACCATATCCTTTAGGTCCTTCAGACTTTTTTTAGTAAAATGGTTCTTGGGAGCATGAGCATGACTAAAACCTTTTTAGCTTAGCTCCCCCAGACCCCCCGCTTTTTTAAACAGTTTCCTTATTTTGCCTTTCAGCTTCTGGAGGGGCTCTGCCCCCCATTGCTCTCCACCTTTTTAAGCATTTTTCTTTTTTCTTTGTTTTTTTTTTTTGCTTTTCAGCTGACCCCCCAATTACAGCCCTCTTAACCTCCTGCCACTTTAAGTATTTTTTTTAATGTAGCTGTAAATTAATATTCAGTTTTCAGCTAGTTGACAGTAGGGCTGTACAATATGGCCAAATTATTGTATCTCAATATTGTCATATAAATTGTCATGTAAATGTCTCTTATATACATGCTGTCCATATTCTTGAGCCACTTAGTTGGGTAGGGAGAGTTCCGATGGGATAAAAAAGATTTTCAACCTACCATCCCTGGTTCTCAAGACCAGGCACCTAAGTGGCTCTACTCTCTTTCTTTTTTTAAGATATTTCGGTGTACCTTAGTAAACACTAGTAGAGTTCCACCTTAGATTTGAAATGTACAACCCCTGGCAAAAATTATGGAATCACCGGCCTCGGAGGATGTTCATTCAGTTGTTTAATCTTGTAGAAAAAAAGCAGATCACAGACATGACACAAAACTAAAGTCATTCCAAATGGCAACTTTCTGGCTTTAAGAAACACTATAAGAAATCAGGAAAAATAATTGTGGCAGTCAGTAACGGTTACTTTTTTAGACCAAGCAGAGGAAAAAAATATGGAATAACTCAATTCTGAGGAAAAAATTATGGAATCATGAAAAACAAAAGAACGCTCCAACACATCACTAGTATTTTGTTGCACCACCTCTGACTTTCATAACAGCTTGCAGTCTCTGAGGCATGGACTTAATGAGTGACAAACAGTTCTCTTCATCAATCTGGCTCCAACTTTCTCTGATTGCTGTTGCCAGATCAGCTTTGCAGGTTGGAGCCTTGTCATGGATCATTTTCTTCAACTTCCACCAAAGATTTTCAATTGGATTAAGATCCGGACTATTTGCAGGCCATGACATTGACCCTATGTGTCTTTTTGCAAGGAATGTTTTCCATTTTGCATCCATTGTTTTTGCTTCCATTTTGCATCCATTGTTCACCGTTGTTACCTAATATCCCTAATTTCTCCAAAAGTATTAGTTCTATCAACTTTTCATTTTTGCAGCGTTCATCCATGACCGCACGTTTTACAGTTTTACAACCCTTGCAGTTTTGTATCTGATTCTGTCTATCTATCTATCTATCTATCTATCTATCTATCTATCTATCTATCTATCTATCTATCTATCTATCTATCTATCTATCTATCTATCTATCTATCTATCTATCTATCTATCACATATATACCATCCATGGTGAACAGATGGAAAATAATACTAAAGATACTTTCCTCTGAAAATTTTGGGCACGTCACACTTTTGCACATTACTTTGTGAATACATGAAATGATGTAAACACCACCTTTGCCAAATTGTACACCACATTTAGTAACTTCTTCAATGGCCTCAATAAAATTATGTCAGTAGTGTTCAGACACAGCTGTTTATTTGACCAATAGATTACAAGGAACTTTTTAAAATTCCTTTTCCCCCAAAATTAACAATTTTAGATCTGTCATTGTTTCAAATTTTATAGTGTATAGTGAGGGATTTCAACATTTGGGGTCATTTCATTATACAACCCCTGGCAAAAATTATGGAATCACCGGCCTCAGAGGATGTTCATTCAGTTGTTGACATGACACAAAACTAAAGTCATTTCAAATGGCAACTTTCTGGCTTTAAGAAACACTATAAGAAATCAAGAAAAAATGATTGTGGCAGTCAGTAACGGTTACTTTTTTAGACCAAGCAGAGGAAAAAATATGGAATCACTCAATTCTGAGGAAAAAATTATGGAATCACCCTGTAAATTTTCATCCTCCAAATTAACACCTGCATCAAATCAGATCTGCTCATTGACATTGACCCTATGCCATGACATTGACCCTATGTGTCTTTTTGCAAGGAATGTTTTTGCAGTTTTTGCTCTATGGCAAGATGCATTATCATCTTGAAAAATGATTTCATCATCCCCAAACATCCTTTCAATTGATGGGATAAGAAAAGTGTCCAAAATATCAACGTAAACCTGTGCATTTATTGATGATGTAATGACAGCCATCTCCCCAGTGCTTTTACCTGACATGCAGCCCCATATCATCAATGACTGTGGAAATTTACATGTTCTCTTCAGGCAGTCATCTTTATAAATCTCATTGGAACGGCACCAAACAAAGTTCCAGCATCATCACCTTGCCCAATGCAGATTCCAGATTCATCACTGAATATGACTTTCATCCAGTCATCCACAGTCCACAATTGCTTTTCCTTAGCCCATTGTAACCTTGTTTTTTTCTGTTTAGGTGTTAATGATGGCTTTCGTTTAGCTTTTCTGTATGTAAATCCCATTTCCTTTAAGCGGTTTCTTACAGTTCAGTCACAGACGTTGACTCCAGTTTCCTCCCATTCATTCCTCATTTGTTTTGTTGTGCATTTTCGATTTTTGAGACATATTGCTTTAAGTTTTCTGTCTTGACGCTTTGATGTCTTCCTTGGTCTACCAGTATGTTCACCTTTAACAACCTTCCCATGTTGTTTGTATTTGGTCCAGAGTTTAGACACAGCTGACTGTGAACAACCAACATCTTTTGCAACACTGCATGATGATTTACCCTCTTTTAAGAGTTTGATAATCCTCTCCTTTGTTTCGATTGACATCTCTCGTGTTGGAGCCATGATTCATGTCAGTCCACTTGGTGCAACAGCTCTCCAAGGTGTGTTCACTCCTTTTTAGATGCAGACTAATGAGCAGATCTGATTTGATGCAGGGGTTAGTTTTGGGGATGAAAATTTACAGGGTGATTCCATAATTTATTCCTCAGAATTGAGTGAGTCCATATTTTTTTCCCTTTGCTTGGTCTAAAAAAGTAACCGTTACTGACTGCCACAATTTTTTTTTTCTTGATTTCTTATACTGTTTCTTAAAGCCAGAAAGTTGCCATTTGAAATGACTTTAGTTTTGTGTCATGTCTGTGATCTGCTTTTTTTTCTACAAAATTAAACAACTGAATGAACATCCTCCGAGGCCGGTGATTCCATAATTATTGCCAGGGGTTGTATCATAGAAGATATACCTTACTGAATTGCCATATCAATATGATATAGGATATGACTATGATTTGACACAAAGTGCAGCAACAGTGAAAATTAAACATTCTTAAACAAAACAGTAATAATACCACACTCATTTTGCACTCATCATAAGGTTAGGATACTGTGCCCTCCAAACGTATTGGAACACTTGGAATTTCACACATTTTAATTTGTTTACACCACTTTAAATACAAGAAATACAAATAATAATAATAATAAATAAAAGTTATTAAATTATCTTCCTCAAACTCAAACTGAAAGCAAATCTCTAAAACTTGATAATAGCTGGAAATAATAATCAGTTTTAATGCCAGTTCTCTTTAGACAAGTCAGGGAATGGAAACATCAACATTTCCAAGTCTCTGAATATGTCTTGGACTATATTTACATCAATTATGAAGAAATACCAAAGTTTCTTTCACCAAAACATCAAATCTAGGCTTTCATCTCAAATGTACTTTCTGTCCAATTGTAGCTGAACTTTCAGATCTTTTTAAGAAAATCCTCCTCTACACCACTTTATCAGGAAGCTGGATTTTATATTTTTAATTCATTTATATCAAGTTGTAGAGATTTGCTTTCAGTTTGAGTTAAGGAAGATAATTTTAGAAAAAAGTGTATTTGAAATAAAATAAACAAATTAAAATGTGTGAAATATCAAGTGTTCCAATACTTTTGAGGGCAACTGAGAAACACTGAGGAGCAGCAGTCTTCATAGTGATTCTATCTCAAGGCACAGTGAAGGTTTGATTTTATAATCTTTTATACTCTTTTGATTTTATAGTTCTTTTTAATCTTTCTAACATAATAGCTGAAAGGTTTTAGCCATGCTCATTCTCCACCGAAGCATTTGCTCACAAAAAAAAAGGGTTAAGGACATGATGAGATGCCGAAGAGCTTTGCTCGCCATGTTCGTAACGCATACATATTATTAGTATTGAAAGAAAAAATTACATGGACAGACAGACACATACCCACACACAGACAGATGCAGCACAATTCTATATTCCCTTTCCAGACTGATCAACAGTGTTGTGAAAGTAACTTTGATAAGTTACTTTTTTAGTTACTTTTTAAATGCTTTATACTTACTTTATACTTACAGCTTTATGCAATTACTTTATTAGAATCTGCCGAAAACTT
The DNA here is from genome assembly GCF_902500255.1 of Thalassophryne amazonica. NCBI lineage: Eukaryota > Metazoa > Chordata > Actinopteri > Batrachoidiformes > Batrachoididae > Thalassophryne > Thalassophryne amazonica. Next base: position 31,238,386 of record NC_047113.1, read on the forward strand.
GCAACAAATAAGTAATGTAACTAATAAGGTAACTAGTAATCTAACTTGGTTACTCTTAAGATTGAGCAATCAGCAAAGTAACTCATCAGCAAAGTAACTTATAGTTACTTTTCTGAGTACTAAATCTTAAAAATAACTAAATTAGATTATGAGTTACTTTATTAATTACATTCAGCAGCTGTCGACAAGTTGTCCACAGCTGCTAATGAAGTAACTGTATAAAGTAACTGTAAAATATAACTGTATAAAGTAACTAATGAAGTAACTTTCCAAAGTTACTTTGCCAACACTGCTGATCAACAACCGTGGATAAAAAAATTCTGACCCACTGGGTCCTTCAGTTATTGAGATATTGCTTTTTTACCCCTTCTCTGATTTGCATAAGTAATTATCCATGTAGCTATTGAGCCCAGTCATCACAATGAATTTCTAAGCCAGATACATTGGCTCTTTAGAAATAAATTGGATTAAAAAGGACTTGATGGTTCATATATTCTCATAATATTACTACATGCAGCATGTGTTTGTGAGGTAATGTTGGGCCAGTAGCCAAATTTATTGACTTTATGAAAAATACAACCTTGCACTTGTGATATTAGAGTTGTATGTGCAGCAACACAACAGCTGTTTTGAAAGACATCACCCACATTGTTATCCCACCCATCTCGCTGCACCGCATTTCTAATCTTGCATTGTCAATAATAGTGTGACTGATGCCTTAGTTACATATTGTTATGTGCATGTATGTGTGGTATACGCAGAATATTCCAATAGTATGAACAGCAAGAATGCCTGTGTAGACAAATTGTGTAATGGATTTAAGCATTGTGCATCGTGCGTGTGCTCGTGCCTGGCCATGTGCTGTGACCGTTCTTGAAGCCAAATCAAAGTGTTCTGCTTTCAATAAGAGTCACAATCAGCAAAGTGGCAGCAAGCGATGACATCACTGCAGCTGGGTCCCCAGCTGGAGCACAGAAAGGACTTTGGCAAACGTGCGTGGATGTATGTGTGGAACTCAAAGGCCAGAGTTTATTTGTAAATGCATATTTCATGCAATTCGTAAACTCTGTGTCAGATGAAAACGCGAGCAGGTCCACGCCAGTGAGTGTTCCTCCCAACATTTGTGCGTGTGAGAATGTGTGTTTAGGTGTGTGTGTGTGTATGTGTATGGTGGCTGAGAGCGTAAGTGAGATTTCCAACCTCAGTCGTCTCCATCAGCCTCTCTGCACATTCTGTGCCGTGTTTCTATTGGAGCAGACAGCGCTGCGGTGAGAAAAACAACAGGAATTTCATCTGTCATTGATTAAGCCCATTAACGGTGGTGTCTGATGTCTTTTACACTCATTCCACACACGCCGACATGCAGCTGCACTCACAAACACACAAAGTTACACATACGTACCCACGCTCCCGCCACACTGCACTGCTACTAGGACTACCACACAGTGATGGACACACCATGGAACACCATCCACACTGTCACTGTGCACGTTTTGTGTTGGGTGTGAATGAATGTTCACACACTAAGCCGTGCAAGCCGGAAAATACTGATCATAAACTTCTAACCAACTGAAAACCCCAACTAGCTACCGACACGGGTATGCGTACGCACTAGCAGACGCTCTAAAACTCACTAACAAAACTCTGATGTTGTCACTCTGGCATTTACCACATGGCCAGTATCGTTATAAGCCAGCTGCACTACTTTCAATGTGCTAGAATTCTGATTTTAGTTTGGTGATGAAAGTACAGCTCAGATACTGTGACAGTTTTTGGCAACAAACAGAGCTGAAGAACTGCACTTATACACACTGACACAGTTTTAGGGCTGTGTTTCACTGCAGTATGCAGGGTTTTCCCTGCCATTATATGAGGCCAGTGTGGGGGCAGTGTACTTTGGCCAGCAGGGGCCACAAACCGTCCAAATTAAAACAACACTATCAAATGAAGCAAATGAAAATTTATGAGGGGAAAAAAACAACTGCATCACTTCATCAACAGGTAGTTGCTTTAAAAATATAAAGCAATGTTAAAATACCCTCGGCCGTATGAGTATTGTGTTCTTTAGAATTTGCAGTTGTTAAGATCCTATTCTTGAGGCCACTTCACTTCGGCGAAGTGGCCAATCTGAAGGCAAGAATTCGTACTTCCACGAATGGCGCTCTGTGAAAACACACTCAAGCTGTATGTTGTTCTATTGAAATCAGCTGTTTTTTTTGTTGTCTCTAACTTGCTTCTATCAGCCAGCTAATAGCTCTCATTGCCTTGAACGGTGAGATTTAGACACCAAGATGACCTGAAATGAACCATTGTACATTAAATTGACTTTATTGACGAGTCTGACCCCTTTGAAAAGTGACCAAATTACATGAAAATTCAGTAAGGTATATCTTATATATTATATTCCAATTCTAAGGTGGAACTATGCCAGTATACAAAGGTATATCTAAATATCTAAAAAGGAAGAGTAAAATAGGAGAGTAGAAAAGAGTAGAGTAGAGCCACTTAGGTGCCTGGTCTTGAGAACCAGGGATGGTAGGTTAAAAAGCTGTATTATCCCATGGGAACTCTCCCTACCCACCCAAGCAGCTCAAGAAAAAGGTATATATAATATAATAAGTCATAAGACATCATAGGAGAAGATTGTTATCAAACACAAAGGAACCAACTATTTTATAAGCTACGATGATTTGGCGATGTGTTCACCAACAAAACTATCCCCTAGAGGTTCAATGGCCAGATGACCGACCTCGAGAATTGTCTGACGTACAGTTTGTACATGTTCAAATGAAATCATCATTTGTTCATGTTGTGCAAATCAAGGAATATTTGTAGATCACCCTCTGTGCATTTGCAGTTATTAATTCGGCAAATTTAACTCCATAGGAAGTTAGCGTTGAGTTAGCGAAAGTTAGCGTGCAAACTAACATTCAGAAAATGACTGGTAAATGACTCCAAAGGTGTTATCAGGTTACAAAAACAGCATTTTCAGCTTTAGAAGTGTTTATATCTCACTAGCTTTTACATAATTCTCAAGTTCTGTCATCCGTTCATTTAACCTTGAGGGGCGGGTTTTGTCTGTGAAAACATCGCCGAACTCAATACAAATACATGTAATTTGATCACTTTTCAAAGGGGTCAGACTCATCAATAAAGTCAATTTAATGTACAATGGTTCATTTCAGGTCAGCTTGGTTTATAAATCTCATCATTCCAGGCAATGATAGCTGTCAGCTGGCTGTTAGAAGCAAGTTAGAGACAATAAAAAACAGCTGATTTCAAAAGAACAGCATACAGACCGAGCGTGTTTTCACCGAGCAGCCAGTCACGGAAGCAGGAATTCTCGCCTAGGATTGGCCACTTTGCCAAAGTGATGTAGCACCGACCTCGAGAATATACCAGAAACAAAGCAGTTAGCAAGTAGCTACACCAGGAAGTGATGTCACCATGCTAACCTCGGCAAAATGTCTTGTAAATAAATTCAAAGGTGTTACTAGGTTGCAGCGTTTTCAGTTTTAGAAGTGTTTATTTCTCGCTAACTTGAACATAATATATGTGAAACATGTATATAAACACACAAAAGGAAGCACTTTTGAAGAGTCCAGCGACTGATGTCACAGTGCAGCTCTACTCTGAGTAGCTGTCACCCGTGTCACTCAAAAACAAAACAGATCAGATTGAAACACAATGCGACTTTTTAACCTCTTAAAACACATCACGGTTAGCCATGTTTGAACTTGTCCAAGGTCTGTCTGCCAAGAATATTCCCTGTGAATTTCAAGAGTCTGGCAGTAATAGGACTGGATGTATGCTGAGCACAGACAGACAGATGGATGGATGGGCAATCAAAAAGCCTTCGCAATACCCGATGGCCATGTTTGATGGCCTCAGGTAACAAGAGTCATCATGACATGACATATGCCCCCGGTCCCCACAAATCAGTATAACAACGTGTTGGGGGATCATCCAAGTACACTGTTGTGCAAACTATGAATGAAATTGGTCAACTGGTTCTTGAGATATCACGTAAACAAGCAAAAACAGATGGAGAGACTGACATGCTGATCGTTATATCCCCCCATATTTCATACTGGGGGATAAAAAGTTGCAAATTGACAAAGTGCTTGCAAATACAAAGAATACAATCAAATACAACCTACAGCATAAGATGTTTGCTGTAAATTCAGGCAATGGGGTACTCAGGTCTAAGCAGTTTCAGTCTTTTGTTCATGGCAATGAGTCATTCATCTCATCAGGAGAGTCGTCAGGAGAGCCGTCAGGAGAGGCGTCAGTCCCATCACTGGGGGGACAGCTACCCTGTCATTAGGAGGGTGCTAACTAGAGCACAATAGGTGCTAATTGGAGCAATTGTTTAGTCACTAGCCAATAGCAGTCTGCCTCTCGGTAGGAGGGGTCTGGTTAGGTTTAATACTCCAGCTTTTGTAGCTTCTGTTATTCTTCTCTACAAGAGTCAAGACAGAAGTCAGACAACCAGAGCAAGAATTTTAGCTGAGGAAGCTTCTGCGATTTGAAGCAAAACATCCTCGTGTCAAGCAACCCAGTCCAGTTGAAGATTCAAGCTTCTCTACTATACGAGGTCTGTTAGAAAAGTATCCGACCTTTTTATTTTTTCAAAAACCATATGGATTTGAATCACGTGTGATTGCATCAGCCAAGCTTGAACCTTCGTGCGCATGCGTGAGTTTTTTTCACGCCTGTCGGTTGCGTCAATCGCCTGTGCGCAGGCTTTGTGTGAGCATTGGTCCACCCCTCTCATCGGATTTTTATTGCAAATAAATGTCTGAACCATTTGGAGCTTTGCTGCATCAATTTTTTCCAGAAACTGTGAGAGACCTCCAGGTGGACACCATTCAGAAAATTCAGATGGCTTTCAGGGGCGATTTTATGGGGATTACACAGATTAAGGAGTGCTCCAGCCGGTTTAAAGACCGCCCATAGCTGCTGAGAGTGCGCCGCGCTCTGAGCGCCGATCAACAGGCTGAATCAACCAGATTATTTCCAACATGAAGGCTTTGTTGATCCGGGACATCATCTGACTTACACAAAAATGGCAGGAGATGTGGACATCAGTATTTTTTCGGCACATTCCACTGTTACAGGAGTTTTTTTCATGGAAAGAGAAGCGGAGGGATGTGCCACAGAGCCGTTCATGGTGCAGCACAAAACCACCTCCGTGTTGGTCTCACAGGACGGCTTTCAGATGGCTTTCAGACGACTTTCGGTGGCTTTTCAGTCGTGTGACTATCCGAGAAATTGTGGATGAGCTGGACATGCCAGAACATGTCCTGTGAGGCTTCATCGCGGCATTGCCTTGCGCCATGCGGCACCGCCGCGACGAGTGTAATTCCTCCGCATGTCTGTCTCAGTGTGCCGAAAAAGTGCTGATGTCCACGTCTTCCGCAATTCCTGTGCTAGTCAGACGACGTCCCGGATAAAACACAGCATCCAGTTTGGAAATGAATGGCACATTCCACTGTTACAGGAGTTTTTGTCATGGAAAGAGGAGCGGAGGAATTCCGCGCATCTCCTGCCATTTTTGTGTAAGCCTGACGACGTCCCGGATCAACAAAGCCTTCACGTTGGAAATGATCTGGTTGATTCAGCCTGTCGATCGGTGCTCGGAGCGCGGCGCACTCTCAGCAGCTGTGGGCAGTCTTTAAACCGGCTGGAGCACTCCTTAATCTGTGTAATCCCCATAAAATTGTCCCTGAAAGCCATCTGAATTTTCCGAATGGTGTCCAGCTGGAGGTCTCTCACAGTTTCTGGAAAAAATTGATGCAGCAAAGCTCCAAATCATTCAGACATTTATTCACAATAAAAATCTGACAAGAGGGGTGGACCACTGCTTACACAAAGCCTGCTCACAGGCGAATGACCCAACCGACAGGCGTGAAAAAACTCACGCATGCACACGAAGGTTCAAGCTTGGCTGATGCAATCACACGTGATTCAAATCCATATGGGTTTTGAAAAAAATAAAAAGGTTGGATACTTTTCTAACAGACCTCGTAAATTCAGGCAACACGTGCAAAACTGCAGATATGAGGTTTTTGTGTGGAACACAAACTGATGGATCGGCCAGTGCCTGTCGATGGACTATAGGACATACTTGGACAGCAAAGCTGAATAACTGTAATTATTTTGTTTACTGATTATTTTACTTTTACACTCGCTATATTTTTGTGGTCTGTTACATTGTAAATTTCCAATTTTCCTGGGTGTAATGGGGAGCAAACTCAAAAGACTCAAAAATCACAGATAACAGACTTAAATTTTAGATGTTGTATTAAGCAGATGCCTTTCCTGGACAGCAAGTCACTAACTCAGCCTGCAGGCTGACTAACCCCGCCCTCACCTACCCTTTTCCCCCTGCACTCTAGCCCCACCCCTAGATGGGCGGGCCGTTACCCTTAACATGAATCAGCAAAGTTATATGTGTTTGCATGAAACATGTTGCATTTAATATTTTCTCGCGTGATTATATAAACATTATGTGTAAAAGTAAAGGCAAAGGCTATACGCCCAACCGTTGGGCATATAAGTCATACATTGAACATTACACGCCCAACCGTTGGGCATATAAATACAGTATGTTCAGAATAATAGTAGTGCTATGTGACTAAAAAGATTAATCCAGGTTTTGAGTATATTTCTTATTGTTACATGGGAAACAAGGTACCAGTAGAATCAATAGATTCTCACAAATCCAGCAAGACCACGCATTCATGACATGCACACTCTTAAGGCTATGAAACTGGGCTATTAGTAAAAAAAAAAAGTAGAAAAGGGGGTGTTTGCTGTTGACGCTACAAACTCAAAACTATTATGTTCAAACTGCTTTTTAGCAATCCTATGAATCACTAAACTAGTATTTAGTTGTATAACCACAGTTTTTCATGATTTCTTCACATCTGCGAGGCATTAATTTTGTTGGTTTGGAACCAAGATTTTGCTCATTTACTAGTGTGCTTGGGGTCATTGTCTTGTTGAAACACCCATTTCAAGGGCATGTCCTCTTCAGCATAAGGAAACATGACCTCTTCAAGTATTTTGACACATCTAAACTGATCCATGATACCTGGTATGCGATATATAGGCCCAACACCATAGTAGGAGAAACATGCCCATATCATGATGCTTGCACCACCATGCTTCACTGTCTTCACTGTGAACTGTGGCTTGAATTCAGAGTTTGGGGGTCGTCTCACAAACTGTCTGCAGCCCTTGGACCCAAAAAGAACAATTTTACTCTCATCAGTCCACAAAATATTCCTCCATTTCTCTTTAGGCCAGTTGATGTGTTCTTTGGCAAATTGTAACCTCTTCTGCACGTCTTTTATTTAACAGAGAGACTTTGCGGAGGATTCTTGCAAAGAAATTAGCTTCACACAGGCGTCTTCTAACTGTCACAGCACTTTCAGGTAACTCCAGACTGTCTTTGATCATCCTGGAGCTGATCAATGGGTGAGCCTTTGCCATTCTGGTTATTCTTCTATCCATTTTGATGGTTGTTTTCTATTTTCTTCCATGCGTCTGATTTTTTTTTGTTTGTTTGTTTGTTTGTTTGTTTTGTCCATTTTAAAGCATTGGAGATCATTGTAGATGAACAGCCTATAATTTTTTGCACCTGCGTATAAGTTTTCCCCTCTCCAATCAACGTTTTAATCAAACTACGCTGTTCTTCTGAACAATGTCTTGAACGTCCCATTTTCCTCAGGCTTTCAAAGAGAAAAGCATGTTCAACAGGTGCTGACTTCATCCTTAAATAGGGGACACCTGATTCACACCTGTTTGTTCCACAAAATTGATGAACTCACTGACTGAAAGCCACACTACTATTATTGTGAACACCCCCTTTTCTACTTTTTTTTACTAATAGCGCAATTTCATAGCCTTAAGAGTGTGCATATCATGAATGCTTGGTCTTGTTGGATTTGTGAGAATCTACTGAATCTACTGGTACCTTGTTTCCCATGTAACAATAATAAATATACTCAAAACCTGGATTAATCTTTTTAGTCACATAGCACTACTATTATTCTGAACACTACTGTATAATGTCTTATCTTATTCACCCAACCGTTGGGCAGATAAATATAATGTCTTATCTTATTCGCCCAACCGTGATCGTGTATTTGACGTTTTGTGCATCTAAACTATGTTTTTTACACCACTTTTTAAGGCTCTATTGCAGCGTATGTTTGACACATTTAACGGCGCAGACGAAAACACCACAATGGATCAAAACAGACAAACTTCATAAGCATTTTGAACAGAAGCCTGTTAATGACAAAACAATTTTTGAACAAAATGCTGCTTGTTGGCTGTAAGATGGTGTTAGTTTGACACAGTTCCCTGGTTGTGATAAGCCAAACAGAACCACTTTAGATCACAGCCCCTCTGCGGGGTGCGAACCCTCCCCGAGCCGGCGAGAAAATAGTCGCCTTTTTTCCCTCCCGCATTGAAACTGGAAGTGAGCTTACAAGCGTGCTCATTGGTCGGTTGTGGTTGGGCGTATATGCTTGCATATTTACTTTATTGAACCAACGGTTGGGCGTATAGCCACTCCGAAAAGGAAAACTGTTTGTCTGCGTAGCGTAATAAGCAGAAGAACAGTATGCCTCATTGGCATTCCAGAGGAAATATGAAGATAGTATTATTATTATTATTATTATTATTATAAGGAAATATGAAGTTAGCAAAGAATTATTTGCAAAGACATCAAGCTATATTATGATTTATATCATAGACAAATTAGCCATGAAATATAATATCCAACAACTCTTATTTATTTATTTATTGTGTAAGCCTGATCCCATCAGATCTCAGAAGCTAAGCAGTGCGGGACCTGGTTAGTACTTGGATGGGAGACCTCTTGGAACACCAGCGGCTGTGTGTGTTTCTCCAGGTAACACTGGAGTTGCGTCAGGAAGGGCATCCGGTGTAAAACCTGTGCCACATATCAATGCGGATCTGGTTGTATCTGCTGTGGTGACCCCGAACACAAAAACGGGAGCAGCCGAAAGGGCAACAACAACATTACAATGCATTGAATGGTTCATCCTGTGTTTTTGTGTGTGCTTTGTGAATTTTCAGACAGAATGCTGAATTAAATGTGCAAACATTTTGTTGATTTGCAGGATCTTTTTTTATGTAACTGCCTGTTGTAGAACTGGCGGAGGGTTTTTTGTTTGTTTATTTGTATTTGCATGGTTGGTCTGCGTTTGCGAGTTTTGTCTTCATTTGGAAGTGTTGTAGCACCTCTTAGCCAGTGGGCTGCCAGTCAAAAGCTGGGAGCTGCTGGGCCTGACAGTTTCTCAAAGTACAACTTTCAAAAAGTGAATCCAGGGATACTTGCTGTGAATAGTTTGCTGCTGCAGGTAGTAAAATTAAATGTGTAAAGCTACTGCTAATAATTTATTTTCTTGAATGTGCTTCACAATATAATTATGTCAACATTAAAACAGTGGTAAAGTAAAGGCACAGAAGGTATTTAACTTTTAAAGTTGTAGCATCATTGTGGTGTGTTCATGTTTCTAAATTTACAGCACTTAGCCAACATTCACTAAAGTGTTTTTTAAACACATAAACATTTAATCAAACAACACACTTACTTAGGACAGTGTGTGTCCAGAGTAACTTGTATGACGTGCTAATGAAGCACTTTCAGGGGTGTAACTAGAAAAAAGGGGGTGGGGGGAGGGAGATTTACATTATTTAGAGTGTTGTTGGACAAAGGAATATTTGCAGTAAAAAAAAAAACTTCTGAATAAAATAAAAACAATCTTATTATTTTTGTTTTTATTATTATTTGAGAGTAGCAAAGTGGTTTAGTAATTAGCGGGGTGGCCTTGCAGCTATAAGGTTCATTTCCAACTTGGTCCTTTTTGTATGGAGTTTGCATATTCTCTGCATGCTCTCATGGGCTCCCTCTGGGTTTGTGGCTCCCTCCCACGACTAAAGGCATGCAGGTTAGATGAACTGGAAACTTTAAATTGACTGTAGGTGTGAATGTGCTTGTCTGGGTATATGTAGCCCTGCGAGAGACTGGGGGCCTGTCCAGGGTGTACCCTGCCTCTCGTCCAGTGACCGATGAGACAGGCTCCAGCTCCCCCTGTGATCCTTAACTGGAATAAGTAGATTTAGAAAATGAATGAATTAATTGTATTTGATATTAACCCAGTGACCAATGGACTGGTTTCATTTATATTTGCACTAAATGCAGTATCTTTTGATTTGCATTAAGCACTGTTCTTCAAAATGTATTTTCATGTCAGGTGTAAATTGGGTAAATATGATGATATCAAAAATTGCCTATGTGCTGCTTAGTACATATAGTGGAGACGAATCCCAGACATTTTAATATGTCTGATTGTTCAGTAACTGATGTCACCAGAAAGATATTGAGGCTAGATGTTAATCATTAGCGTACATGAGTGTATAACTTAGTGTTAAAATGGTGGGGGAAGTAATTTGTGTCATTTCATATTACGTGCATACCAATTACTGTACCTGCCTGTTGAAAAAGATAGCACTTTGGATAGCAGGACAAACAACAACCTGAATCACGCATGTGACATCTTCAACTCCATAAGGCCTTTGATAGCCCTGAGGCCAACTGGTGTCATTGTTTATCCCCTATAGTCTACAATTCCCCCTGTGTGAGACTGGTGTCCCACAAAGATTATTTTTCCAGTCAAGGGTGGCACCAATTTACAGCTGAGTGGGTTCTAACTTGTTGCATGACTGGTAACTGAACCCAGGTCTCCATATTGGTGGTGCAACACCTTATCCAACTGAGCTACATTGGTCATTGGGGTTACTGTCAAAATCTGGAAAACGTAAGCATTGGCAGAAAACTTAGATTGTACCAAAAACATCAAGGCTACTTATGGGGAGCAAAAGAAACAGTAAACGCATTCCTGTGTAATACACAACCAGAAGACTGAGGTCTGCTGAAAACAAACTCATACGGATGAGTGCTGGGTTTTTCTATCCACTGGAATTGTAGTCTATTAGAACTCTTCACCTTCAGGCAGAGAATATGCTGACTAGCGCTCGGTGTGCACGTGTTGGAGCATCTCAGGAGAGCCTCAAAAGCTTGTGGCTACCCAAGCTGGGCCTTTGTCAAAGCAGGAAACAGTTCCAGTAGAAACACACCGGCTGGACAGAGACAGAACAGACAGCATAATCCCTGCATATGTGGTGCAACTAGCCGAGAAATTCAGGAGGATTTTGACAAACACCAGACTCCTGCAATATGTTATGACAGAGACTACCCTGAAGACATGACATCTAAGAAAAGAAGTAAAAACAAAAGTCTTGGAGAGGTGGTAACTGTCTTATACAACCCCTGGCAAAAATTATGGAATCACCGGCCTCGTAGGATGTTCATTCAGTTGTTTAATTTTGTAGAAAAAAAGCACATCACAGACATGACACAAAACTAAAGTCATTTCAAATGGCAACTTTCTGGCTTTAAGAAACACTATAAGAAATCAAGAAAAAAAGATTGTGGCAGTCAGTAACGGTTACTTTTTTAGACCAAGCAGAGGAAAAATATGGAATCACTCAATTCTGAGGAAAAAATTATGGAATCACCCTGTAAATTTTCATCCCCAAAACTAACACCTGCATCATATCAGATCTGCTCATTAGTCTGCATCTAAAAAGGAGTGAACACACCTTGGAGAGCTGTTGCACCAAGTGGACTGACATGAATCATGGCTCCAACACGAGAGATGTCAATTGAAACAAAGGAGAGGATTATCAAACTCTTAAAAGAGAGTAAATCATCACGCAATGTTGCAAAAGATGTTGGTTGTTCACAGTCAGCTGTGTCTAAACTCTGGACCAAATACAAACAACATGGGAAGGTTGTTAAAGGCAAACATACTGGTAGACCAAGGAAGACAAAGCGTCAAGACAGAAAACTTAAAGCAATATGTCTCAAAAATCGAAAAATGTACAACAAAACAAATGAGGAACGAATGGGAGGAAACTGGAGTCAACGTCTGTGACCGAACTGTAAGAAACCGCCTAAAGGAAATGGGATTTACATACAGAAAAGCTAAACGAAAGGCATCATTAACACCTAAACAGAAAAAAACAAGGTTACAATGGGCTAAGGAAAAGCAATTGTGGACTGTGGATGACTGGATGAAAGTCATATTCAGTGATGAATCTCGAATCTGCATTGGGCAAGGTGATGATGCTGGAACTTTTGTTTGGTGCCTTTCCAATGAGATTTATAAAGATGACTGCCTGAAGATAACATGTAAATTTCCACAGTCATTGATGATATGGGGCTGCATGTCAGTAAAGGCACTGGGGAGATGGCTGTCATTACATCATCAATAAATGCACAAGTTTATGTTGATATTTTGGACAATTGAAAGGATGTTTGGGGATGATGAAATCATTTTTCAAGATGATAATGCCTCTTGCCATAGAGCAAAAACTGCAAAAACATTCCTTGCAAAAAGACACATAGGGTCAATGTCATGGCATAGGGTCAATGTCAATGAGCAGATCTGATTTGATGCGGTGTTAATTTGGGGGATGAAAATTTACAGGGTGATTCCATAATTTTTTCCTCAGAATTGAGTGATTCCATATTTTTTCCTCTGCTTGGTCTAAAAAAGTAACCGTTACTGACTGCCACAATCATTTTTTCTTGATTTCTTATAGTGTTTCTTAAAGCCAGAAAGTTGCCATTTGAAATGACTTTAGTTTTGTGTCATGTCTGTGATCTCCTTTTTTTCTACAAAATTAAACAACTGAATGAACATCCTCTGAGGCCGGTGATTCCATAATTTTTGCCAGGGGTTGTATAATGAAATGACCCCAAATGTTGAAATCCCTCACTATACACTATAAAATTTGAAACAATGACAGATATAAAATTGTTAATTTTGGGGGAAAAGGAATTTTAAAAAGTTCCTTGTAATCTATTGGTCAAATAAACAGCTGTGTCTGAACACTACTGACATAATTTTATTGAGGCCATTGAAGAAGTTACTAAATGTGGTGTACAATTTGGCAAAGGTGGTGTTTACATCATTTCATGTATTCACAAAGTAATGTGCAAAAGTGTGACGTGCCCAAAATTTTCAGAGGAAAGTATCTTTAGTATTATTTTCCATCTGTTCACCATGGATGGTATATATGTGATAGATAGATAGATAGATAGATAGATAGATAGATAGATAGATAGATAGATAGATAGATAGATAGATAGATAGATAGATAGATAGATAGATAGATAGATAGATAGATAGATAGATAGATAGATAGATAGATAGATAGATAGATAGATAGATAGATAGATAGATAGATAGATAGATAACATACATCTGTTGTGTGGGCCGCTGAAGAGGAGGTACTGCTGGCCCACCACCAGAGGGCGCCCTGCCTGAAGTGCGGGCTTCAGGCATGAGAGGGCGCTGCCATCTCACGGGAACAGCCGGGAGTGACAGCTGTCACTCATCAACTCATGACAGCTGTCACCTATCGCCACTTCATCAACACTCCATAAAAGCCGGACGACATCTCCACCCCGCTGCCGAGCTATCGCCTACCATTGGAGGTAATATTCCTCAGCCAGATACTGTGCCGTATTGCACGTAACAGTTTGATTATCCATTTCAGAAGGACCTACATGCTTGTGTCAGCTGGAGGCTGAACCAGTCGTTGACGGCAGGGTGACGGAGTTCACCCTTCACGACTCGTAAGACAAGCAACTGGTCGGGTTTAGTGGACTGACTGTGTTCAGTATTGCGGAGGTGGAGGTGCAGCTCCCACCTGCATTGCTGACTGTGTTACTGGGTGTGCACACACCCACACCTAACTGTTTCTGCTTCCTGCCAGCAGTACCAGATCCGACAGCCGGAGACCGTGGCCACCTGGGGACTCGGGACTTGGCGGCTCCAGTATCCTCCGGGATCGGTGGCAGTGGAAATCGTGTGGGATCCGGTTCTTCTCTGGACAGACGTCTTGTATCCTCGAGCCTGCCCACACGTCACCTCTGTAGATTGACTACATACAAATTCTGTAACTGTCTGTATTTCGTTGTGCACATTCACAACAGTAAAGTGTTCTATTTTCGGCTCATTCATTGTCCATTCATTTACGCCCCCTGTTGTGGGTCCGTGTCACTACACTTTCACAACAGGATATCTCGGCCAACGTCATGGATCCCGAGGGGCGTCAACCATCTGATGGACAACCAATGGAAGAGCAGGGTGCACAGGCGTCTGCAGGAGGCGTGATTGGTGAGTTGCAGCAAATCCTCACCGCCTTTACTGCTCGGTTGGATCTAATGACCAAGCAGAACGTCATCCTCAATCGCAGGATGGAGGCTCTCACCGCGCAGGTGGAAGAGCGTGCTCAGGGCGCTGCTGCAGCTTCTCCTCCTGCTGACCCGGTGCCGAATATAGACATTCCAATGGTCATTCAACGACCCCCCCCACCATCCCCTGAAGCATACATAAGTCCCCCAGAGCCGTACGGGGGTTGTGTGGAGACGTGCGCTGACTTTTTAATGCAGTGTTCGCTCGTCTTTGCACAGCGTCCCGTGATGTATGCGTCAGACGCCAGTAGGGTGGCTTATGTAATTAATTTGCTTCGAGGTGAGGCAAACGCTTGGGCTACAGCGCTTTGGGAGCAGAATTCACGGCTCCTTACCTCTTATACTGGGTTTGTGAGGGAGTTCAGAACGGTTTTTGATCACCCTAACAGAGGCGAGACCGCGTCAACCGTGCTGCTGTCTATGAGACAGGGGCGTCGGAGCGCAGCTGAATATGCAGTCGACTTCTGCATTGCGGCTGCGAGGTCCGGCTGGACTACAACTGCACTCCGCGCCGCCTTCATAAACGGACTGTCGCAGGTCCTGAAGGAGCACCTGGTGGCCAAGGAGAAACCGCGGGATTTGGATGGACTTATCGATCTAGTCATACATTTAGACAATCGATTAGAAGAACACCGTCGGGACCGAGATGAAGGACGTGGCCGGGCACGCGCCGTCCCTCTCCCTTCCGGGTCCCAAAATGTTCCGCCCTCCCCACGCTCCACAGCCTCGGCCCTCCATGTGGCAACAGCTCCCCCTGCTGATGATGCTATGGACACGAGCAGGGCCAAATTCAGATCAACTAACAGACAGAGGAGACTGGCCCGCGGGGAGTGCTTTATCTGCGGCTCAAGTGAGCATCAGCAGAGAGACTGCCCCAAGCGGTTAAACATGAACGCCCGCCCTTAGAAACTGGGTTAAGGGTGGGCCAAGACATTCACGTGGGACATACACGTATTTCCACACGTCTCCCAGTTACGATCCTGAGCGGGGATTTAACCCTTCAAGCCCCAGGACTGGTGGGCACAGGGTCAGAAGGGAATCTGTTGGACAGCAGATGGGCAAGGGAGGTAGGGCTCCCTCTGGTGGTGCTTCCTTTGCTTCTGAAGGTACGGGCACTAGATGGCACCCTTCTCCCATTAATCACACACAAGACACAACCAGTAGTTCTGGTGGTGTCTGGGAATCATCGGGAGGAGATTGAGTTTTTTGTTACTCCTTCTACCTCCCGCGTGATTTTGGGATTCCCGTGGATGGTAAAACACAATCCCTGGATTGATTGGTCGTCTGGGTTTGTGGCTCAGTGGAGCGAAACCTGCCACCGGGAGTGTTTAGGATCCTCGGTTCCCCCCAGTTTAATAGCTAATGAGGAGGTTAAAGTCTCCCCCAATCTGACAGCGGTGCCGGTTGAGTACCACGATCTTGCTGACGTCTTCAGCAAAGATCTCGCACTCACCCTTCCCCCGCACCGTCCGTACGATTGTGCCATCGATTTGATCCCGGGCGTTGAGTACCCGTCCAGCAGGCTGTACAACCTCTCACGTCCTGAGCGTGAATCAATGGAGACCTACATCCGGGACTCATTAGCTGCCGGGCTGATCCGGAACTCCACCTCCCCGATGGGTACAGGTTTCTTTTTTGTGGGCAAGAAAGACGGCGGACTCCGTCCATGCAATGACTACAGAGGGCTGAATGAGATCACGGTTCGCAATCGATACCCTTTGCCCCTGTTGGATTCAGTGTTCACGCCCTTGCATGGAGCCCAAATTTTCACAAAACTGGATCTTAGGAACGCGTATCACCTGGTTCGGATCCGGAAAGGAGACGAGTGGAAGACGGCATTTAACACCCCGTTAGGTCACTTTGAGTACTTGGTCATGCTGTTCGGTCTCACTAACGCCCCCGCGACGTTCCAAGCTTTGGTTAATGACGTCTTGCGGGACTTCCTGCATCGATTCGTCTTCGTATATCTGGACGATATCCTCATCTTCTTCCCCGGACCCTGAGACTCATGTCCAGCATGTACGTCAGGTCCTGCAGCGGTTGTTGGAGAACCGGCTGTTTGTAAAGGGCGAGAAGTGTGAGTTCCACCGCACTTCTTTGTCCATCCTGGGGTTTATAATTTCCTCCAACTCCGTCACCCCTGATCCGGCCAAGGTTGCGGCGGTGAGAGATTGGCCCCAACCCACAAGCCGTAGGAAACTGCAACAGTTCCTCGGCTTTGCAAATTTCTACAGGAGGTTCATTAAGGGCTACAGTCAGGTAGTTAGCCCCCTGACAGCCCTGACCTCCCCAAAAGTCCCCTTCACCTGGTCGGATCGGTGCGAAGCCGCGTTTAGGGAGTTGAAACATCGGTTTTCGACTGCACCAGTTCTGGTGCAGCCCGATCCTTGCCGGCAATTTGTGGTTGAAGTGGACGCCTCTGACTCAGGGATAGGAGCGGTGTTATCCCAAAGCGGGGAGTCCGACAAGGTTCTTCACCCTTGTGCCTACTTTTCTCGCAGGTTGACCCCGGCAGAGCGGAACTATGACGTGGGCAATCGGGAACTTCTTGCGGTGAAGGAGGCTCTTGAGGAGTGGAGACACCTGTTGGAGGGAGCTTCGGAGCCGTTCACGGTTTTCACAGACCATCGGAACCTGGAGTATATCAGGACCGCCAAGCGGCTGAACCCCAGGCAAGCCCGCTGGTCATTGTTCTTCGGGCATTTTGACTTCCAGATCACCTATCGCCCCGGGACCAAGAACCAGAGGTCAGATGCCTTGTCCCGGGTACACGAAGACGAAGTCAAAACAGAGCTGTCGGATCTGCCGGAATCCATCATACCTGAGTCCACTATCGTGGCCACCCTCACCTGGGATGTGGAGAAGACCGTCTGGGAGGCCCTGGCACGGAGCCTGGACCCAGGCATGGGCCCGAAGAACCGCCTCTACGTCCCACCAGAGGCCAGAGCTGCTGTCCTGGACTTCTGTCACGGTTCCAAGCTCTCCTGTCACCCAGGGATGCGAAGGACCGTGGCAGTGGTCCGGCAGCGCTTCTGGTGGGCGTCCGTGGAAGCCGACATCCGGGAATATGTTCAGGCCTGTACCACCTGTGCCAGGGGCAAGGCAGACCACTCAAAGACACAAGGACTTCTGCAACCACTCCCGGTGCCTCGTCGCCCCTGGTCCCACATTGGCCTGGACTTTGTCACGGGCCTCCCGCCGTCCCAGGGCATGACCATCATCTTCACGATAGTGGACTGGTTCTCCAAGGCGGTCCACTTCGTGGCCCTCCCGAAGCTCCCAACGGCCCAGGAGACAGCAGACCTCCTGGTCCACCGCGTCGTGCGTCTGCATGGGATACCAACTGACATTGTCTCGGATCGTGGTCCTCAGTTCTCCTCACAGGTCTGGAGGAGTTTCTGCAGAGAACTGGGGGCCACCGTGAGCCTCTCG
The DNA here is from genome assembly GCF_902500255.1 of Thalassophryne amazonica. Lineage (NCBI taxonomy): Eukaryota > Metazoa > Chordata > Actinopteri > Batrachoidiformes > Batrachoididae > Thalassophryne > Thalassophryne amazonica. The sequence continues at coordinate 31,256,189 of NC_047113.1, forward strand.
TCCGGGTATCACCCACAGACGAATGGACAGGCAGAGCGGGCCAACCAGGAACTCGAGCAGGCCCTCCGCTGCATGACCTCCGCGCACCCGGCAGCCTGGAGTGACCATCTGGCCTGGATCGAGTACGCACAAAACAGCCAGGTGTCCTCTGCCACCGGCCTCTCCCCGTTTGAGGTGTGTCTGGGGTACCAGCCCCCATTGTTTCCCGTGGTGGAGGGAGAGGTCAGCGTGCCCTCGGTCCAGGCCCACCTGCGAAGATGCCGTCGGGTGTGGAGCACCGCCCGTTCTGCCTTGTTGAAGGCCCGAACGAGGGCTAAGGCCCATGCAGACCGCCGGCGTTCCCCGGCCCCTGCATACCAGCCCGGACAGGAGGTGTGGCTGTCAACAAAGGACATCCCCCTCCAGGTGTACTCTCCGAAATTGAAGGACAGATACATTGGCCCTTTCAAGATCCTCAAAGTCCTCAATCCGGCCACAGTGAAGCTCCAACTCCCAGCTTCACTGCGGATCCACCCTGTTTTTCACATCTCCAGGATCAAACCACACCACACCTCACCCCCCTGTGCTCCCGGACTGGCGCCGCCTCCTGCCCGGATCATCGACGGGGAGCCCGCGTGGACAATGCGCCGGCTCCTGGACGTCCGTCGTATGGGCCGGGGGTTCCAGTATTTGGTGGACTGGGAGGGGTATGGACCCGAAGAACGCTCCTGGGTGAAGAGGAGCTTCATCCTGGACCCGGCCCTCCTGGCCGACTTCTACACCCGACACCCCGACAAGCCTGGTCGGGTGCCAGGAGGCGCCCGTTGAGGGGGGGGTCCTGTTGTGTGGGATGCTGAAGAGGAGGTACTGCTGGCCCACCACCAGAGGGCGCCCTGCCTGAAGTGCAGGCTTCAGGCACGAGAGGGCGCTGCCGCCTCACGGGAACAGCCGGGAGTGACAGTTGTCACTCATCAACTCATGACAGCTGTCACCTATCTCCACTTGACTGTTTACAGGTCGCTGATAAGATGTTATGTAGCTTGCCTCTACTGGTGGTTGGCTCTCACTGCGGTATTGTATCACTTCCTGTTCCGGAGCACAGCGGTGTTTTGCTGTATCTGTTAGCTGTTTAATCTGCGCAGTTAGATTGATCTAGTTATCTAGATTACGATTTGTTTCCCAGTGTAATCTTCACGTGCCTTAACTAAAGCACTCCTTCTGCTGAATCACCTCTAAATAATTTACACATTATTCACTTTGCGTGTTTTTAGGAATCTGCTAGCTTAGCGCAGCTACTAGCTCTTAGCCGATTTAGCATGGTGGCTTCTCCTGTCTCTCCCGCACTTTTCTGCTCTGGATGTGAAATGTTTAGTTATTCCTCGGCCTCCTTTAGCAGTAAGGGTACTTGTAATAAGTGTAGCTTATTCGTAGATTTGGAGGCCAGGCTGGGCGAATTGGAGACTCGGCTCCGCACCGTGGAAAATTCTACAGCTAGCCAGGCCCCTGTAGTCAGTGCGGACCAAGGTAGCTTAGCCGCCGTTAGTTCCCCTCTGGCAGATCCCGAGCAGCCGGGAAAGCAGGTCAACTGGGTGACTGTGAGGAGGAAGCGTAGTTCTAAACAGAAGCCCCGTGTACACCGCCAACCCGTTCACATTTCTAACCGTTTTTCCCCACTCGACGACACACCCGCCGAGGATCAAACTCTGGTTATTGGCGACTCTGTTTTGAGCAATGTGAAGTTAGCGACACCAGCAACCATAGTCAATTGTCTTCCGGGGGCCAGAGCAGGCGACACTGAAGGAAATTTGAAACTGCTGGCTAAGGCTAAGCGTAAATTTGGTAAGATTGTAATTCACGTCGGCAGTAATGACACCCGGTTACGCCAATCGGAGGTCACTAAAATTAACATTAAATTGGTGTGTAAGTTTGCAAAAACAATGTCGGACTCTGTAGTTTTCTCTGGGCCCCTCCCCAATCGGACCGGGAGTGACATGTTTAGCCGCATGTTCTCCTTGAATTGCTGGCTGTCTGAGTGGTGTCCAAAAAATGAGGTGGGCTTCATAGATAATTGGCAAAGCTTCTGGGGAAAACCTGGTCTTGTTAGGAGAGACGGCATCCATCCCACTTTGGATGGAGCAGCTCTCATTTCTAGAAATCTGGCCAATTTTCTTAAATCCTCCAAACCGTGACTATCCAGGGTTGGGACCAGGAAGCAGAGTTGTAGTCTTACACACCTCTCTGCAGCTTCTCTCCCCCTGCCATCCCCTCATTACCCCATCCCCGTAGAGACGGTGTCTGCTCCCAGACCACCAATAACCAGCAAAAATCTATTTAAGCATAAAAATTCAAAAAGAAAAAATAATATAGCACCTTCAACTGCACCACAGACTAGTTAAATGTGGTGTATTAAACATTAGGTCTCTCTCTTCTAAGTCCCTGTTAGTAAATGATATAATAATTGATCAACATATTGATTTATTCTGCCTTACAGAAACCTGGTTACAGCAGGATGAATATGTTAGTTTAAATGAGTCAACACCCCCGAGTCACACTAACTGTCAGAATGCTCGTAGCACGGGCCGAGGCGGAGGATTAGCAGCAATCTTCCATTCCAGCTTATTAATTAATCAAAAACCCAGACAGAGCTTTAATTCATTTGAAAGCTTGACTCTTAGTCTTGTCCATCCAAATTGGAAGTCCCAAAAACCAGTTTTATTTGTTATTATCTATCGTCCACCTGGTCGTTACTGTGAGTTTCTCTGTGAATTTTCAGACCTTTTGTCTGACTTAGTGCTTATCTCAGATAAGATAATTATAGTGGGCGATTTTAACATCAACACAGATGCTGAGAATGACAGCCTCAACACTGCATTTAATCTATTATTAGACTCTATTGGCTTTGCTCAAAATGTAAATGAGTCCACCCACCACTTTAATCATATCTTAGATCTTGTTCTGACTTATGGTATGGAAATAGAAGACTTAACAGTATTCCCTGAAAACTCCCTTCTGTCTGATCATTTCTTAATAACATTTACATTTACTCTGATGGACTACCCAGCAGTGGGGAATAAGTTTCATTACACTAGAAGTCTTTCAGAAAGCACTGTAACTAGGTTTAAGGATATGATTCCTTCTTTATGTTCTCTAATGCCATATACCAACACAGTGCACAGTAGCTACCTAAACTCTGTAAGTGAGATAGAGTATCTCGTCAATAGTTTTACATCCTCATTGAAGACAACTTTGGATGCTGTAGCTCCTCTGAAAAAGAGAGCTTTAAATCAGAAGTGCCTGACTCCATGGTATAACTCACAAACTCGTAGCTTAAAGCAGATAACCCGTACGTTGGAGAGGAAATGGCGTCTCACTAATTTAGAAGATCTTCACTTAGCCTGGAAAAAGAGTCTGTTGCTCTATAAAAAAGCCCTCCGTAAAGCTAGGACATCTTTCTACTCATCACTAATTGAAGAAAATAAGAACAACCCCAGGTTTCTTTTCAGCACTGTAGCCAGGCTGACAAAGAGTCAGAGCTCTATTGAGCTGAGTATTCCATTAACTTTAACTAGTAATGACTTCATGACTTTCTTTGCTAACAAAATTTTAACTATTAGAGAAAAAATTACTCATAACCATCCCAAAGACGTATCGTTATCTTTGGCTGCTTTCAGTGATGCCGGTATTTGGTTAGACTCTTTCTCTCCGATTGTTCTGTCTGAGTTATTTTCATTAGTTACTTCATCCAAACCATCAACATGTTTATTAGACCCCATTCCTACCAGGCTGCTCAAGGAAGCCCTACCATTATTTAATGCTTCGATCTTAAATATGATCAATCTATCTTTGTTAGTTGGCTATGTACCACAGGCTTTTAAGGTGGCAGTAATTAAACCATTACTTAAAAAGCCATCACTTGACCCAGCTATCTTAGCTAATTATAGGCCAATCTCCAACCTTCCTTTTCTCTCAAAAATTCTTGAAAGGGTAGTTGTAAAACAGCTAACTGATCATCTGCAGAGGAATGGTCTATTTTAAGAGTTTCAGTCAGGTTTTAGAATTCATCATAGTACAGAAACAGCATTAGTGAAGGTTACAAATGATCTTCTTATGGCCTCGGACAGTGGACTCATCTCTGTGCTTGTTCTGTTAGACCTCAGTGCTGCTTTTGATACTGTTGACCATAAAATTTTATTACAGAGATTAGAGCATGCCGTAGGTATTAAAGGCACTGCGCTGTGGTGGTTTGAATCATATTTGTCTAATAGATTACAATTTGTTCATGTAAATGGGGAATCGTCTTCACAGACTAAAGTTAATTATGGAGTTCCACAAGGTTCTGTGCTAGGACCAATTTTATTCACTTTATACATGCTTCCCTTAGGCAGTATTATTAGACGGTATTGCTTAAATTTTCATTGTTACGCAGATGATACCCAGCTTTATCTATCCATGAAGCCAGAGGACACACACCAATTAGCTAAACTGCAGGATTGTCTTACAGACATAAAGACATGGATGACCTCTAATTTCCTGCTTTTAAACTCAGATAAAACTGAAGTTATTGTACTTGGCCCCACAAATCTTAGAAACATGGTGTCTAAACAGATCCTTACTCTGGATGGCATTACCCTGACCTCTAGTAATACTGTGAGAAATCTTGGAGTCATTTTTGATCAGGATATGTCATTCAAAGCGCATATTAAACAAATATGTAGGACTGCTTTTTTGCATTTACGCAATATCTCTAAAATTAGAAAGGTCTTGTCTCAGAGTGATGCTGAAAAACTAATTCATGCATTTATTTCCTCTAGGCTGGACTATTGTAATTCATTATTATCAGGTTGTCCTAAAAGTTCCCTAAAAAGCCTTCAGTTAATTCAAAATGCTGCAGCTAGAGTACTAACGGGGACTAGAAGGAGAGAGCATATCTCACCCATATTGGCCTCTCTTCATTGGCTTCCTGTTAATTCTAGAATAGAATTTAAAATTCTTCTTCTTACTTATAAGGTTTTGAATAATCAGGTCCCATCTTATCTTAGGGACCTCATAGTACCATATCACCCCAATAGAGTGCTTCGCTCTCAGACTGCAGGCTTACTTGTAGTTCCTAGGGTTTGTAAGAGTAGAATGGGAGGCAGAGCCTTTAGCTTTCAAGCTTTCAGGCTCCTCTCCTGTGGAACCAGCTCCCAATTCAGATCAGGGAGACAGACACCCTCTCTACTTTTAAGATTAGGCTTAAAACTTTCCTTTTTGCTAAAGCTTATAGTTAGGGCTGGATCAGGTGACCCTGAACCATCCCTTAGTTATGCTGCTATAGTCATAGACTGCTGGGGGGTTCCCATGATGCACTGTTTCTTTCTTTTTTTTTTGCTCTGTATGCACCACTCTGCATTTAATCATTAGTGATCGATCTCTGCTCCCCTCCACAGCATGTCTTTTTCCTGGTTCTCTCCCTCAGCCCCAACCAGTCCCAGCAGAAGACTTCCCCTCCCTGAGCCTGGTTCTGCTGGAGGTTTCTTCCTGTTAAAAGGGAGTTTTTCCTTCCCACTGTAGCCAAGTGCTTGCTCACAGGGGGTCGTTTTGACCGTTGGGGTTTTACATAATTATTGTATGGCCTTGCCTTACAATATAAGGCGCCTTGGGGCAACTGTTTGTTGTGATTTGGCGCTATATAAAAAAAAATTGATTGATTGATTGATTGACTTCATCAACCACTCCATAAAAGCCGGACGACATCTCCACCCCGCTGCCGAGATATCACCTACCATTGGAGGTAATATTCCTCAGCCAGATACTGTGCCATATTGCACATAACAGTTTCTTTATCCATTTCAGAAGGACCTACTTGCTTGTGTCAGCTGGAGGCTGAACCAGTCGTTGACGGCAGGGTGACAGAGTTCACCCTTCACGACTTGTAAGACAAGCAACTGGTCGGGTTTAGTGGACTGACTGTGTTCAGTATTGCGGAGGTGGAGGTGCAATTCCCACCTGCATTGCTGACTGTGTTACTGGGTGTGCACACACCCACACCTAACTGTTTCTGCTTCCTGCCAGCAGTACCAGATCCGACAGCCCGGAGACGGTGGCCACCTGGGGACTCGGGCTCGGTGGCAGTGGAAATCGTGTGGGATCCGGTTCTTCTCTGGACAGACGTCTTCTATCCTCGAGCCTGCCCACATGTCACCTCTGTAGATTGACTACATACAAATTCTGTAACCGTCTGTATTTCGTTGTGCACATTCACAACAGTAAAGTGTTCTATTTTCGGCTCATTCATTGTCCATTCATTTACGCCCCCTGTTGTGGGTCCATGTCACTACACTTTCACAACAACATCAACTAAATGTGCCAAATAATAAATACAATTATTTACAAAACTTTCACATTTTAATTCCTGCACTTTCAGTTAAAATCATTATAGAAACTTAGCATAATTTATTACTACCCTTGAAAAATGTCACCTTCCTATTTTATAAACACTACCCAATCTAGAACCCATGAATCCCTACGGGCAATGTGCTAGTACAGTACATTGCACCGGAGCAATGTATCCACACTACTACACACAGGAGAAAGATTATCTTTCAGATGTGAGGTGAGTATTAAGCATTATTATCACTTTACCAAGGCATTGCTAGGCCGGTAGCGTAGATTTACGTTGACACTACCTGGCTATACCCACCCGCAGTAGCGAACAAGTATCGGCATACCCGCCCGCTGTGCATAAACAAATGACGTCATAGCGCGCAGCCCAAGAACTGTCCGCAGAGGAAAAGATAAAAGGGCGAGAAGTGCGTGTTGCTCCCAATATGGATGATTTTCTCATGGATAATCCGACAAAGAACAGCAGCCAAAGCAGCCAGCTTGACGAGGACGTACTGCTGAATTTGGAGAGCAGCGCACGCCAGCCGACACGACAAAAGTTAAAGTGAGCCAACTTTTTATGTACGCATTACATGTTGTGTATCTCAGTAAGTGATAATAATGCAAATAACATTCTGTTGTCGTGTGGTATGCATTTTCTGACTCCCTCCATTCATAGCCAGTCGCCTTAAATGACCGATATTCGCCCTCGTCTAATTTGGGCGAATATCGGTCATTTAGGGGGACTGGGCATGAACGTCGGGCCTCTGAAAATGCATACCGCCCTCCAAAAGCATGTTATTGTATTATTACAATATGGATCATTTTGGTATATCATCCTCACCTCTGGTCATGAGGTACTTGGATGGACAGAGGTGTCTGGAGATCCTGATACCTAAGAATGAAGTCCTTAGTGTTGTGAAGCTTCCTGTCCTACTGTATAGTTGTAAGATGTGGATGCTGTCCAGCAACCTAAGGTGATGAATGGTTGTCTTTGGTACTCGGTCTCTTTGGAGGGTCTTTGGATACCACTGGAATGATTTTATTTCAAATGATTACTTAGGGAGACAGGAGAAGTAACACTTGTGTCATGAGTGAATGTCAGTGACAACATTTTGGTCACATGGCACGCTTCTCTGGGCATGATCCAGTACAGAGGTGACTCAGTGCTGAGGACCACAGTGGGTGGAGAAGGTCAAAGGGACACATACATTTTGCTGGGTTGTAACACATACTGTAGATCGCTACTTTTGAGAAGTGGGGATGGACTGGTTTTCTGCCCAAGTGGTTGCTATCCAGTAACCAGGGCAGTTCTGTGGTGTGTTGAATGTGTGGACAGGTGGCATCAGTGCGTGCTTCCAGACCTGAGCTGTCCCATTTTCTGATCACAGCCTTCTCTTGGAGTATTTTCCATTTCTTCGTCATTCTTTTAACTGAATTTTGACAACAATTTAATGATTTAAAAATATCCTTGTATCCATTCCCAGAGTTCTCTAAGATAAGTGGATACAAAAGTGATGGCCCATGTGTCATATTAAAGAGGGCAAATGTTTATCCAACTCATTATTCTTGGGTTTATATTGTGGGGGTCAGTGTGCAAGTTCACTTTTGTATGAGGAGTGAAGCGCAAGGTCTCCTAGGAAAAGCACAATTTGCTATTTCCTGTGATGAGTAGGGTATGCTTAGGGCGAATCAAGTCAGTCAGTTAGTGAGGCGTGAATAGTTCCACAAAATTTCCATCAGTAACTTTGTTAAAACTGCTGTATATTCAGCTCTGAAATTTTGAGGTCTGATGGATACAGGCTCGGACTAGTGAACCTCCTCTTTTGGGCCATGTTGGCATCTTTTAACATGTAAACTAAAATAAATACAGACAGGCCTATCATGTTATTTGTGAAGCCTTGTTTGTAATTGCACGGTCTTGCTGGTCACTGGACGTCACCTCTGCTTGTAAATAATTGTGTTTTATTGAGTTGTTTCTGAATGTTTCATGTTGGTACATTGTATTGACATTGTTGACCATGTGTGACTAGTTGGTTGTGATTTTAAATACCAGTACAGTTTACCATGTGCATGGTTTATACATAACTGAATGACATCTGATCTGTTTGCTGCGGTATAACAAATTTCTGCTGAAAGAATCTGCAATAAATTCTGGTTCTGTTATTTTACAAAGTTTAACTCTATATTTCAGTGCATCATGGGTCCAAAATAATTAAAGGAGCTGACAGAATTTTTCTACAGTAAGTTATTGTAAAATTACAGACAAGTTGTGTTTGGACTGTAGATGATGCATATTATAGGTAAATACTGTTGATATTGGACCATTTTGCACACAGCGGTTTGAAAGAGCAGTTTAACATGAGAGCGTTTGATGATGAAGCAGAGGAGCAGCAGTGTTAATCTACTCATCTATAAACCATGAATTGAATGTATGGTCTGAATTATAGATGGTAATGGGGGTCTGAACCCCACTAATTAAAATGTTGTTTAACTTTAATTTCATACATTTGATTGTGTCAAGTGTCTATGAAAGAAAATGAACATGTTATGTAGCTACAGCTAAAATTTAGCAAACTCATCTTAGGTAAGAACCTCCCTGAATGTCATTGTATAATTTTACTCTGCAAATTCTCACTAAATCTAAAATACTTTTGTTAATGATCGATTATACAATTAGACATGTGCCTTAATAGAAGTTTGATAGTGCTGCTCTCCACTTTTTTTTCATTTATTTTCATTTATATAGTGGCAAATCTTTCATTTTTCATTTCATTTATTTATTTATTTCATTCATTTAAAAGAAAAAAAACAACAAAAAAAACAGAAAAGCAGAAATAAAGCATCTCCATTACCAGAATGAAAAGGAGCAGAGAGAAGAACAAGTCTTATATTTTCTGGCCCTTTTTACAATACAATCTTTCAATATCCAGCATCATTTTTCAACATTATTTAACAGATTGTATTTCTTTAACTTGTCACATACCACTGACTTATTTCATAATTATGACCATTATTAAATAGATCTCTGACAGGTTACATTTTTAAACTTAAAACATTTTATACATTATTAACAAATTACATTTTTTTTAACTTCCTTACAGCCCACTAACTTATTTTATAGTTTCATACTTACTTAATACATCTAGTTTAATATGTTTTTTAAATAATTTAAGCGACCTTAATTCTTTAATTTCTTTGTTGAGATTGTTCCATAATTTTACACCATTTACTGCAATACTCCGTTCTTTCACTCTGGTTCTGTATCTTGGTTTTCTAAAGACTTCTATTCCTTTCAGTTTATAACTACTTACTCTTTTCTCAAACATATTTTGAATGTTTGTTGGTAAAGTATTTTTATTTGCTTGGTACATTGTTTGTAATATTTTCAAATCGACCAAATCACGAAATTTAAGTACCCTGTACTTAATGAACAATGGATTAGATGGATCTCTAAAACCACTGTTGCTAATCACCCTTAAAGCCCTTTTCTGCAGAATAAACAAAGGTTGTATATAAGTTGTATATGTTGATCCCCAGATTTCTACACAATAAGTTAAATATGGGAAAATCAATGAATTGTACAATGTTAATAAACCATAACTATTTAATGAATATTTTACTTTATGCAAAACAGCAATGGCTTTCGCTATTTTTCCTTTTATGTAATTTATGTGTGACTTCCATGTAAGATCTTCATCAATTATGACTCCTAAAAATTTCATTTCTTTTACCCTTTGTATATCCATTCCATCTATTTGTAATGACACGTTATTTTTTTTTTTGCTCTGTCATTAAACAATATGAAATTTGTCTTATTAATATTTAGTGACAGTCTGTTTATATCAAACCAATGCTTAACCTTTTCCAATTCTGTTTTTATCACTTGTGCTACTTCCTGTATATCTGATCCAGAGTAAAACAGCGTTGTATCATCAGCAAATAAAATGCTACCAAGCACATTAGATACATTCACAAAATCATTGATATACAAAATAAACAGTTTGGGTCCAAGTAAGAAACAGACTCCACACCCATTCATCTCTGGATGGAGCCGCAACTCAAACAGAGAGAAAAATAACAGAATCAGGCATCGGAAAGAAAATAGAGTATTGTCAGCATTAAGCAACAAGAAGAACAAAAGAAATACTAAGCTTCACTAAAACACCCAGAATTTAGATAACGTTGAGGCTGCAGCCCACTCCGTTTCCTAATAAAATTAATTTAAAAGAGTAAAAAGCTTAGCAATATACTATGCCAGTATGCTAGCCATACGACAGGGAAAATAAGTGTGTCTTAAGTCTAGACTCAGTCTTTTGAAGTCAATCGGGCACCATAGTCGCGTTTGAAGGTGGGCGATAACAGGGTTAAATGAAAGAGCATATGACGCAAAAATTGCACTTCCGGGGACAGCCCCATTATCATTATTCACATTAAATTTCGCTAAAACTTACCAGCACAACCTCTCTCATTTGCCTTGTCTTCCCTTTTCCACTGTGAACTGAAGAAAACTGCACTTTTTGTGACTGCTTCAGTGATTGCAGCCAAAAACCAAACAGTACACCATCTGTGCTGTCCATGCCGTGGAAATGGTCAAATCCCACAATATCACACAGCGGTTCAAACAAGACTGCGCTGCCCCACTGTCAATGCCATTTTTCTGTTTAGACCAGGAACAAGCCTCTCTTCTGTAACTGACTTGTAATGATTAAATGTATCATGGTATCTCCAAAACAGAATGAGGCTAAGGTAACACCCCTATTCCACTACAATCGCCCACAATCCAAAAAAGTGCAAAAATGGGATGAAGCAGCTTGCTTCCTAACAGACTGGCTTATAAAGTGCAGACCTGGTAACCTACCTGAAATTGAAAGAAAAGGAGCTGTGCCCTCAGCCAGAACGGCAACATATGCTGCTTCGGGCTGACTATGATGCAGTTGTCGAATTGAACAAATTCAGGGTTATTTTTCTACATAGTCTCCCTGTAACTCCGCAAACTTCTTCCAGCGGTGCTTGAGTGCTTCGATTCCCTTGGCATAGAAGCTTTCATCTTGAGAGTCAAAATAGTTCTCAGCAGCAGCCATCACCTCATCATTGCTCCGATAGTGCTTCCCAGCCAAGTTTTTTTCATGTTTGGGAACAGATGAAAGTCCGAGGGTGCCACATCAGGGGAGTGTGGTGGGTGATCTACCAGTTCGAATCCACACTCGTGGATAGTGGCCATGGCCACTGTTGACTTGTGAGCTGGGGCATTATCTTGATGGAACAGCACCCCTTTCGTCAGCTTTCCTGGTCGCTTCTTTTTGATAGCCTCACATAACTGTCTCAGTAGGTTAGAATAGTACTGTCCATTTATGGTTTGTCCCTTTTCAAGATAGTCCATGAACACAATGCCCTTGGCATCCCAGAAAACTGAAACCATGTCCTTCCCCGCAGACGAAACGACCTTGGCCTTCTTTGGAGGTGGTGACCTTGGGTGTTTCCACTGCATTGATTGTTTTTTGTCTCTGGTTCAAAGTGGTGAACCCAACACTCATCCTGGGTAAGAAAACGTTCCATGTAATTGGCTGGATCCTCTTCAAATTGCGCCAAGTTTGCCTTCAACATGACTAGCCTGGTGCATTTCTGATCATGCGTCAGAAGATGTGGCACCCACCGAGCTGACACCTTTGACATTCCAAGTTCTTCATGCAGAATGTGTTCAATTCTCTCACGGGATATTCCCACAGCATCTGCTAGCTGATTGATCGTCGATTGTCTGTCGTCCATCACCATTTCATGAACAAGGTCAATGTTTTTCTGAGTTGTGGCTGTTGCAAGCCGCCCAGACCTTGGGTCGTCTTCAAGGCTCTCTCTGCCCCTCTTAAATTCAGCTGCCCACTTCTGCACTGTAGATATGGAGGGAGCTTCATCCCCTAATGTAGCAACCATATCCGCATGAATGTCCTTGGGCTTTAACCCCTTCTTATGCAGGTACTTAATCACACCGCGATGCCAGATTTTGTCCATTTTTGCCGTTTCTTGGCTATGAACCACAAACTACCTCACAACCTGGAAGAAAATAACACAGTTAGTCATCAGAAGAGTTGAACTTAATGCATGCCAAGTTTTATTGAAATGGCATTTCTCCTTCTTGGTGAGCCTTAGAACTTTTCAGCCTCCCCTCGTATAATCAAACAAGTTTTGAGCCGTGGTCACTAGGAATACCCCGTTTACAGACATTCGAACATGACTGAAGGCTCTAAGATGACGAATACCTGTAAGTTACCACATACTTTCAATGATTTCCAGAATTGGGATGAAATTTTTTAAACAGTTCACAAATGTAATCGTGATTTCAAATCTGGTGCAGATGACTGCTGTGACTACGTATACCAAGTTTGTTCAAGACTGACAAGACGTTTCCACGATGCTTCAAAACATGCCCTGATTTGCTATTCAGGATTAAACAGGAAGGAACGGCACTCTGTGGAATAGCCTTCTAAGCGGTTAACGTAATAATCAGTCATTTAAAAAGGTTTCTTTACATTTAATGAGGTTCCTCATCTCTGTGCTACCAGATACTTGTGATTTTTCAGCTTTTCCCATTGTGTTTGTTTTAAATCAGTAAAGTATCCATTAAAGTCTTTTTTGTCCTCAGTAAAATGATAAAACCAAAAACATCTAAAAATAGAGCCAAGGTTGAAAAATGCTGGAGTTCACCTTTAAAGCAGTATTTTTATCAGTCATGTTTGGGTCAGTCCAAGCATGCCTGTGCATACTTAGTCAGGTCAATGCTGGTAGACATGAAATAAAAGATGCTCTCATTTACAGATGCTGTCTGGATGTATGATGACACATGTTCTTATGACAACAGCATAGTGAGTATACTTAACAATACGATTGAGTTAATTCAGTTTACTAATGTGCCACCATCATTATGTAATTAAACATAACATGATTTCATGTGATTAAATTCAACAAAGAGGCTTCAATCTTCCTCAAATTGCTACGTCATACAGCAAATCTCAAATGAGTTTGTGTTCAGCTTGACATTATATTAATATCAGTATTTTTCAGGAAGCAAATTTTTGTTTAAAAATGTTATCAGTTGTTGCCAACCAAGAAATTCCACTGCTACCCTGCCTCTTGCGCAATGACTGCTGGGAAAGGCTTCAACCCCCCATGACCCCTTGATTGAAATAAGTGGGTATAAAAATGAAAGAATGAATGGCTTTGATCTATCGTCAGAGTCGGGGACAGGTGGAGGTATGCACCGGAAAGAAGGGGAATGAAATTCAGTCATAAAAAGATGAAAATAAGTGTCAGAGGGCCTGTGTAAGGACAGTTTGGTGACAAAGCAGGAGAGGTGAGATTGACATTGCTTGGGGATGTGCAGATGAAGGGTATAGGGTATACTGGTGACGATAGGGTTACCTGGCAGGATGAGAAGAGGAAGGTCAAAGAGGAGGTTTATGGAAGTGGAGGAGGACATGCAGGTGGTTGGTTCTCCACATGCTACTGCTTAACCTGAGAACTCTGTCACATCACAGTTCCTTTTTGTAATAACTGTCCCTTCCAATGTTTCACATTCATTAACTTCATCAGTGGGGGTCTGAGTGAATGGGTGACTGAGTCGAGGTGTGATCTCAGTGCTCTCAGTCACTTCCTCTGTTGTTTCCTCTGTTCAGCATGTCTCACTTCAGTCTGAATGACATAGAAGGGGAAAGTGGGTGGGCTTAGGAGGACCAAGAAATGAGAGATTAAGAAAATTATGGAAGCCAATAGTGTATGTGTGAGAGCAAGGGGGTGGGGGGGTGAGGAGTGTCTGAAAGAAGCAGAAGCATGAGTGGAGGAGATAAAGTAAAACAACAGGCAAAGTAGCGGCGAAAGAGAGAAGGAGAAAACCTCTGGAATGGTTTTTCGCTCCTTTGGGACAAAAGGTTACAGCATGACGGGGGTAGGTGTCAGGTGATGTGTGACAAGTCCAAATTAAAGATGACATAATGGCGGGGGCCCGGGTGGGGTCCAAACTGGGGGCTGAGCGAGACTTAGGGCGGGGGCAGACTGTGGCAACCGAGTCCAGCTGGGCCACGCTGTGCTAGGCTACGCTGGGTCTGGGCAGCAGGGGGCTATACCCCGCAAGCTCCATATGGAACGCGTTAGCTTAGCGATTGCTAATGAAATGCAGGCTGACGTCAGGCAGATACACACCCATTGTTTTGCTGTTTAATTTGTTCTAATATTTGTCCAACAAATAAGGATTTCACCAGGATGGAGGAACAAAAGACGGGCTGCGTCACAGATGAACAGAAGAATGACAACGTGAAGACGCCAATTCAAGTTGAAGCCTTTGCAACATACGTTTAGGAGAGTTTAGCACAAGCGCTGATGCAAGAAAGACCAAGGCCTCGGCCTTCTACGTGGGAGGTATAATGAGCGCAGGATGAGCGTGTGTGTGTGTGTGTTGAAAAGGAAGGAAACGCTGTAAGTGTTAATTGCATGTAGAAATTTTCACCATTAACATTTTTGCATTGCATTTGCATGGCTTTTTTTTTTTTTTTTTTTTTTTTGTAATACTCCTGCAGCAGTCGGTCCTGTGATATGCCTCCAAATTTATATTTCTTCCCTCCTTCCTCTCCACTCCCATTCACCCGGTTTCCAGCATGCAAAGAAATGTTCCCAAAATAGGCTCTGAGGAGCAAGTTTAAGAATGCTTGTGTTATTCCAAAAAGGAGTTATGCTGTAATTGACCACCACCTGGGCATCTGGAAGAAGTCACATAACAAACACGAGTGAAGGGGAAGCAGAGTGAGAGGAAGGAGCTGCTGTGGATGGAAAGAATGAAAAATGACAAAATGAACAAATGAAGAGTGAGGAAAGAAAGGAGGGTGTGATGGATGGAAAGCCTCTCTGTCGCTCTTCTGCACTGAAGTGTCTATTCAAATGTGCTTTATTGGCATGAGTAATGATGGGAGGTGTTGCCAGGGTCATTACATAGCACATTAAAGGGTTTCATAAACATTACAGTTCCTCCTCTGCCCGGTGGCAAGGCTAAAGGGGCAGGGAGAGGTGGGAAAAAAACCCAGAGGAAGACGAATGGACACAGCGAGCCGGTGCGTAAGGAAGAGCAGTCTGAGGAGAGACGCTTGGAAACATAAAGGGCACTGCTGCACAGGAGGGGGAGGAAGCAAGAAGAAAGATGGGAAGAATATAGAGGAGATGAACCGAAAGTTGACAGGAGTGAAGGTTACCGTGCTCATGGATTCCATCGCCGAGCGCCTGAACATGAAACAGGAAGAAAAAGAAACAATATGCCACATCAGCGTCCAACACAAACCACAGCTGTGATTCACATTAGGGTGCACGGAGGCCGCGGGATAACTCTGTGCAGCCGTGGAACTCGCATTCGTCTTCCAGTGCGAGGTATCCGCAAACCCCTCAAGCTCAGTCGCTAAAGGTCGTGACACGCTCGCTCGAGCAAACACACGTAACCGCAAGGACCATAATTAAATAAACATCCGCTCAATTCTGCAGCGTTACGTCTTTATTTACAGCTTCAATGGTCAGAAGCAGTAAAGTTGTGTATTATTAGAGAGGGCTGAAAAATGGATGCAGTTTTGTGGAAAGAAAAACTGGTTATTACGTCCGCCAAGGATGTAATAAAATCATTGGTGTTTATTTATTTGTCTGACTGTTACCAGGATTATGTTAAAACTACGACACAGATTTTGACAAAATTTTCATTACATACAGATAATAGGCCATGGAAGACTCCATTAAATTTTGGAGTTGTTTTCCAGATCCAGATCCGGATTCTGGATCAAGTTTCATTTTACATAGGTTTTGAAGGATTATGTCAAAACTACTACACCGATTCTCATCAAATTTGCACCACAGATAGGTATTAAGGCATAGAAGACTCCACTGAATTTTGGAGGTGATCCGGCTTCAGATTGTGGATTAACATTTCACTTATTATAGACTTTGAAAGATTAAGTCAAAACTACTTCACGGATTCTCACCAATTTTGCACCACAGATAGATAATTGATAGATTAGATTAGATTAGATTAGATTAGATTAGATTAGATTAGATAGAAATTTATTGATCCCCTGGGAAGACTCTCTCAGGGAAATTGAGGTTCCAGCAGCATTGTATAGCAGCACACAGGGTAAGAAGCACACAGAGTACCAAAAATGAAAGTTAAAAAAAAAAACAGTTTGCAAATATAAATATAAATACACAACTATAAATATCAGACATACTGATCAATACTGGTTTACTGGCTACTACTGTTCCTCTCCATCCCGTCCTCTGTCTTCATGCTACTTCTACTCCCCCAAGTGAGGAGTTATACAGTCTGATGGCTGAGGGACAAAGGAGTTTTTCAGCCTGTTGGTCCTGCACTTGGGGAGGAGCAGTCTGTAGCTGAAGAGGTTCCTCTGGTTGCTGGTGACTGTGTGCAGAGGGTGACTGGCATTGTCTATGATGTCCAGCAGTTTGTCCAGTGTGCTCTTCTCTGCCACTGTCACCAGAGAGTCCAGCTTCATGCCAACCACGGATCCGGCCCGCCTGACCAGTTTGTCCAGCCTGGATGTGTCCTTCTTGGATGTACTGCACCCCCATCACACCACAGTGAAAAAGAGGACTCTGACTACTACGGAATGCTAGAATATCCACAGGAGTTTCTTGCAGATGTTAAACGACCGCAACCTCCTCAGATTGCTCTTGTTCTGTCTGTTACTGTGGTTTCATTCTCTTTTTTCCCCCTCGTTTTTTTGGATCTGGATGTCAAATCAAATATTTGGATGTTTCATATCCATTGATTTTTATTTTTTAATACAACCCCAGTTCTAATGAAGTTGGGACATTGTGTAAAATGTAAATAAAAACAGAATACAATGATTTGCAAATCCTCTTCAACCTATATTCAATTGAATACACCACAAAGACAAGATATTTAATGTTCAAACTGATGAACTTTATTGTTTTTGTGCAAATATTTGCTCATTTTGAAATGGATGCCAACAACACGTTTCAAAAAAGCTGCGACAGTGGTATGTTTACCACTGTGTTATATCACCTTTTGGAGTTCAGTGCTGCTAGATCTCTAACATTCTTCTGATCCTGTATCCAGAATGTGTTCCGGGTGAACTCAAAAAATACGTAATCATTACCTTTGGACCAGGAGGCCCCTGATCTTCTCTCTAGGGAGGACTTTCAGGCATGTCCAACTGGAGGGATTATATTTCCCATCTGATTTGGGAATGCCTCAAGATCCCCCAGGAAGAGTTAGAGGACTTGACCAAGCATAGGGTTGTGTGGGATGAGCTGCTTGACTTACTGCCACTGTGACCCGGACCCAGATAAGCAGCAGAAAATGAATGAATGAATATTTCATTGATCACTATTGATCTGCTCACATTCATTATTCATAAATTTTTGAAGTCAAAGTTCCTCAATGCTTAAAACTTCTTCTGGATCCTGGCTCCAAAATGTGTTCTGGATCAAATTCTAAATAAAATCCCCTCATTTTCTAGGACATTATTCATCTGCTCACAGAATTTCATCAGCATCCTCTCACAGTGTTTTGAGTTAAATGTTGCTATGTGCCAAACTTTCTTCTGGACCTCAGTTCCAGAGTATGTGCCACATCATCTCCAAAACTGAATCACCTATTTCCTAGAACATTTTCTATCTGGTCACCACATTTCATTGACATTTTTTCATTGGTTTTCTTGAATTATGCAGCTAACAGGTTAAAAAAAAAAAAAGCAGGCAAGTAAAACATTACTTCCTTGGCAGAGGTCATTTGTGCAGTTAATCCTGTTTCCTGATGCCCTTTGCCCCACTCATTATTCTGCACAAAATAGTCTGGCAAATATAATGAAGAAGATGCTGCTTAGCTCTGTGAATGGGAACTTTATGTTCCAGATGGAAATGTTGATAAGAACAAAATATATTCTGTGCCATATCTGTAGTAAGGAATCTCAAACCATCTCAAACCATCAAGCTTGAAAAACGACCTCAACTCAAGAGAGTTACCAGAAGCTACATGCTAAGCGCTAGCACCTGATGCTACTAACCTCATTAAATCTAAAGCGACCAAACATCCTGTTGTCGCGTCCTGGGTTTCTTTTTAGAAAATGTCCTGATTTTCATTGTTTTTCATCTTTGAGCATCTTTAATAATTATGACTTGGATTTATAGAGTGCTCTACAAGACACATAATGCGCTTTCCAAGTTGCATTATTCATTTGCTTGCACACACTGGTGGTGCTAAGCTTCTAGTGTCGCCACAGCTGCTGAGGCAAACTGACGGATGCATGGCTGCCATTCTGTGCCTACAGCCCCTCCAGCCATGACCTCATTCAAACACAGGCAAGGTGGGTTAAGTGTCTTGCCCAAGGACACAATGCAGAATTTTGACTGGTTGGGAGTCGGATTTGAACCGCTGACCTTTCGGTCATAAAACAGCTTGCTCAACTGAGCTATTGTCACCTGAGTTTGAGTAAACTTTGAGTATCATTTGAGTATGGGAACTACTAATCGCCAAAACTATAGATGGAATGGAACCGGAACAACTGGTAATTTGGCGGAATGGATGGCAATCGTTTTTGCTTATATTCGTTTTTGCTTATATTACACCCAAAACAAGTATTAATGAGATGATCAGGTCTCACAATTAAAATAATCAAGTTATTTAGCCACTATATAAAGCTTTAGGTTGGCATTAAAAGTCCCAAACTCTTGACTGAACAGTGACGTAATGGCAGAACGGGAGATTTTGTGGTGCCATTTAGCGTTAGTAAGGGTATGGCGTTCTGCTATTCCGGTGATTTGAAAAGATATAAGTTTGCGCTTTGAACATGACGGGGCACTTTCTACTTTGTATGATAACATTTTATTTCATTATCTTGAGATTAGTAATCAATATCTTAGGGCCCTGTCCCACTGGCGTTTAGGAGGATTTGCGCATGAAATGAGGAGACAAAAGCTGAGCCGTCTGGACTGTGGTTCCCTGGTTCCACCACCGTGCTGGCCCTGTCTCCACTCTGCAATGCTGCCGATCCATCCACATCATTTATACACATTCCTTTGTAAATAAAACCAGTGTTCTAATCCACTCCACTCTCGTTTCTGCTCCTGGCATTTTGGGTTCTCCGTTCCACTCCGGTCCAAACCGTAACACTTTACTTTCTGTTTTGAAGACAATATTGTACCTTATTTTCAACCCAGCACAAACCGGTGCACAGCTCAGCATGGGTGTCATTTTCCTAGTTTGCTATGAGCACTCCGGTTTCCTCCCACAAACAAAAATATGCTTATTTAGGGGTCTGCTCCTTTTTCTGCCCCTGACCAAGGCAGCATCTATACATCTGGAGTTGGTTCCCGGGCACTGGACTGTGGCAGCCCTCTGCATCTTAGTGGTTGGATTGTGTCTAACTGTGATTAGGATGGGTTAAATGCAGAGGACAGATTTCATTGTGTATGTATATGTTCATGTACAATGACAATAAAGACTCTTCTGTTACAAAATTGCACCTGATGCAAATGTCCCATCGCCTGTAAATGGCAATACAACTTGCATCATGTGAACGTCTTGGCATAAAAATGAGGTGTGGTCAGTCACAAAGCTGGTACATTGATATCATCTATTGTCAGAAAGTGGTTGTGCCTTAGCCCAGCAAAAAAAAAAACACACATCAAAAGTAGTGCTGTGTAGCACTGTATAAAAAGTGCAACACTCAGGCACACCTTACCGAAGCGGCATCACCACACACATACACCCTGCTTGCCTATGATTACATGCAAAAGTGCATTAGTATGACCATAGCTGTGAAATGGAGGATTTGGGTTGGGGGTGCTGTTGCGGGGTGCCCTGCTAAACCAAAAGTACACACTTAAAAAGGCTACACATAATAATACATGGAACCAAATTTACTATGATTTCATTTACATACATTATCAGCATCAACAAATCAATAGATGCTAGAAGAAGCATTGCGACAAGTGCTACCAGATTCTGTTGTCAGCTATAATATTGTAGAATATTTATTCAGAATTGCTTATTATTCTCAAAAACTTCATTGAACATTAAATTTTGTGTAAATAGCAACACAGAAACATTTTTAAATGTTTAATATGTTTATAAATTTATTTTATTATATTTTCATGATCTGGCAGGAGGTGCTGTTATACACCCCAAGCACCCCCAACTTCTAGTGACTATGAGTACTGTGTTCATGTTGGGGAGAGGTGGTAATGCAGAGCAAAAGGAGGGAGAAAAAATATATATTTCACCAGAGGCCTGTCTCTTCCTCTCGCTTATTATCATTCTCTCTTTACCTCTGGCTCTCGCTGTCATGCACTGTGATAAATAGTATGAGAGTATTACTAACACAGCAATGCTTAAAGCTGTTGCATCTCACTGAAGTGCACAGTTGGCATCAGTATCTGTGATGCCAGGTTGTAAAGTTAAGCAACCAGCCTGACTGGAAAATCACTCTGGGCCCTTGGGCAAGGTACTTAATCCCCTAGTTGCTCCCGGTGTGTAGTGGGTGCCTTGCATGGAAGGACCCTGACGTCGGCATGAATGTGAGGCATTATTGTAAAGTGCTTTGAGCGTCTGATGCAGATGGAAAAGTGCTATATAAATGCACTCCATTTACCATTTAAGCAAAATGAAAACCATGACATGAAATAAGACGAAACCTCACTTTGCTGATTTACTGTTTCACCACAGGGAGCTTTGGAGGCCACTGGCTGCTGTGTGTGCTGACCATGGTCTGCTTGCACAGCACTGTGCACTTGGCACACTCTGGTTTCAACAGACAGACAGGTGGCACTCTGATTGGTCTGTATTACATATGGACTACAACACACCCGTGCCTAATTAACATGGCAAATCCAACCCATTTGCACCCAGTGCATGGCTTTGTGCTGGTATATCCCACCACTTCAGTAGCAGTGTGCGCTTGGACACACTCCAAATGGATTTGCACCCTGTGCACAGTTTGTTTTTGCATACACTGTTAGCAGCGGGCGGATAGCCCACATTAGCTTGCTTGAAAAGGTGTAAAATATGACCATTTTAAGCTTACTGATATGCACTTGGCTGAGTTACAGTATCATAGAGTTGATTTAGCACTATTTTCAACTGGACCATATGCACTCCCTGCAGTGTTAGTTTAACACTGCAAAAATTTACTACGCATGAATAATTACCCTGACAACAAGTTCAAAGCAGCATCAAATCCTCCTACTTGAAAGTGTCAAAGTCAAATTATTTGAGTGTTTCAGCAGGACTGCGTGTGGAGACCACAGCTGCAATGGTTTCCATGATGAAGCGGGAAATAAATGTTCATGTTTGCTGGATTAATCTCACTAAGTGAGAAAAAGGGCTGATGTGTGTGTGCCACCAACCTTGTGGCAAATAAAAACAATATTTCACTTTTCATCTCCACCACGGCTAACTATTGCACAAATGCCTCACGGCTAATTAATTCCTGCTCTTACTTAGCTCCAGCTGTCGATTCTCTCATCTTGCAGACGCAGACAAGTGGCGAACAGGTTCCCATTTCAAAGCCCAGCACACTGTACACATTCCTTGACTTTGCATGGGCCTCCTGTCATCAAAGGGCCTTTATTAAGTGTCTCATAGAGTTACACATTGGGGAACAGTTTAAACTTGGCTCATGATTAACAGAGCACAGATATCTATCCCAGAAACTAATGTTCAGCTGACATCTCAACATCTGATCTGAAGTTTAAGGTCTGTGTCTGCAGGTATTAATCAAATCCACAAGCGTGTGTGTCTCTCTCTCTCTTTCTTTCTTTACCAATCTTGCATGCACACAGGGCTGATTGCCCCATCCCTCCTCCCTTCTAAACATATACAGCACATACCTTATAGACAAAGATAATTGGACCCAATCCACTGCACTTGACACATCTGAGAACTCCAAATCTGCACGGTGTGTCACCGGGATAATTGATTACCCCTTAACGGTTCAAAGTTTTCAAAGTGTCCGACACTTTGGAGTACGCAGCAGGGTGATGATCTCCCCCGACTGCCAGCTTGTCTTTGACTACATCCCAAGCTAACTTGACTCTTTATCTAGACCTTTATCCCACTGTCACAATGCATCAAGAACTGCCCTGTGCCTCCGAGCACTCTGAGAGCCGCACTCACCCGTAACGCCGAGTCCAGCACACCGTGCCTCTCCTCCATGATGACCTTGGGGTCAAGCCAGAATGCCCTCATATAATGAGAGTGCTGTTTGGGGATTTGTTGGACTGTGATAGAGAAAGGGTAAGCACACGCAATGCACCCTGGGTCTTTGTCTGGGTGCTGACGGTATTGACGAAAGCTGATCGATGTTAATTGCTAGACAGAATGACCATATTGACCAGGCTCCCTGGATGAAGAAGCCTGCGGGCCCAGTCAAAGGGAGAGGCAGAGCAGGAGAGCAAAAGCTGCTGGGCCCGGACCTACAGCAGCTACAGGGCCCCAGACACACACGCACACGCTGCTTTCATTCACTTTAATGAGTCGAGAGAGAAGCACAAAGGCATAACGTCCATCAATGCCAAGTCTATTCAACACGAGATAGACTATATGCAAAAAAAAAAGGGGGGGGGAAAGTGTCCTGGAGTGCATCTGTGCATGTGCACAATTTGTGTGTGCGCTAAAGTTGCTCAGCATGAAAGTAAGATGGACTCCGATTGCAGTTAAGTGAAAAGAGAGGACGTCCATGCATGTGAAGCTGTGTGTGCACACGCGCCCGTGTGTGTCTTTGCTGAGGATCAATAGGCAGGAGCTGCAGAGGCAAAGACATGAGCAATCAATACCCTGCCTGTAAACACAGGCAGGGACAGAGGGAGCAGATTAAAAAAAACAAAAAAAAAAGGCCAGGAGATTAAAAAGACAGATAGGTAGGATGGAGAATGAATGAGTGGAAGAGTGACAAAAGAGAGAAAGAGACAATGAAAAGACCTGGTTGCTTTTTAAAGTAATTATTCCAACATTTCTGTGTAGTTCTGCTTACAGTATAAAGACTGTAAGCAGACCGTTTCCAAATTATCTTAACAGTCACAAACCGTCCAACGAGCTGATCATGAAAGGCCATCAAAGACTCCACGCAAATTACAAATAATCAATAATATTGATGAAAATGGCAAAGCAGAGAAAATTGTAGCTTCCTACAACTATGACTTACTTGGTTTATCGAGTCAGTTGTCTTTCACCATTTGTCATTTCCCTTCTTTCTGTTCTTCCACCTCAAAAGTAGGGGCACAGAGTGATTGCAAAGGGGATGTGAAAAACTGGTGAAGTGCAACAAATATATATATATATATATATATATATATATATATATATATATATATATATATATATATATATATATATATATATATATATATATATATATATATATATATATATATATATATATATATGCACAGATGCACACCAGGACACTTTATATGAATTCTCCACAGGAGAATGTGGAAAATGTACACTCTTATGAAAAAATGTAATATTAATAATAAAAAATACAACATATGAGGCCTTGATGTTGAGTATTGATGTTTATGCTTTACACACTTACATAAAAGTTTAGATTGTGAATTAGGAATACTTACTGTCATCAATACATGCAGCAAGCTTCAAAGGACCACACATAGTTAAGTCAGGTGAGGGTTTTTCTTTTTACATCTGCCAAAGAAGTTGGAGGAGGTTAAGTTTTCAGCACCTGTTTGTTTTTCTGTTTGTTTGTGAACAGCCTGGAGCCCACAATTTTTCATATATCATTATGACATTTTTACTGAATATTCATGTAGTGATAGGCAAGAACTTATTAAATTTTCAAGGGCATAGGTCAAATGGCAAGTCAGGAAAATCTTGGAAAATTGGAAAAATCCCTAGCCTTAACATTGAACAAATTTCAAAATTCATAACTGTCAAAAAAAAAAAAATCAAATCTCTTTCATATTTGAGAGCATTATGTAGGATGGTATCCTTTATCGACTGACAAAGCTTGATCTGGTTCTCATCCAGATTACAGATTTCGTGGCCATTTAACTTTAACTTTGAAACCCCATTTAATGTGTATTTTACATTATATCTTAATCAAAGATGCCCCAATCACTGTCATATTTGAAAGTGAAGTCCAGACCAGCACTCATTATCACCTGACAACGTTTGGTTCAGATCTGATCCAAATTGTGAATTTCGTGGACATTTGAACTTAATATTGAAAAGTCCATTTGGTGTACATTTTGCATTATATCTCAATCAAAAGTGCCTCAATCACTCTTATTTATGACAATGAGGTGCAAACTGGTACTCTCAATGAATAGACTGTTTGATCCGCTTCTGATTCGCACTGCAGATTTACCAGATATTTGATTTCAAAAAGGTCTTTTCATCTATATTTTTTATTATATTTTAGCTTATGAAAAAGTCACTTGTAACAGGACTTTGACCTTGAAAATTTTTTCCAAAGTAAAAATTTGTGGAATTGGAAACTAATGTTGGCAGAGGTTTACGCTCTATGAGCGCCGCACTTTATTTATTATTATATACGGCTTCATATCATGAGTTTTTGGTAACTTGATCATGAAGTTACTTATACTAATTTATCCCAAACAATTTGCTGAATTTGGGCTGTTTTGCTTGACCTTGACCTTGACCTTTGATCACTGTGTTCCAGAAGTTAATCATCTGGAGACTTTAAGTAAGTAATATTCCCACCAAGTTTAGCAAAAATCCATCCAGCCTTATTTTTATTCATTTATATATATTTTTTGTTGTTGTTGTTTGTTTGTTATTTTGTTCTCACACACACAAAACACACATGGACTGATTACAATACCTTGCTTCTCATGACAGCCTGCAGGGTAAAAATTGTATTACACTAATTCAATAAAAAGCCAAACATGTCTGATGTTATTAAAGCCACCAAGACATGGATTAATAAAGTAAAAGGTGGGTAGAAATTCAACAGTGAACAAAAGAACAATGGATGAAGTTTGTCAGGAAAGCATCAGTCAAAACAAAAATAGGGTGACTCCCTAATTACTCTTGCATTCCTTCCAAGTTACGAGATCTTTGTGTTTTCTGGAGGCTTATAAACTGTCACTGTGTGGAAATTGTAGCTTCATTTCTACAGAAAGAAGGAAAATTGTTTTTATTTATACACCTTCAAATCACAATAGACATCATCAAAATGCATTTTACATGTCTAGAATGTTACCCAACCTTCTTCCAAGAGCAAGCAAAACAGCAGCACTGGTGAGGAAAAAAAAATACAATTTGACAGGAAGAAAACTTCAGCAGAACCAGAATGTATGGAGGGGTCATATGCTGCAAACTGAGGTTGGGAGAGAGAGAAAGCAGGAGACTGCTTATTATCGCACTATTTAAAAAAAAAAATGCAGGATTTCTGCATGATAATGAACTATCTCTACGTGTTCTCCCACATTTGTATAAGGTCTGTGCACCACAAGGTTGAAACCTTTTAGCATTCAAAGGGCCTCATTCACAAACCATGCATGCAGAGAAATGTGTTTAAACCCTGCATATGAAAGTTTGACACACAACGCAGGAATTCATCAATATGTTCTTTTGTAAATTTGTTTGTACTCTGTGAACAAATTTAGAACTGCATATGCAGAAATGATGAAGGCCCTTTTATATAAATGCATTGTGTATTAACAAGTAAATTATTTTTAAAAGGCATCATTAATCATTTCATTTAATTCATTAAATAAATTAATTTACTTGTGCATTGACCAAGTGCATTAAATAACCATGAACTCGGTGCCCTTTCAACCTCATAATTTCATCTCATAATTAAAATCTTCAATTTTAACAGTTGAGTGAATTTACTTAGTTTACAATGGAATATACACTCAACAAAAATATTAACGCAACACTTTTGGTTTTGCTCCCATTTTGTATGAGATGAACTCAAAGATCTAAAACTTTTTCCACATACACAATATCACCATTTCCCTCAAATATTGTTCACAAACCAGTCTAAATCTGTGATAGTGAGCACTTCTCCTTTGCTGAGATAATCCATCCCACCTCACAGGTGTGCCATATCAAGATGCTGATTAGACACCATGATTAGTGCACAGGTGTGCCTTAGACTGTCCACAATAAAAGGCCACTCTGAAAGGTGCAGTTTTGTTTTATTGGGGGGGATACCAGTCAGTATCTGGTGTGACCACCATTTGCCTCATGCAGTGCAACACATCTCCTTCGCATAGAGTTGATCAGGTTGTCAATTGTGGCCTGTGGAATGTTGGTCCACTCCTCTTCAATGGCTGTACGAAGTTGCTGGATATGGCAGGAACTGGTACACGCTGTCGTATATGCCGCTCCAGAGCATCCCAAACATGCTCAATGGGTGGAAGAACGTGAGCCAATGAAACTTGCAACATGGGTAACCCTGTCATTCTGGCATGTCGAAAACACAAAACGTGACGACTAAAATTATAGTATCGAGTTCGCAAAAAAATAGTGAATGATTTTGTTATATAAACAAAAATGCTAAATATTGGTAGGGACTATTTTGCCATCCCAAAATACTGGTTGTGACTTGTCCCTATGGTCCATATGCAAACTTACGCCCCTGTGCGGTGCAACACATCTCCTTCACATAGAGTTGATCAGGTTGTCAATTGTGGCCTGTGGAATGTTGGTCCACTCCTCTTCAATGGCTGTGCGAAGTTGCTGGATATTGGCAGGAACTGGTACACGCTGTCGTATACGCCGCTCCAGAGCATCCCAAACATGCTCAATGGGTGACATGTCTGGTGAGTATGCCGGCCATGCAAGAACTGGGACATTTTCAGCTTCCAAGAATTGTGTACAAATCCTTGCAACATGGGGCTGTGCATTATCCTGCTGCAACATGAGGTGATGTTCTTGGATGGCACAACAATGGGCCTCAGGATCTCGTCATGGTATCTCTGTGCATTCAAAATGCCATCAATAAAATGCACCTGTGTTCTTCGTCCATAACAGACGCCTGCCCATACCATAACCCCACCGCCACCATGGGCCACCCGATCCACAACATTGACATCAGAAAACCGCTCACCCACACAACGCCACACACGCTGTCTGCCATCTGCCCTGGACAGTGTGAACCGGGATTCATCCGTGAAGAGAACACCTCTCAACGTGCCAAATGCCAGTGAATGTGAGCATTTGCCCACTCAAGTCGGTTACGACGATGAACTGGAGTCAGGTCGAGGCCCCGATGAGGACGGCGAGCATGCAGATGAGCTTCCCTGAGACGGTTTCTGACAGTTTGTGCAGAAATTCTTTGGTTATGCAAACCGATTGTTTCAGCAGCTGTCCGAGTGGCTGGTCTCAGACGATCTTGGAGGTGAACATGCTGGATGTGGAGGTCCTGGGCTGGTGTGGTTACACGTGGTCTGCGGTTGTGAGGCTGGTTGGATGTACTGCCAAATTCTCTGAAACGCCTTTGGAGACGGCTTATGGTAGAGAAATGAACATTCAATACACGAGCAACAGCTCTGGTTGACATTTCTGCTGTCAGCATGCCAATTGCACGCTCCCTCAAATCTTGCGACATCTGTGGCATTGTGCTGTGTGATAAAACTGCACCTTTCAGAGTGGCCTTTTATTGTGGGCAGTCTAAGGCACACCTGTGCACTAATCATGGTGTCTAATCAGCATCTTGATATGGCACACCTGTGAGGTGGGATGGATTATCTCAGCAAAGGAGAAGTGCTCACTATCACAGATTTAGACTGGTTTGTGAACAATATTTGAGGGAAATGGTGATATTGTGTATGTGGAAAAAGTTTTAGATCTTTGAGTTCATCTCATACAAAATGGGAGCAAAACCAAAAGTGTTGCGTTTATATTTTTGTTGAGTGTATGAGAATGATTATTACATCTGCCAAGGACGTAATAAAATAATTTGCGTTTATTTATTTGTCTGTCTGTCTGTCCACCTGTCTGTTAGCAGGATTATGGCAAAACTACTGCATGGATTTTGACAAAATCTTCAGCATATTAGACCATGGAAGAACCCATTAAATTTTGGAGGTGATCTGGATCCAGATCCGGATTCTGGATCAAGTTTCACTTTATGTAGGATTTGAAGGATTACGTCAAAACTACTTCACAGATTCTCACCAAATTTTCACCATGGATATATATTAGGCCATGGAAGACTCCCTTAAATTATGGAGGTGAGCTGGATCCGAATCCGGATTCTGGATAGATCAAGATATCACTTTATATACTTTTTGAAGGATTATGTCAAAACTACTTTACGGATTCTCACCAAATTTGCACCACAGATAGATATTAAGCCATGGAAGACTCCCTTAAATTATGGAGGTGATCTGGATCCAAATCTGGATTCTGGCTCAAGATATCCCTTTATATGCGTTTTGAAGGATTCTGTCAAAACTACTTCACGGATTCTCACCAAATTTGGACCACAGATAGATATTAGGGCATGGAAGACTCCACTGAATTTTGGAGGTGATCTGGATCCAGATTGGTGGACGTGAGAAATCTCTGATTGCTCTTGTTTTGCAATGTAACTACTCTGGTGTTTGTTAAATTGTATATTGGCCTATAATTGATCAGTCACTCTCAATAATTTCTTGTGCCATGAAATTGCACATCTGTTATTGATTTTAAATTATTACCTGGCAGCATATTAAAGGGTTTGCAGGTGACTCTGATTTACCTTCATACAAACCTAATTCATTAACTTTTGCAAGCAGCAATATTATTTTCTTTTAAATAAAATTATGTTCTTATTAAATTGCACATGCTAATTACAAAAGACACAAGAAACTGCAAATGTCATTGAAGCAATTAAGAAATAAATTACTTCTAGGTGATGGTTCTTAGTGGATAGAGTATCATCATTTTCTCCTTCATTCCCTGAACAAATGATACTTAATAAAGACAGTCCAATACCTGCTGCTAGGCTCTCATCCTCCTGTATCCTGGTCTGCAGTTTTATTTATTTATTTATTTTTCAGCATTCATTGCATCATATCAGTTATTCCAGCTTTCCCTTTTTGTTTTGGGGAGTTTTTTTTAACATCATTATTACAGTGAACATGCTATGGAAAGTTACAGTGGGGTAAAAAAGTATTTAATCAGTCCCTGATTGTGCAAATTCCCCTACTTAGAAAGATGAGAGAGGTCTGTAATTTTCATCATAGCTACACTTCAACTGTGAGAGACAAACTGAGAAAAAAAAAATCCAGGAAATCACACTGTAGGATTTTTAAAGAATTTATTTGTAAATTATGGTGGAATATAAGTATTTGGTCAATAACAAAGGTTCAACTCAATACTTTGTAACATAATCTTTGTTGGCAATGACAGAGCTCAAACATTTCCTGTAAGTAAGTTTTCACCAGGTTTACACACACTGTAGCTGGTACTTTGGCCCATTCCTCCATGCAGATCTCCTCTACAGCAGTGACATTTTGGGGCTGTCGCTGGGCAACATGGACTTTCAACTCCCTCAACAAATTTTCTACGGGGTTGAGGTCTGGAGACTGGCTTGGCCACTCCAGGACCTTGAAATTCTTTTTATGGAGCCACTCCTTCATTGCCCGAGCGGCGTGTTTGGGATCATTGTCACGCTGGAAGACCCAGCCACATTGCATCTTCAATACTCTAACTGAATTAAGGAGGTTTTGGCTTAAAATCTCACCATACATGGCCCCGTTCATTCTTCCCTTAACACGGATCAGTCGTCCTGTCCCCTTTGCACCCCCATGCTTCACAGTAGATATGGTGTTCTTCGGATGCAACTCAGCATTCTTCTTCCTCCAAACACAACGAGTTGAGTTTTTAACAAAATGTTCTATTTTAGTTTCATCTGAGCACATGATATCCTCCCAATCCTCTTCTGGATCATCCATATGCTCACTGGCAAACTTCAGACGGGCCTGGACATGTACTGGCTTAAGCAGGGGGACACGCCTGGCACTGCAGGATTTGAGTCCCTCTCTGCGTAGTGTGTAACCTTTGTTACTTTGGTCCCAGCTCTCTGCAGGTCATTCATCAGGTCCCTCCGTGTAGTTCTGGGATTTCTGTTCACCGTTCTCATGATCATTTTGACCCCACGGGATGACATCTTGTGTGGAGCCCCAGATCGAGGGAGATTATCAATGGTCTTGTATGTCTTCCATTTTCTTACAATTGCTCCCACAGTTGATTTATTCACACCAACCTGCTTGACTATTGTAGATTCACTCTTCCCAACCTGGTGCACATCTACAATTTTCTTCCTGGTGTCCTTCAACAGCTCTTTGGTCTTGGCCATGGTTGAGTTTGGAGTCTGACAATTTGAGGCTGTGGACAGGTGTTTTTTATACAGATAATGAGTTCCAACAGGTGCCATTAATACAGGTAACAGGTGGAGGACAGAAGAGCTTCTTAAAAAAGAAGTTACAGGTCTGTGAGAGCCAGAAATCTTGCTTGTTTGTGGGTGACCAAATATTTATTTTCCACTATAATTTACAAATAAATTCTTTAAAAATCCTACAATGTGATTTCCTGGATTTTTTTTTCTAATTTTGCCTCTCATAGTTGAAGTGTACCTATGATGAAAATTACAAACCTCTCTCATCTTTCTAAGGCCGGGTTCACATGGCAGGATAATTAGGTCGATATCGGACCCAATCTTCCCCTTCCGACAATCTTAAGGACGCCCCGACAATCGTGATGACGCTAAAGATAATCTTATCAGATATTCCTCCCGTGTGTGGTGTGTTCAGAGCGCTCTGATCTGCTCGGATGGGCGTCAGGAGCACTCCGATCGCAAATTGGGGATATTCAACATGTTGGATTTTTTTGGCCCGATATCGCTGTGTGTGTTGTGTCCTCCGACCACAAACGAGCACACAGCCTGCTGAATGTGACGTGCAGCCAATCAGAAAGTGAGGTGACGGACGTGCAGAGCGGAAAATAAAATCAAAACAGCTGTTCTGACTTACCAGAAAGTCCGATGGTTGCGCTGTCTCCACTCCTTTAAAGAGCACCCTTTCTTTTTCTTTTTGTATTGTTTTTTCCCTCTGTTTTAAATAGTCCACAAAGTACCTCCATTTGTTTACTCTGAAGTCACGTTTAAGCTCGAGAAATTTTGCGAGATTTCCTGTCTGAACTGTAAATGTTCGTGTGTGAAATCTGTTCATGTGTGGTGGTGTTGTTCTTACCGTGTGGCTGAACACCACACACTGTACGACCAAACCTGTTAGATCCATGATTTTTTATCTTCACGTGTGTGGTCTCTCAGGTTTTGGAAACCTACAGATTAATTTTAAAATCCTGTCGTGTGAACCAGGCTTAAGTAGGAGAACTTGCACAATCAGGGACTGACTAAATACTTTTTTGCCCCACTGTACATTGAATAAAGAACCAACTTAAAAAAATGGGTTACAATTGGTAAAACCTGAATGAATTGAGTTGTTTGAACTTAAGTTAGGAAGTTAGATCAACTCTAACTTCCAAACTTAAGTTCAAACAACTTAATTCAGTCTGGTTTAATTGTAATGCTTTTTTTAAGTTGGTTCAAACTTTTCTCTTTTTTCAGTGTGTGGTTTTTCTGGCTTTTTTTTCTTCTTTTTTGGTGGGGGGCATCTCTTATTTATAACCAGCTTCTTTCATCTTTCTTCCGCACAGCGTTCTCATCATGAGAGACCAAATGAATGTCCTTGTATAGAGAAATAGAGGCGTGGCAGTGTGCAGATTGCAGTTCACAGACACTTGCCTGTAAGTTTAGAATTTATTCTACTTCACAAATGTATGCAAGGTGATGAGAACAAAATTGACCGGTATGCACGTATCGTGAATTCAGCTGTGATTTTGTGCAGGCACGTATTATGTCCTGAGACTAAGAACATTTCTGCGCATATATTAGCGAATGAGGCCCACTGTCTTGTCCAAATATGCTTCAACACTCAGCAACAATCAGGCATCAAACCTTTCAGCAACACCTGAACTGCAGTTGGTTTTTGTGCATGATAGTGTTACTCAATAAAATTCAACTTTGGTTATTTTTACTTAGCTTTGCCAGTACTTTAAATGTTGGTGGTACAGTAATGTGGCCTCTTGTCTTACATTGAGAAGGCCTTGGGTTTGATTCCAGATGAAAGGACAGCTGCTTTCTTTGTGAAGAACAAAAGCTACAATATTTTGGCCATGTGGTGCGTTTCTCTGTGTAAGACCCAGCATACAAGGTGCCTTATAGGGATGAAACAGTATACAGAATTAATGGTTCATTTCACACCATAGTTTGGACATCACAGTTGAGTATGGGTTTAGCCCAAAAAGCAATTAACTGTTTTTTTTTCTGCCTAGCTCCAGTGATTGGCATGTCAGGGAGATGGCATCGAGTATCATGTTTGATGTGTTATGTAGTAGCATGTCTCCTCTAAGGGCAGTGTGTGTGTGTGCGAGACAGTGACGGGGATTTACGAGTGACACTGAATGCATCAGGACCCTATAACTGCCGAAGAACTCCATCCTTGTCCGAACTACCGATCTCCATGTCAAGAGCAATTGCTTCTTTAACCGTTACCGCTAATACAGCCACGCCAGCTAATACAGCTCACTCGCCCTGCTAGCCTAACTGCTATTCTTCACTGAAGCCCTCTGTTGCATATCTGAATGTTTTGCACCATGCCACAGTGTAATCTTCACGTGCTTTAACTAAAGCACTCCCTCTGCTGAATCACCTCTAAATTATTTACACATTATTCACTTTGTGTGTTTTTAGGAATCCGCTAGCTTAGCGCAGCTACTAGCTCTTAGCCGGTTTAGCATGGCGGCTTCTCCTGTCTCTCCTGCACTTTTCTGCTCTGGGTGTGAAATGTTTAGTTATTCCTCGGCCTCCTTCAGCAGTAATGGTACTTGTAATAAGTGTAGCTTATTCGTAGCTTTGGAGGCCAGGCTGGGTGAATTGGAGACTCGGCTCCGCACCGTGGAAAATTCTACAGCTAGCCAGGCCCCTGTAGTCGGTGCGGACCAAGGTAGCTTAGCCGCCATTAGTTTCCCTCTGGCAGATCCCGAGCAGCCGGGAAAGCAGGCCAACTGGGTGACTGTGAAGAGGAAGCATAGCCCTAAACAGAAGCCCCGTGTACACCGCCAACCCGTTCACATTTCTAACCGTTTTTCCCCACTGGACGACACACCCGCCGAGGATCAAACTCTGGTTATTGGCGACTCTGTTTTGAGAAATGTGAAGTTAGCGACACCAGCAACCATAGTCAATTGTCTTCCGGGGGCCAGAGCAGGCGACGTTGAAGGAAATTTGAAACTGCTGGCTAAGGCTAAGTGTAAATTTGGTAAGACTGTAATTCACGTCGGCAGTAATGACACCCGGTTACGCCAATCGGAGGTCACTAAAATTAACATTGAATCGGTGTGTAACTTTGCAAAAACAATGTCGGACTCTGTAGTTTTCTCTGGGCCCCTCCCCAGTCGGACCGGGAGTGACATGTTTAGCCGCATGTTCTCCTTGAATTGCTGGCTGTCTGAGTGGTGTCCAAAAAATGAGGTGGGCTTCATAGATAATTGGCAAAACTTCTGGGGAAAACCTGGTCTTGTTAGGAGAGACGGCATCCATCCCACTTGGATGGAGCAGCTCTCATTTCTAGAAATCTGGCCAATTTTCTTAAATCCTCCAAACCGTGACTATCCAGGGTTGGGACCAGGAAGCAGAGTTGTAGTCTTACACACCTCTCTGCAGCTTCTCTCCCCCTGCCATCCCCTCATTACCCCATCCCTGTAGAGACGGTGCCTGCTCCCAGACCACCAATAACCAGCAAAAATCTATTTAAGCATAAAAATTCAAAAAGAAAAAATAATATAGCACATTCAACTGCACCACAGACTAAAACAGTTAAATGTGGTCTATTAAACATTAGGTATCTCTCTTCTAAGTCCCTGTTAGTAAATGATATAATAATTGATCAACATATTGATTTATTCTGCCTTACAGAAACCTGGTTACAGCAGGATGAATATGTTAGTTTAAATGAGTCAACACCCCCAAGTCACACTAACTGCCAGAATGCTCGTAGCACGGGCCGAGGCGGAGGATTAGCAGCAATCTTCCATTCCAGCTTATTAATTAATCAAAAACCCAGACAGATCTTTAATTCATTTGAAAGCTTGACTCTTAGTCTTGTCCATCCAAATTGGAAGTCCCAAAAACCAGTTTTATTTGTTATTATCTATCGTCCACCTGGTCGTCCACTGTGAGTTTCTCTGTGAATTTTCAGACCTTTTGTCTGACTTAGTGCTTAGCTCAGATAAGATCATTATAGTGGGCAATTTTAACATCCACACAGATGCTGAGAATGACAGCCTCAACACTGCATTTAATCTATTATTAGACTCAATTGGCTTTGCTCAAAATGTAAATGAGTCCACCCACCACTTTAATCATATCTTAGATCTTATGGTATGGAAATTGAAGACTTAACAGTATTCCCTGAAAACTCCCTTCTGTCTGATCATTTCTTAATAACATTTACATTTACTCTGATGGACTACCCAGCAGTGGGGAATAAGTTTCATTACACTAGAAGTCTTTCAGAAAGCGCTGTAACTAGGTTTAAGGATATGATTCCTTCTTTATGTTCTCTAATGCCATATACCAACACAGTGCAGAGTAGCTACCTAAACTCTGTAAATGAGATAGAGTATCTTGTCAATAGTTTACATCCTCATTGAAGACAACTTTGGATGCTGTAGCTCCTCTGAAAAAGAGAGCTTTAAATCAGAAGTGCCTGACTCCGTGGTATAACTCACAAACTCGCAGCTTAAAGCAGATAACCCGTAAGTTGGAGAGGAAATGGCGTCTCACTAATTTAGAAGATCTTCACTTAGCCTGGAAAAAGAGTCTGTTGCTCTATAAAAAAAAAGCCCTCCGTAAAGCTAGGACATCTTACTACTCATCACTAATTGAAGAAAATAAGAACAACCCCAGGTTTCTTTTCAGCACTGTAGCCAGGCTGACAAAGAGTCAGAGCTCTATTGAGCCGAGTATTCCTTTAACTTTAACTAGTAATGACTTCATGACTTTCTTTGCTAATAAAATTTTAACTATTAAAGAAAAAATTACTCATAACCATCCCAAAGACGTATCGTTATCTTTGGCTGCTTTCAGTGATGCTGGTATTTGGTTAGACTCTTTCTCTCCGATTGTTCTGTATGAGTTATTTTCATTAGTTACTTCATCCAAACCATCAACATGTCTATTAGACCCCATTCCTACCAGGCTGCTCAAGGAAGCCCTACCATTATTTAATGCTTCGATCTTAAATATGATCAATCTATCTTTATTAGTTGGCTATGTACCACAGGCTTTTAAGGTGGCAGTAATTAAACCATTACTTAAAAAGCCATCACTTGATCCAGCTATCTTAGCTAATTATAGGCCAATCTCCAACCTTCCTTTTCTCTCAAAAATTCTTGAAAGGGTAGTTGTAAAACAGGTAACTGATCATCTGCAGAGGAATGGTCTATTTGAAGAGTTTCAGTCAGGTTTTAGAATTCATCATAGTACAGAAACAGCATTAGTGAAGGTTACAAATGATCTTCTTATGGCCTCAGACAGTGGACTCATCTCTGTGCTTGTTCTGTTAGACCTCACTGCTGCTTTTGATACTGTTGACCATAAAATTTTATTACAGAGATTAGAGCGTGCCATAGGTATTAAAGGCACTGCGCTGCGGTGGTTTGAATCATATTTATCTAATAGATTACAATTTGTTCATGTAAATGGGGAATCTTCTTCACAGACTAAGGTTAATTATGGAGTTCCACAAGGTTCTGTGCTAGGACCAATTTTATTCACTTTATACATGCTTCCCTTAGGCAGTATTATTAGACGGCATTGCTTAAATTTTCATTGTTACGCAGATGATACCCAGCTTTATCTATCCATGAAGCCAGAGGACACACACCAATTAGCTAAACTGCAGGATTGTCTTACAGACATAAAGACATGGATGACCTCTAATTTCCTGCTTTTAAACTCAGATAAAACTGAAGTTATTGTACTTGGCCCCACAAATCTTAGAAACAAGGTGTCTAACCAGATCCTTACTCTGGATGGCATTACCCTGACCTCTAGTAATACTGTGAGAAATCTTGGAGTCATTTTTTATCAGGATATGTCATTCAAAGCGCATATTAAACAAATATGTAAGACTGCTTTTTTGCATTTACGCAATATCTCTAAAATTAGAAAGGTCTTGTCTCAGAGTGATGCTGAAAAACTAATTCATGCATTTATTTCCTCTAGGCTGGACTATTGTAATTCATTATTATCAGGTTGTCCTAAAAGTTCCCTGAAAAGCCTTCATTTAATTCAAAATGCTGCAGCTAGAGTACTAACGGGGACTAGAAGGAGAGAGCATATCTCACCCATATTGGCTTCTCTTCATTGGCGTCCTGTTAATTCTAGAATAGAATTTAAAATTCTTCTTCTTACTTATAAGGTTTTGAATAATCAGGTCCCATCTTATCTTAGGGACCTCATAGTACCATATCACCCCAATAGAGCGCTTCGCTCTCAGACTGCAGGCTTACTTGTAGTTCCTAGGGTTTGTAAGAGTAGAATGGGAGGCAGAGCCTTCAGCTTTCAGGCTCCTCTCCTGTGGAACCAGCTCCCAATTCAGATCAGGGAGACAGACACCCTCTCTACTTTTAAGATTAGGCTTAAAACTTTCCTTTTTGCTAAAGCTTATAGTTAGGGCTGGATCAGGTGACCCTGAACCATCCCTTAGTTATGCTGCTATAGACGTAGACTGCTGGGGGGTTCCCATGATGCACTGAGTGTTTCTTTCTCTTTTTGCTCTGTATGCACCACTCTGCATTTAATCATTAGTGATTGATCTCTGCTCCCCTCCACAGCATGTCTTTTTCCTGGTTCTCTCCCTCAGTCCCAACCAGTCCCAGCAGAAGACTGCCCCTCCCTGAGCCTGGTTCTGCTGGAGGTTTCTTCATGTTAAAAGGGAGTTTTTCCTTCCCACTGTCGCCAAGTGCTTGCTCACAGGGGGTCGTTTTGACCGTTGGGGTTTTTACGTAATTATTGTATGGCCTTGCCTTACAATATAAAGCGCCTTGGGGCAACTGTTTGTTGTGATTTGGCGCTATATAAATAAAATTGATTGATTGATTGATGCCAAAGCGCCTTGGTCTACCACATTAATTGCCTCTACACACAGCTAAAACCGCCGCTCTGTACTGATTCCCACCATGCCAACCACTCTTACTCCACTCTTTCGCCCCGTCCTCAGTGCTGAGGCCTGCTCCTCTAACCGCAGTCTCCATATGGTAGATCTGCTGGGACGCAGGTTTTCCCATGCTGCTGATTTAAAAGAAGTGGGCGAGTCCTCTCTGGCTCCTGTCCATTGATAGTTTCCACTCATCATGTCAATGGATGTGATCAAATCAAAGGTGTAATGAAAGAATTCAGGCATGTGAAATTTGATTCTGTGTTATATCTTTAT
The DNA here is from genome assembly GCF_902500255.1 of Thalassophryne amazonica. Taxonomy (NCBI): domain Eukaryota; kingdom Metazoa; phylum Chordata; class Actinopteri; order Batrachoidiformes; family Batrachoididae; genus Thalassophryne; species Thalassophryne amazonica. Next base: position 31,294,070 of record NC_047113.1, read on the forward strand.
ACCACATATTCTCCACATCACTGCAGTACACATAGTTCTTACCTTAAACCCATGTCCACATGCATCCCGTTAGGTTGCGGTTGGCTTCTTGACAGAAAAAACTGAAAAAGAGCTAACTCATGAGATAATCACCAACCCCACCGCAATCCATCTGCAAGCATTACATGGTCATCCCAGAGTGCATCACCCACCATCTGGAGTGTCAGGATCATTGGGATAATCAGGAACAAAATTTTGGACAGTTCAAAATTTTGATGCAGATAGAAGTCATCAGGAATCCGACCGGGTCACCAGCAAGCTCGCAGCAGCTGAACCGGCTGCTTGCAATGTCCCAGGAACCCTGTTGGAAGCTGACGGTGTTAGATTTGTACCAAACACATGCAGATACCCGACCTGTTATCCTAAAGCTCATCACGGCAGCACAGCAAGCAGGCGCCATAATATTCCATCCCGTGAATAGGTGTCACCAGTGACAAGACCACTGTCAGCTTTAGCTCCGCCCCTTTTTGCAACATTGGATTGTATTTGCTTCCCAATTTCTATCTGGAGCCCACCTGGAAACATGATAAATGACAGGAACATGTGGACACTGGGCTTTAGTACCTCAGTGTTGAGGACCTCTGTGGCTGGTGAAGGCCAAGGGGACACCCACATCCTGTCTGCAGCAGATAGTGTAGATGGCTACTTTTGAGAGGCAGGAATGAATCAACCCACAATGGTTCCAGTGTGGCACCTGAACCTAGACCTAAACTAAAAGTGTGATTTCCCTCCATCCCAGTGGTCCCACAAGGTATTGTCCACAAAATAACTCTGAAACGGGTGAGCAGACTTTCATCAAACTTGTTAGGAACATTCCTTGGGTGTATGTCTCCAGATTATTAACTTTTGAAGCAGACAGGTCAAAGATCAAGGTCAAAATCATCAAACCTATGATCAGAAGAAAACATTTTGCAGGCTGTCTCTGTAATCAAGGATATAGAAGCTAGTCTCAATGATGAATTTATCATTTTGTTCTAAAATTCTGGAAAAGATGGTTTCACACAATTCACAGCAGCTCGTGGACCACCTTACTGAGAATAATCTTTTTTGAGCCACTGCAGTCTGCTTTTAGAGAATATCATTCCACAGAGACAGCTCTCACTAAAATGGTGAATAATCTTCTGCTTGCAATGGATTTGGACACCGCTATGGTTCTGGTGCTGTTAGATCTTGGTGCTGCGTTTGATACTGTGGATCACCTTGATAGGCTGGAGAATCATTTTAGGATTACTGAGAATGCCCTTGCGTGGTTGACATCATACCTGACCAATCGATCTCACTGTGTTTTGTACAATAACACTACTTCTGACCTTAGTGACATGAAATTTGGGGTTCCACAGTGGTCTGTCTTAGGGCCCCTACTCTTCTCCCTTTATGTAGCACCCCTTGGGCACACATTGCGGTGTTTTGAGATTACCTTTCACTGCTATGTTGATGATACTCAGTTATACATGCTGATAACTGCTGGTAATCTCATCCACATAAAATCCTTGATGCACTTGATTTCACTTATGCAAAGATTGCCTTGCATCAGTGAAAAGCTGGATGTCGAGCAATTTCCTACTTTTAAACCCTGACAAGACTGAAATGATGGTTCTTGGTGCAGTGAGACATCAGCATCAATTTGACCAGCTAACGCTTAGCCTAGGCTCATGTGTCATACATCACACTGACAAAGTGAGGAACCTTGGGGTAATTTTTAATCCTATGTTGTCCTTTGACCTCCACATTAGAAATATTATGAGGACTGCTTTCTTTCACCTGCAAAATATAGCGAAGATTTGTCCCATCCTGTCTATGGCTGATGCTGAGACCCTGACTCATGCATTTATTTCTTCTAGATTGGACTACTGCAATGTTTTATTTTCTGGTTTACTGCAGTCCATCATTAGGGGTCTCCAACTGGTTCAAAATGCTGCTGCCAGAATTTGACAGGAAGCAGAAAGTTTGACGACATTACACCCATTTTGGCATCTCTTCACTGGTTTCCTGTCCCTGTGAGATCAGATTTTAAGGTTCTGTTATTAATCTATCAAATTATTCACAGACTGGCACCTCCCTACCTAGCTGACCTAATTAAACCTTACTTACCGGCCCGGGCTTTGCGTTCTCAGGGTGCAGGACTACTTTGTGTTCCTAGTGTGAATAAAAAGTCTGCAGGTCACAGAGCTTTCTCTTATTGTGCACCTGCTTTGTGGAATGACCTCCCTGAATCAATAAAACAGTCAGATTCTGGAGAGACTTTCAAGTCCAGACTTAAGATGCACTTATTTTCCCTTTCCTATGGCTAGCATACTGGCATAGTACGGTACTATGCTTTCTACCCTTTTAAATTCATTTTATTCGTAAACAGAGTGGGCCATGGCCTCAACTTTATCTAAAGCCTGGGTCTTTTAGTGAAGCTTAGGGCCGACAATCCCCTTAGTATTTCTTCTGTTTTTCTTGTTGCTAAATGCTAATAAATTATACTGTATTTGTATTCTTTCTGCCGCCTGATTCTGTTTTTTCTCTCTATTTGATGTGCGGCTCCACCCAGAGATGGGAGTGTGTGCTTTTCTTCTGCAGGCCTCCTGTCTTGTGCACCAGCATGGACTCCCAAAATTTTCTGTATAATTTCTTGTATTGTCTATTGTGTTGGTAGCATGGCCCAAGCAGAGGGTCACCCCTTAGAGTCTGGTCTGCTTGAGGTTTCTTCCTCAAATCATCAGACGGAGTTGTCGCCTGTGTGCTTGCTCTAGGGGTTGGTAAGGTTAGCCCCTGCTTCTGTGAACCGCCTTGATGCAACTTTGTTGTGATTTGGTGCTATATAAATGAAAATAAACTGAACTGAAATTGAATTGATAACATCACAAAAACTTCATAAAATGATGCCATCATAGTCTAAAACAGGATGTCTCTATAACTATTAGCTCTAAAGAGGTGACTGGTTCAAACCTGATATCAATCAGCTAATCATTTGTCACATGATGTCATTACATTACATCATTGTAGTCTGACAACACACATTATGTGCCTACCTCCTTTCATTTGAACTTAGAAGCAGTGACGACTGTATCAACTCAGGCATAGTGTTCCTTTTAACACTGTATGAGTTGAATCAACACTGAGGATCTTTGTCATTTATGAATTAAGCTTTCAAACACAGTCTGTGAGGGCTCTGATGCCCGCCATAGCGTTTAGTCCATGTGTTGTAGAATCTGTTCTGAACCCTTCCATCTGGGTTTAAGAATACCAGATGGGCCCATACCTCAACACCAAAATGTGGTTCAAATCCCTCTCCACAACATTTACACTCTGGTCCCTAGCAGCAGTGCGGTGAGCAGTGAAAAGCACCCAGACACAGGTGCAAAGGCAGAGAGAGCCAGTATTAGGAAAGAGGGCCAGAGAACCGTCTATGGAGCATGATGGGAAAGGCATTCATGCACAGTACCCAGCCCTGCTCGAGCGTGTGCAGTCACAGAGCTGTGCGCGATTTAAAAGTACAATGTTGAAAAGAATATAAGCCCACATTCGGAGCCAAGATAACTGTCCCTGATGTATGAGGCCAACAACCTCCCTCCCAACACACACACACACGCGCGCGCGCGCATGGATTCTCTCTCTCCCTGTCTGTCTCTCCAGCTCTGGCTGCACGTGCGCGTGTGTGAATGAAAGGTATGGCAGGAGTATTGTGTTGGCTTGGCTGACCGTCTGCGGTTGTGCGGCGGTGAGAGAGAGAGGGAGTGTTTTGGGAGCGCAAAGCGGGCGTTGCTGCCGAAATCCCTGAGAAATGTTCGTTTTGGATCCGTGTCCGCGCTCACATACCGGCCCTCCCGACCGTCTCTCGCTCTCTGTTTCGTTTTTCCTTCTTAAGGTTTTACTTAAAAGTTATGAAACGGTGGGGAGAGTCGAAACGCATCATACGAAGCGGCTCCGAAGTGCGTGTGAGCGCACTGCGCCCTCCGCCCTCAGAGGCTGCAGGGGTGAGGTTTTATCTTCAGAGGGAGATAAGGGAGGGCTCAGTAAAAAACAAAACAAAAAAACAAACATACACTTGACTGACGCAGGTGTTTTATGAATACTTTTTTAATTTGTCTTTTCAAAAATTTGCATTGGAAACATTTTTTTTAATCGAATCCGCAATATTTTCTGCAAACAGGTGAATTCTTCCCCATGCAATGACATCATATCCTAATTGCTTCCAGTTGCTTGTTTCACTTCCAGTAACAAATGAAACAATGCAGAATAAGGCAGCCAATACGGGCCAAACTATGGAATATTTGCGTAAAGTGAAGTGTCCGCTTTTTAAAACATAAAACGGAACACAATGGTCTTTTATTGGCAAAATCGCTCTGCATCGCAAAGCGACTGACTAATCCCATTTTGATCCAATGTGTGTGTATGCGCGTGTTTGTGAGGGAGGGAGATGGAAGAGAGAGAGAGAGAGAGAGAGAGAGAGAGAGAGAGAGGCAGGGGTGGGGAGGGAGGGAGGATTGATCCGCGTCTGTTAAAATCTTGTTCTGGTTTTTCTTGGAGTGAGGTCTGTCGCTGCCGACGCGCCTCTCCTGCGCAGCCCCCCTCGCGAAGAGCTTTTTTATGGAAGGAAACCTCGGGATCTGTGAAAGAGAAGAGGATCGGCATAATCAGAGAAGTGGATAAAAACGCGCGCCTGTCTCCGTTCTCTCCTGTGAATGAAACAGAGAGGCAGCAGAAGATTTTTTTTTTTTTTTTTTTTTTTTTTTGGAATCTGGACTCGATCTGTCAGTGTGATTTAGGGTAAACACGTTTTCCAGTGCGCCTGTTTAACTTTTATTCTTCACAAAGTGGTGATCTCTGCGCCTCTTCTACCTCGGACTTCTTTCCCTCTCTCACTCTTTCTTTTTTGCACAAACCGAAGAGACTTTCGTGTTTTCCCCCGTGTTAAGGGAAACTACTGAAACTTTCGACGTTTTAAAAAAATAAATAAGAAGATCGGATTGCATTTTTCCCCCCTTCAAACATTTTGGAGGTGATGTCATCGCGCTGTGTTTTGGCTGGTATTATGTCGGGAGGGCGCACGGAGAACTGCAGCAGCCAGGCGGTAACTAGCGGCTGAGGATCGCGGGGAAGTCCGGAAAATCAGGTGCAAAGTGCGGCTGTCATTTCCTCGCAGGGTCGCGGGTGGCTGGGTTCGCCAGCCAGTCACAGCTGTTCTCATCATCCCCCCCCCCCCCCCCTCCCTCCCTCCCTTCCATCCTCGCCTTTCTTACCCTTTTATTTTCCCCTCCCATTCTCATTCAGCACTCTCCGTGTGCCCCTTTGAGCTGGACCGTTTCGGGACCTCACCAGACACTGTTAGTCCGTGTCACCCACAGGAGCCGGCGTGGGTGCGCAGTCATGACACACGGTGCCTTGCGTTGCGCTGCGCCCGCAGAGCCCGCGTCTCCAGCTCGCAGTTTCCTCCATCAGCCAGTGCAGCGAGCTCACCTCCAACAACGCCTGACCCTGCCCCGCGGGGACTAAATCTGACTCCTGCTCCTGTCTGCGCGAGGACAGACCCGCAACCCTTTTCTTTTCCTCATAAGAATTAATTTTGGAGACTTTACGCACTGGATTACGCACAACATTACGTATCTGTCCACGCGGCCAGGTATCCCGCTGGGGGTCAACAAGGTGGCCTGGAGTTGCTCGCCTCTTAAGCGTGGGCGCGCTTTCACCTGTTCCTCTCCTCTCGGGGACGCGCAGCACTTGAAAGCACTGACTTCTCCCCTTTGCGCCCCCGCCAACACCGCGCCTGCTGGACTCTCCACCACGTTCTGGACAGATGTGCGAGGTTGCCCAGCGGTCATAGTGGAGTTACGCCGGCCCCCGCACGCCCCGCTTTACCTGCGTCCGCATTTTCAGTCACGCCAGGTGAATCAGGGCACGCCGCCGCCGATGCCAACGGGAGTGCCCGCTGACTCTTGGACTGTGCGCAACATCCAGCGGATTCCGACCACAGAGGGGGACTCTCTGGACTGTCGGACTGGCCCAGACCGAGCGAGGAGACAGTCTCTGCCAGCCCAAGTTTCATAGTGGAGGGGGGAAGCAATGTGGTCTCTTCTTTCCACGTTGACCGTCTTGTAAGTGACTTCTATCACTCCATCTACAAAAGCCTATTTTTCCTTTTAAAATCTTTAATCAGTAGTTTCAGAGTGATGGTGATGATGGAAAGGAAGGTTGCAGTTAGGTCTCAGTTACATCACTCTTCATCAGTTCCCATACAAAGCAGGTCCTGTTTTGATTGGCTGACAGTTCAGGGTCAGCAGGTCACAGTCAGAGCCATGTTACTCATGAAACCTGTCATAAACATCTCCATCACCATCTGCACTCACTTCAGGGATGACCATTTTGGCTTAGAGAAGGCCATTTTCCCATAGCTAAGAATCTCCCCCGTTTGAAAACATTTCAGAAGTCGAGTCAAATAACACCAGCTTTATCTAGTGGGATAGGAAAATGATAAAGTGCCAAATATAATGGAGGAGGATTCAGGAGTTTGCCCGTTTGAGGTGTGTCTTGTTAAAAAGCTATTTGTTTTTCTTTCTATTGTCGACCGCACGTCTACCAGATGGCAGTCATCTTCAGATGCTTCTCATTCCTCACACAACCTGGACAGGGTGTGTGCATCTGACTTTCTCTCTCAGTCTCTCGTCTCCTTTCGCAGTCTCCACTGACCCACCTATAACTGCCTACATCTGTCTCCCCGTCTTGCTTGCAATCCCCCACCCGACCCGACACAAAGATACCTGCTCAGATAAACGCACAAATTAATAACTGATGAATGATGGTGCCCCTGACAGCGTCTGAGGAGGAGTCTGACTGTTTAGTCTGCTGGTTTTCGTTTAGGTCTTCCACAGCCAACCATCTCCTCATTCATTTCCTTCTTGCCTATCACTTTTTAACCGCAGCCTCTTTAGTTCATCAAATCTGCAGTTACCCTAGCAAACTGTTTCACCAAGTGTTCAGCCAATGGGGGGGGAGCCAAAAGTCTCTCGCCACAGGAACCTGTTACTACCGCTCTCCATGTCAAGACCCATTGCTTCTTTAACCGTTACCGCTAATACAACCACACCATGCTCACACGCCCCGCAAGCCTAACTGCTATTCTTCACTGAAGCCCTCTGTTGCACATCTGAATGTTTTGCACCACGCCAAAGCCCATTGGTCGACCACTTTAACCGCCTCTACACACAGCTGAAACCGCCGCTCTGTGCTGATTCCCACCAGGCCAACCACTCTCACTCCACTCTTTCGCCCCGTCCTCAGTGCTGAGGCCTGCTCCTCTAACCGCAGTCTCCATATGGTAGATCTGCTGGGACGCAGGTTTATGATGTCAGACGCTTGCTTGTTTTGGCAGCTGGCCACAGTGCACCGGGCTTTCCCTCTCTCCTTTACCTCTTTCTGTCTTTTCTCTCGGCGACTTGCTCTCCTTGTATTCTCTCACATTCTCATCCCTCCCCCATTCCGACTGATCTCTCTCTTTCCTCCCCCCTTCTTTCTGTGGCTGGCATACGATGGAGTGTCTGTGGTTTTTGTGGGAGCGGGAGAATCCAGTGCTGAGGCACTTTTCTCGCAGTGTACTCGGCGGCAGTGCAGCCGTCGTGTTTTAACAGCTGAGAGTCCTCATAATGCACAGTCGTTCAAGCTTTTTTCGGCTTGCGCAGGCAAAATATGAGGGCCAACATGGTGCTGCATGACTGTCTGCGCTGAACAGAAATGCCAGGGGCCAAAGCAACTAAGGGGAAAAGGCCAGAGACGGGGGGAGAAGAAAGGAAGTCAGAATATTGTGATTGTAGAGTTAAGAATGAGCTGGTTATGAGTCATGAGGGTGCAACATGTATGAAAATGTGTATAATTTGTAGTGCCCAACAATATATCGGTTGAACAACAATATCGGCCAATGTGAGCATTCTGTGAAGATATTGGTATCTGCATTATTTTTGGCAATATGAAAACTTTTATTTTACTAAATAGACAATGCAGAAAAACACTTTGGCTGGTGGAAATTACATAGTTTGTTGAGCAGAGGGCCAACCAATGGCATTGACTGCAATGCTGTTCAGCATGACTGGGACCCCATCACCCCTTGGTTACATTTTGCTACAACAGACAGAGACAAAATGACCAGTTGCTATTCATTTTCAATTAGAGTGGGTGTTTTACAGTGCTGTAATGTATATTATGCTGCTCGCTAGGTGGGGCCAAAGTAGAAGATAATTATATTTTTTGCAAATGTTGAGCCATGTGACATGGTGACTGCCAATCCAAGTGAAGGAAGGGGGATGCAGCAGGACACAATACAATGTATACTGGTTGGTACTTGGTTGCTGTTTATGCCTTTATAGTTATTCAAAATAAAGCTTGTCTTTAAACTGGAAAACATCAAGCCTTAATTACATTTAATTTTAATGAGGGTTTGATAAGAACATGTTAGGAATCATTGGTATTTTTTTAAGTACAGTGCACTATACGTATATCAGCAGATAATATTAGTATAATATTATCTAATATTAGTATCAGCCTTAAAAAAAAAAGGCCATATCAGTCAGACTCTAAAAGTTTGATTCCTCATACTCTTTCTTTCCTCATATTTGCCTACTTCAGACACCACACTGGTTGCAGAAGCCTCTTTCCTATAAATACTCAGAGATGCATCTTCCCCCGCTCCCTATAAATCTACATCTACTCTTGTTCCTATCTGTCATTGGGAGCATTCTGGCCATTTCTCCTCTTCTATTTATCCAACATCACTTTCCCTTTGTGCACCTCTCACTCCTGTCCTCGCTATCTCCTGCTCTCAGCAGCGTGCACGTCTTTGCTTTGGCCCAGCTGTCTGCACACAGACACCCTGCATACATCTGCGTGCATGCCCACAACAGTGTGGAGGAGTCAAGCCTCTAACCCCAAACATAAAGGGAGATGGGAACCAGGGAACGATAGCTGAAAGGTAGAGAGGACGAACAGCGAGGGAGTGATAAGGAACAGGAGAGCCCAGGGGAGGGGGGAGCTGAGAGAGAGGGAGGAGGCATGCACAGAGATAGCGAAAGATGAGGTAGGGAACAAGATTTGTAGAAATACTTTTCAGCCCACACACTTGGTGGAGAATTTCATCAAGTTGTCAACCACTAATTCAGAGTAGTTCAAGGACTGCCAGAGTAGATTTTGCGTAATAGAATCACTCCCTTACTAAAGCTGTAAATAACTTTTGACACATCCAAGTTCAAGGTCTAAACCTCAATTAAGCAACTGATAAAGTGATAAAGTGAGAGGCTTTGGAATTGTAACAGAACGCCTGCAAGGATTGCAAAGATAATAAATAATAAGACTTTACTGATATAATACTACCTTCGCATGCATATGCTGCAAAAATAAACACACTACATGATTCCCTCATAAATCGTCTGTCTACATAATTTGGTAGCTCATGTCCTCTTTTTTTATTATTATTTTTTTAAGCGCCGCTGAATATAACCGCAGTCTGTCGCTATCCAAAGCCACATCACAACCAAGTGTGCACCTGTAGTCCAGCTCAGCTGTCTACATACACACTGGGGCCAAATGAGCCAGCCTGTTCCCTCAGATGTCCAAACCAAAACATGTTCTAGTTGTCTCGGCATGTTTGCCATTTTGACTTGTTCCAATCAGGTCATTTGGCGGCCAGATTTTGGTGTGTCGAAAGTCACGGATGGGTCAGAAAGCGGGTTTGGACAGGAGGCTGGTGGCGTAACTATAAACACTCTCTGGGTGTTGTCCGTCTGCCGATCCCTGGACATCTGCCTGTCTGCATGTCATATCGCCGTGCCAGCTGCACGCCCATTACAGTGAGCGATCACCCAAAAAGGAAAAGAGATGTCGAACAAAAAGAAGAAAGAGATGGAAATGATGGTGTCATGCCTGAGCTTTCCAACATTCAATTTTGCTTACATATGTTTTATGCTCGCCTGTTTCTACTTCTTCCAGATGTATCCAGATGTTACTGGTGATGTGCAATCCATTACAGGTGAGAGTCTGGCTGCACGATAAAGAGCGAACATACACGATGAAAGATGAGCCGTGTCTGGTTGGACGTGTGTGTTTAAGCCCGTGTGTTTGCGCTTTCCCAGCAGGTGCTTGGTGTGGATGGAGTCAACTTCAGTGTGCATGTGGAGAACCAGACGCAGGTGCGAGACACCATGAGTCGGCGACATCACCGGGTGTACCAGCTGTACAGCCGCACCAGCGGCAAACACGTCCAAGTGCTGGGACGCAGAATCAGCGCTTGCGGAGAGGACGGAGACAAATATGGTAAGACACACACACACACACACACACACACAAACGTGGCAATAAAACAACACTCTCAACCATCCATAAATATTTGGACAGTGATAGGTTTGAAATTTTGCCTCTGTTTGCTACCACAATGGACTTGAAATGAAGCAGTCAAGGTGTGCTTGTCATGTAGACTTTGAACAAAAATATCATTCACTTTCAGAAATTCCAGCCCTTTGTACACATAGTACCATTTTCAGAGCCATAAGTAATTAAACAAGTTAATGATGAGAATTATTCTGAATACATATTAGCACTTCTACAGTGAGTTTTTCTTTTAGACATTTACAAGTCACTGAACATGTCAGACTTCATTTCCAATCATGGCAACAAAAAATATGGTGCTGTATGTTAAATCTGTCTGAGTAGACAGGGTCCATGCAGGAAGGAAACTAGTGAGGGAAGCCACCAAGAAACCCATGACAATTGTAAAGGAGTTATAGGCTTCTGGATATGATTGGAGGAAGTGTGCATAGTGGAACTTTTATCTGTTGCATCACCAGTTTACACCTTTATGAGGGCACACAACGAAGAATTTTCTTTAAGAGGCACATGGACGACTTGAGCCTAGAGCTGATCTACTTTCTTGTATGAGTACCATCCTTGGCACCACAACACCACAAAGCTGTAACTTGGGGTGAAACTGTCAAAAGTTACACAATCCACAGTTTATTCAATCACAGCAACAGAAGTCTATAACTCCTAAGCTGTCAGTCATGGGTGGCTTCCCTCACTAGTCTTCTTATTGCAAGGACAGCCAGTTTTTGAGACCTGCCCACTCCAGCATGATTTACCATACCGTACCATACTGTTTGTATTTATTCATGATTGATGTATATCAAGTTTGACACATGTTCAATTTAATTTAATTTAATCTTTATTTATCCAGGTTAGTCCCATTGAGATCAAAACCGCTTTGTTAGACCTGGACAATTATAAAGTTTCAAAATCACCAAATCTGCATGTCTTTTAAATGTGGGAGGAAACTGGAGCACCCAGTCGAAACCCACGCAAATACGGGGAGAACATGCAAACACCACACAGAAAGGCCACAGGTGGGAATCAAACCCATGACCGTCATACTGTGAGGCAACAGTGCTAACCACTAATCCACTGTGCTGCCATTCAATGACTTGGAAATGTTCATCTATCCATCATATTAACTGTATAAAGAAAATTAGCTGTAAAAGTGATTGGCATTAACAAAAACTATGATTGATTATTTTTATATATATGTGTATATATATATATATATATATATATATATATATATATATCATAGTTTGTCCCAACACTAATGGGCTCTGAAAATGGCAAGACTTTGTTGAAAAATAGAGTAATTCCTATATTGGTTAATATGATGTTTTTTATTAAACCCCTTGAGTTAAAGCTGAAAGTCAAGCACATCTACAAGCACATCTTTTTTCATTTCACCTCCATTGTGGTGTGCACAAAGGCAAAATTACAAAAATCCTGTCACTGTCCAGTTACTTATGGATTTTACTGTATACGTACTACACAGTACACAGGGTGCAATCACGAACGGCTGCAGAATGCGTATCTCCGGGCGGAGCTCGTCTCAGGAGCACAAAGGCCTCGTCGACAGGCAGCTGACTAAATTACTCACAGGAGAGCAAAAGAAGCAAATGGGAAAAGAAAGAAAGCTGAGGTGTGAGTTAGAGAGGATGGGGGGAAAAAGTACCCAAGCCAGGTAGAGTGTCAGAGTATCTCTCTTATCGATTCTTCCATTGATTTCTCATCGTCACTGCCATCTCCTGTGGATTTTAAACAGCAGGTTTCCTCTCCGTCCCTCTGTCCATCCCCCACCAGCTCTATAATGATGTTGAACCCATTCTTAAACAACACACAGTCAGGGGACAGAAAGAAGACGGCGTTTATACTTCCCAAACGCTGATGACAGGATATGTACCATATCCTTATACTGTATTTCACAGTTTTAAAGTAATAGCACTATGAATGCGGAACCTTTATTTTTCTGGCTATAAAACACTCCCGAGGTGAACAATCCACCTAACTCAAGGCTATAAGGAAATATACAAAGACATGAGAGCAGGAAGTCCATCCAGAAAGGGCACGGGGGCATAAACACGAAAGCAGAGCTGGGAGAAGGGAGAGGGAGGGGCTTATTGATTTTGTTTGACCCCTTTGTTGACCAAGGTCATGTCAGAACCATTTTAAGGATTTATTTTTAAACACGCTCAAATGCTTCCGGGAAGACACGTGGTCAGTGAAGCCACACAGGCTGAAAGGATGAACACGAGTGCACCTGCACACACAAAACATGTAGAAATTGGAAAACAGCAGCAGTACTGCCGACAGACACTCGGTGTGAGCGCTCAGCCCGCCGCGCTCTGTCTGCTCTTGGCCATTATCTTGTTTTTTTTTATTTTTCTTACACGGTGGGCTTGCGTCCACATATGTAATCAGCCTTATCTGACAACCATCTGTCCTGCTGGAGACGTTTACATCTGCATGATTTATCAGCAGCTATCAATCCTAAAACTAGAAATGTCTTGTCAAGTTGTAAACTAAACTCTAATTCAGTGCTGCGTAATCTGCGTGATTCTCATTTCACATGCTTTCACGTGGGCCCTGTCATGAGATTTTTATTTTATTTTGTAATACGAAAGGGGGGACATTTCACCCAGTAGTGGGCACAGTCCAGCTACTCGGCTAATAGCTAATTAACAAAGCTAGCTTTTGTGTTAGCAGATTAGCTTTCCAGTTAACTTTGATAACAATGGACCGTTTAGCTTTCACTAAAGTTACTTTTGCTAACTTTGAGTCAGCAAACATTTTTTGAATGAAGCTTAAGCGTCAGAAACATTTGTGAATCCTAAAATCATATGTTTGTTCCTCTTGGAGCTTATAGCCTACACTAATCTAATAAGCAAAATTAGTATCACACAGGCAACAATGCTGCTTTGAGAACCCCTAGAAGCTCATAAAGAATAGACATAAAAAAATCCTACTTTCGGAAAAAGTGCGTTCATATGATTACGTCAGAGTCAAATATGGATCAACTACTATCACAGCAGAGATAGGCTAAGGTTATCTTTTGGGCTAAATGATGCTTTTGCTGATGTGTGGTGCTGGTAACTTAACTAATTGTACATAGAATGTGAACATATTACATGTAGCAGTAATGTCTTGTTGAAAAATAAATTTAAAGATGCATTTTCAACATTGTTGTCCACCCAGTCACAAGCCTTGGCTGTGATGTCAACTTGGATACCTCTGGCTGCTAAATTTCCTCACGGGTTTCTTGATCATTATCTAATCTTGGCATCCTAAACCTTTTTAGGATCCACCATGTTCACACATCAACATATCAACATTTTACTTCTTCAGGGGCTTCATGTACAAAGTGTGCTTACGCACAAAAAACTGTAGTGCATACGTCTGTCTCCATGCAAACGTTCAGATGTATCAAAAATGAAATCACCATGGAAATATGTGGTGCATCATGCAAAAATTTTGGCTAGTGTACATTTCTACAGCTATTGTTACACTGCCGACATAGAGGTGATGCTGGGAAACATTAATAGTGTGAAAACAAGAAGTCATCAGAGTGATGTGTACACCAGAGACACACTGATGAACATTTAACACACCCATGTTTGTAATCATACTGGTGGACATAAAAGCATGTGTAAAATGGAATTAACAATGGCTGTGTTAGCGTTGTTAGAGGACCTTGCAAATGTTCCAATAGAATGTGAGTGTGTATTCAGGGAATTTACTTGGAAAAGACGATAATAGCTCTTAAGCAGATTTCGATTACCAAGGCTACTGTTACTGGAGTTGTGCGCAGAACGCGGCCCACCCTAGAGTGCAATACTGCGAGGAGCCAGTCGGTTGTCCATGCCCACAGGTGCTGACCACGCTGGGCATACTGGCAACAGGGGCATTCCAGCATGAGCTGGTCGATTGGTCAGGAGTGTGGCAGTCAACCTTGAGCTGAGCCATGCCGGCTGTGTGGTATGCAATCATCCGAATGTCATCCAGGTACATCACATTCCAATATTAAAGCGCAATTTGTGTAATTGGAGGTATTGACTGCACACATATTGCTATAAAGGCACCATCATAAGATGAATTTGTTTTTGTTAATAGGAAACAATTTAATTCCATCAGTGGTCAAATCATATATGATGGACAAATGCATTGAGTTGGGGTGGAAACAGGAAAGAGGGTGGCACTGTGCGAGAAGGATGGCTCCGTGGGTAAACAGTTTATTTGTGTAATTGTTCAGAATGAAAACCACCGCAGGCACATTTGGACAAGTGTGCATTCAAATATGTTTTTGTTATTATGTCTGCTAAGGACGTAATAAAATCACCTGCGTTTATTTGTCTGTCTGTCTGTATGTTAGCAGGATTATGTCAAAACTACTGCATGGATTTTGATGAAATTTTCACCACAGATATAGATATTAGGCCATGGAAGAACCCATTAAATTTTGGAGTTGATCTGGATACAGATAAGTATTCTGGATCAAGATTCACTTTATATAGGCTTTGAAGGATTACTGTTAGCAGGATTACATCAAAACTACTGCACGGATTTTGACAAAATTTTCAACACAGATACATATTAGGCCATGGAAGACCATTAAATTTTGGATGTGATTCGGATCTGAATCCAGATTCTGGATCAAGATTTCACTTTATATACGCCTTGAAGGATTACGTCGAAACTACTTCACAGATTCTCACCAAGTTTGCACCACGGATATATATTAGGCCATGGAAGACACCATTAAATATTGGAGGTAATCCGGATCTGAATCCGGATTCTGGCTCAAGATTTCACTTTATATACGCTTTGAAGGATTACTTCAAAACTACTTCAAGGATTCTCACCAAATTTTCACTGCGGATACATACTAGGCAATGAAGACTCCATTAAATTTTGGAGTTGGTCTGTATATGGATTGGCGGATTGCTCAGTATTTGTCAATAAACGTGTGTGTAAAGTTATGAATGTCACACACTGTCAGCCGGCACAGCTAATTTCTTTCTGGTGTGTGCACTGCTCTGAGCTCTCACTGGCCTCTCACACACACACACACACACACACACACACACACACACACACACACACACACACACACACACACACACACACACACACACACACACACACACACACACACACACACACACACACACACACACACACACACACACACACACACACACACACACACACACACACACACACACATTTTTCCCGTTTCATGTTTCTGTTTGCAAGGGTACCAAATAAACTATCCCTGCATGTCTTCACATCATATCCATCTGCAGCTCACACTCAGTATAAATTCTTTTCTGTGTTCATGTTGACTGATCTGACAGAGTGGGGACTCCCAGCTCCCAGGGCTTATTTTCATGAATTTGTATATTTTCATTGAGACGTAGAAAGGGAGCTTAGTGAGAGTGCATGTGTGCTCAATTCCTCATCGACTGGGATGTACAAATGGAACGTGCTTAGATCCATACATACGTACACTTTGGTACATCTGAATAGTTTTGTGCTTATGCCAGTTTCTGGGTTTTGGTGTCCGCCATGTTTCAGCAGGAAATCCACACGTCTTTGTATATGAGGCACCTGGTCTGTTTTTCAGGGTCAACTCAACTCAATCAACTTTTTTCTTGTATAGCGCCAAATAACAACAAACAGTTGCCCCAAGGCGCTCCACATTGCAAGGCAAGGCCATACAATAATTATGAAACACAGTCTACGTCTAAAGCAACATAACCAAGGGATGGTCCAGGGTCACCCGATCCAGCCCTAACTATAAGCCTTAGCGAAAAGGAAAGTTTTAAGCCTAATCTTAAAAGTAGAGAGGGTATCTGTCTCCCTGATCTGAATTGGGAGCTGGTTCCACAGGAGAGGAGCCTGAAAGCTGAAGGCTCTGCCTCCCATTCTACTCTTACAAACCCTAGGAACTACAAGTAAGCCCGCAGTCTGAGAGCGAAGCGCTCTAATGGGGTAATATGGTACTACGAGGTCCCTAAGATAAGATGGGACATGATTATTCAAAACCTTATAAGTAAGAAGAATAATTTTAAATTCTATTCTAGCATTAACAGGAAGCCAATGAAGGGAGGCCAACACGGGTGAGATATGCTCTCTCCTGCTAGTCCCCGTCAGTACTCTAGCTGCAGCATTCTGAACCAACTGAAGGTTTTTTAGGGAACTTTTAGGACAACCTGATAATAATGAATTACAATAGTCCAGCCTAGAGGAAACAAATGCATGAATTAGTTTTTCAGCATCACTCTGAGACAAGACCTTTCTGATTTTAGAGATATTGCGTAAATGCAAAAAGGCAGTCCTACATATTTGTTTAATATGCGCTTTGAATGACATATCCTGATCAAAAATAACTCCAAGATTTCTCACAGTATTACTAGAGATCAGGGAAATGCCATCCAGAGTAACGATCTGGTTAGACACCATGCTTCTAAGATTTGTGGGGCCAAGTACAATAACTTCAGTTTTATCTGAGTTTAAAAGCAGGAAATTAGAGGTCATTCATGTCTTTATGTCTGTAAGACAATCCTGCAGTTTAGCTAATTGATGCGTATCCTCTGGCTTCATGGATAGATAAAGCTGGGTATCATCTGCGTAACAATGAAAATTTAAGCAATACCGTCTAATAATACTGCCCAAGGGAAGCATGTATAAAGTGAATAAAATTGGTCCTAGCACAGAACCTTGTGGAACTCCATAATTAACTTTAGTCTGTGAAGAAGATTCCCCATTTACATGAACAAACTGTAATCTATTAGACAAATATGATTCAAACCACCGCAGCGCAATGCCTTTAATACCTATGACATGCTCTAATCTCTGTAATAAAATTTTATGGTCAACAGTATCAAAAGCAGCACTGAGGTCCAACAGAACAAGCACAGAGATAAGTCCACTGTCCGAAGCCATAAGAAGATCATTTGTAACCTTCACTAATGCTGTTTCTGTACTATGATGAATTCTAAAACCTGACTGAAACTCTTCAAATAGACCATTCCTCTGCAGGTGATCAGTTAGCTGTTTTACAACTACCCTCTCAAGAATCTTTGAGAGAAAAGGAAGGTTGGAGATTGGCCTATAATTAGCTAAGATAGCTGGGTCAAGTGATGGCTTTTTAAGTAATGGTTTAATTACTGCCACCTTAAAGGCCTGTGGTACATAACCAACTAACAAAGATAGATTGATCATATTTAAGATTGAAGCATTAAATAATGGTAGGACTTCCTTGAGCAGCCTGGCAGGAATGGGGTCTAATAAGCATGTTGATGGTTTGGATGAAGTAACTAATGAAAATAACTCAGACAGAACAATCGGAGAGAAAGAGTCTAACCAAATACCGGCATCACTGAAAGCAGCCAAAGATAACGATACATCTTTGGGATGGTTATGAGTAATTTTTTCTCTAATAGTCAAAATGTTAGCAAAGAAAGTCATGAAGTCATTACTAGTTAAAGTTAATGGAATACTCAGCTCAATAGAGCTCTGACTCTTTGTCAGCCTGGCTACAGTGCTGAAAAGAAACCTGGGGTTGTTCTTATTTTCTTCAATTAGTGATGAGTAGAAAGATGTCCTAGCTTCACAAAGGGCTTTCTTATAGAGCAACAAACTCTTTTTCCAGGCTAAGTGAAGATCTTCTAAATTAGTGAGACGCCATTTCCTCTCCAACTTACGGGTTATCTGCTTTAAGCTACGAGTTTGTGAGTTATACCACGGAGTCAGACACTTCTGATTTAAAGCTCTCTTTTTCAGAGGAGCTACAGCATCCAAAGTTGTCTTCAATGAGGATGTAAAACTATTGACAAGATACTCTAACTCCCTTACAGAGTTTAGGTAGCTACTCTGCTCTGTGTTGGTATATGACATTAGAGAACATAAAGAAGGAATCATATCCTTAAACCTAGTTACAGCGCTTTCTGAAAGACTTCTAGTGTAATGAAACTTATTCCCCACTGCAGGGTAGTCCATCAGGGTAAATGTAAATGTTATTAAAAAATGATCAGACAAAAGGGAGTTTTCAGGGAATACTGTTAAGTCTTCTATTTCCATACCATAAGTCAGAACAAGATCTAAAATATGATTAAAGTGGTGGGTGGACTCATTTACTTTTTGAGCAAAGCCGATAGAGTCTAATAATAGATTAAATGCAGTGTTGAGGCTGTCATTCTCAGCATCTGTGTGGATGTTAAAATCGCCCACTATAATTATCTTATCTGAGCTAAGCACTAAGTCAGACAAAAGGTCTGAAAATTCACAGAGAAACTCACAGTAACGACCAGGTGGACGATAGATAATAACAAATAAAACTGGTTTTATTTGTTAGGGTCTAAATAAATGATTAGATAAAATGAAAAAGAATAACGCAATGCAAAATTCATATAACAAAAACAGAGGTTTGTAGTTATTGGTAGCTTCAGGCAAGATTTATTGGTTTTGTGTTACCACAATTAAATTTTTAGTTAGAGGATGTGCGCTTATTGAAGTTAACTTTTAGGTTAGCTCTTCCCACCACTGATTTGGCTTGCGCAAGATGTGACTCATAGGCCAAACCTGTGACACAAATGAATAAACCTGTGGAACTCCATCAATTTCACTGAGTTTTTCTGCATTAT
The DNA here is from genome assembly GCF_902500255.1 of Thalassophryne amazonica. NCBI lineage: Eukaryota > Metazoa > Chordata > Actinopteri > Batrachoidiformes > Batrachoididae > Thalassophryne > Thalassophryne amazonica. Next base: position 31,313,089 of record NC_047113.1, read on the forward strand.
CTGCATCTCTAATGTCTGTCTGTCCTACTGTCTGTCCCTTCACAAGCCCAGCTCGTAGTGGAGGCCGATACCTTCGGGAGCCAGGTGAGAATCCGGGGCAAGGAGACCAATTTTTACCTGTGCATGAACCGTCGTGGAAAGCTAGTAGGAAAGGTGAGTCTTGTTTTGGTTTCCAGTCACCATTTTATCAGATATAAATTTTAACAGTTCTCTGATCACTTTTTTTTTTTTCTTCAAATGAATGCCATTTGGGAACCTGCACTCTCTCAGAAGGCCAGCAATCGAAGCGACGACTGTGTCTTTGTGGAAAAGGTTCTGGAGAACCACTACACAGCACTGATGTCAGCACGTTACACTGGCTGGTACGTGGGATTCACTAAACGAGGGCGTCCTCGCCGCGGCCCGCACACGCTCCCTAACCAACAGGACGTACACTTCATGAAGCGCTTTCCACCCGGAGAGCAGCCGGACTTGACCACCCCCTTCCGCTTCACCACCGTCAGCAAGCGAAGTAAGAGGGTGCGCGCTACTGGGCCACGCTAGTAGTGGCTAATGCTAGCACCCACTGACCTGTCGTGCAAAACAGTGACCTGAGCCGACCAATGCCTAACCCGCTCATTTCTTCCATTGCACATGACTGAACACTTCCCTTTGCTGCGACAAACATTGACCAGAAACTGGATGAATCATTCACGGGGTTTAGCTTTACACCAACTAATTTGCCACTACAGCCCCAAGTTAGTGATCGTTTTTCTCAGTTTCATTTCTATTACTGGACCATCATGGAGCACTATGGTCTTGGTTCCCTTTGGAACCCTGAAACTTTTGACAGTGAACCTGAAGGGGATCCAGATGCATCAGGATCTATGAAGGCATTTATTTTGCAACCACAATAACATAAGTTCTTCACATCTCCTGCTTTGAACATGTGAGACAATGCCAAGTTTGGGATTACAACTGGACCCCAAATTGGGCAAGACTAACAGAACAAGGGAGTGGGCGCTAAATTCTTGGAAAAAGGGAAAACAGGAGAAAAAACAAGAGGATTGAATGATGTGCATACAGAACATTAACAGACTGTTGAAATGTGACGCACTTATCCATCTCACTGGGAACCTGCAAGACTGTGGGATGAATAGACGAATGACCAAAGGATGAACGAGGGAACGCCAAAATGAGTGACTTGCTGAGTACGTTTGTAAAAGAGCAGATGAAAAGCGTGTAAATGCGAGAGTGCACCAACAACTGTGAGTGAAGCTGGATCGCGAAGGACTGTGGAAAAGGATCATGTAGTCCCTGCATGGACCCATAACAACACTCTGCAGGGACTGAAGCTTTCGGAACTGGAATGTATAAAACTAAACTGCACCAAAACAGCCAGCCAATCACTCAAAGCCAAACCAAAGACAACTGCAAGCCAGCACGACTCCTCCCCGAGAACACAACACCCTCAGCTATTAGGTCCAGAGGGTGATGAGCACGTGGGGATGAGGGTTTCTTCTCTAGTAGCACTGCTATAGAAACGACCCAAGGGATGATGTTCCTGTGTGATACCGTGGATACAGAACGCTGCTACCCGGACATTCAGTGGAACAAACCAAAGTCTCCAAAATGTACACAGGACAAGAAATATTAAAGGGAACAATTTATTGAAAGTTATATTATATATATATATATGTGTGTATATGAAAGAAGAAAGAAACCCTAAATAAGCAATCTTACTATGATGTTACTATAATTATGATAAAATTATTTCATTTATTTATTTCAGCTCTGTGTGCAGCAGTCTTTCTCGACTCAGTAAACCTTACACAAACATTGTTTGCGTCTTCCAGCCTCTTTGCATGCTCCTTTTCATCAATCAGGATCAAAATTTCAGGTTCATCTCGAGGTGTGGTATGACGCTTTCCATTTTTGATAAAACCACTAATTTATGTTTGTTTTTTTTTAATTAACAACTTTAAGGGTGTGTCAATATCCAGAGGCCAGAGTAATTCCACCCCCCAAGTAGTGGTAACACTTCATATTAAGGTACTTGTGAGAAGTGTTAGTAACCTGGCAATAAAGCTTTGATAAATCCTTCTAAAATGCTTATTAACGTGTTAACAAGACTATGCAAGTGTTAGTAAAGGCATCATAAACACATTTATTCTTTGGTTATAAGGCATTGAGCTTGCTTTAGTTCCAGTAGCTGCGAAATCCTCAGAATGTGTATAAGTGCATAATTAACTGCTAATAACGTCAATTATGTATTAATTTCAAAACACGTTTAGGAAAGGGAAAATTGATTTGATCAGTGCCTAAGTTATTGCTAAATAGCTCCATACCTTGAAGATCAACTAGTCCAGTTGTGGTGTACTCAACTTTTCGATACCGCTTACCTTGCTGACTGAGAACTTTCACCAACTCCATAAATGTTTATAATGCATACATAAACAATTATAACGCATACGGGGTTTATTAACATTCTCAAACATTTTATTAATTACAGTTTCTTTAAAGGTGAAGTCTGGTTGAGTACAGTAATAAAATAGTTTATCATATTCTCTTAAGTCTTAACACATAAGGGAAAAAAGCATCTCACAAGGAGAGCCTTCTTACCAGTTAGTTATAACACTTACTTCAAAGACCTGAATATAAAGATTTATCCAAATAGTTCTAGGAAAAATACAGATTCTCAAGTCTTCATCGTTCTTGTCTTAAAGCCTCGGTTCAGACTTAATGAAACATGAAAATGGCTGTTGTGGTGCAATAGTTTGGTTGGTGCCAAGTTTTTAAGTTGACAGAGAGTAAGAGGTGTTAGAAAAGTGGACGGAAATCAAGTAGGACAGATAGTTTCACAGCTCCTCTCATCCATCCTGTTACCTCCAACTTTCCTTCCCAATCCTAGCTGGAGGTCAGTGAGGAGGTGTCACTGCCAAATGACCCAATCACACCAGCAGCCACAAACAGCTGACGCGGGGGGAAAGGGTTGTACTACAGAACTCTGATTCCAAGGCAAGAAATGTGAACTGAGGAGAGATAGTGGGTGTAGGGGTGGGATAGAAATACTGAGGTGGTGGGGGTTATTCAGTTCTGGAACGTTGCTTCAGTTCCACTCGGGAATGATGGAAATATTCCGCATAGCCAAACCCAGAATGGAAGGTGAATGGTAATCACGTCGAGGAAGGAATGCCAAATATGTGCGTGAGAACGGAGCAGTGACCTGAGAGCTGCAGGAATTATGGGCCAAAATCCCACAGACCCAGAGGAAGGACACACACCCATGTCCAACATTGCGCATGCACAGATGCACCATACTCGAAATGGTGCTCCACCAAACACAAAATCCATCCCACATAACATTCCCAGAATTTGAAACATTCTACGATAGTGAACTAAACTCAGAAATGTGGAAAAACCAACCCCCTGAACTGGCCAACTTTGCTCCTCCAAGACAGACAGCAAAGCGATGGAGACACAGAGGAACCGCACAAAGCACAGCTCTGCTGGAAGTGAAGCAAATTTAACAATTCAAACACACATTCTTCTTTCAGAGTTTGTGATTTTCTTAACAGGTTGTTTAAAGTACTAAAAGCCATGGCTCAAGTCTCCATAAAGATAATACTGCATAACTGGATCTATACTGCCACCTGGTGGTCAGTCAATACATACATAACAAAAGTGTTAAAATCCTGATGGATCCAAATCTTAGTCAATAACTAGAGGCTAGTTTTGATTAAACAAGTCACAGGCTGTTTAAAATACATACCTAAAGGCTACTATCTGAACACCCCTCAGTTGGTTCCAGCAATCACATCAAATGTTTTCTCGTCAATTGTCCAGTTTCAAATTAAAGTTTAAGTTGAAGTAAATGTATAAATATAGTTGTAGTTGTTTAAGCAATACAGAGGAAAAATACCAAAGTTTGTAAGGATTTCTTGGTCGTTTCACATTAACATGATATTCTGATCTTTCATCTATGTGAAATTAGTAATTAGTTCATAAAGCACTGATGATGAGAGCTTGTTATTAAGAGTTGCAACCTGAAATTCAACTATTAGCTCAGAGAGCAGATGGCTGGGAGTGTCACTCTCTCACACACAAATTTAAAAAACAATTCTAAAGTTAAAAACACTGAGCTCTTATCACATTTTAGCAATGCTACATGACACAAAAATAAAAAATACTTTCAGCTCCATGAATCATTTAGACAAGTACCCCAACAAAGTGAATCAAATAGGAAAGAAATGTCAATATTGCAATGCAAACATGGTTTGCAATGCTCTGCATGGTGTCAGCAGAGCAGCGCTGCAAATGCGGATCCAGCCATGCACGCAGACGAGAACAATCAAGCAATCATTCACGCTACAGCTGGCTCAACACTCCACCACTGTCAAGTACTTTATTCACAATAAGGTTATTTTTTTCTTCTTAAAAAAAAAAAAAAAAAAATCATTTTTAATATACAACACAATTTTTGACAAGACAACTCCGTTTACAGCTAAATTTGAGCTCTTGAATTCCAACTTCTCTCATAACCGAAGCAAGCACATAGATGAAGGGAGAGAGGCAGAGAGAATGATGGAGTGAGGGACAGATGGATGAGTAGAAAGAACGAGGAAGACAAAGAGGGCAAGGACTACGCTTAGTATGATTCTTTTTTTTGTTTGTTTTACTAATAACCAAAATACTCAAATAAAATAAAAATAAAAACAGTAAAGAAAATGAATTAGAGAAACAAAAGCAGAGGTCAACCCGGATGTTGTATCCATTGGCAACATCACATGCATGACTGTCACTTCTGCACCGTTCTGCTGTTTCACAAGTCCACATGTACAAACGCACAAACTGTGTGCCCCCGTGTTCCGAGTGAGTGTGCATTTCTGGGGGGGTAGGAGGAGAAGAGGTGGAGAGAGAAAGGGAGGAGTGAGAGGGAGGGGGAGGAGGACACCACCCCAAGCACATTTCTCCCCCTTTCACCCTCTTTTCCTCTTTTAACCAGTCTCTGTCTCCCACATGGCAGCTCCGGTCATCGTCTGTCCATCTCTGCCGCTGGGGGCAATATACGTGTAACTATCTTCCTCTGATTCCACAGCGGTGGAAGCCGAGTTTGGCAGGGATTGAAAATTGAAGCGCAGCAGTAGCTGCTGGGTATATAATGGGGGAGAAAAAGCAGGTGACTTATATAAATGTCTACGGTAATACTGTCAGTGTACTTTACAAAACATAAATTAGTAGTTGAACATGAACTTCTTGGGAGCGTTGTGTTGGTTCTGTAGTCAGGCGTCCTCGTCAAGTGTTGACCTGTGTGCGGGTGCATGTCAAGGTACTGGCAGGTAATGGACAAGCGCAAGTGTCTGTCAGAACGGGTGGGAAGGTGGCAGGGATCAAGGCTGGTGGTGGGCAGAGATATGCCAAGGAGGAGGGAGGAAGAGATGGGCTCCTTTCCGTGATGGACACAACCATCAGCCAATCAGCCCTGTGCTCCTCCAAGAAAATGTACTTTAAATGGCGCCACCTAAAGGGGGGGAGAGAAAGATTACATCAGCTCAGGAGGTTGAATTTGCAAGCTTGAAGAAAAAAAAATCCTGACAGAATACAGTCAGGTGCACAAGTATTTGGTCATCGCCCATTTTAAAAAAACCTTTGCCACAATGGAGTTGATATAGAACAATCAACATGTGCTTACAGTGCAGACTGCTGTAATTCAAGAGGGTAACAACAATAACCACTGAGAAAATTAGAGCCATTTTTATTTCCAGTCCCTCCATTTTCAGAGACCATAAGTAACTCCACAAGGTAAATGTAAGGACTGAACACAAATCATCACTTTCACAGCCAGTTTTCTTTAGATAAGTTGGCGGGTGACCACATGAACATTTACAAGTCACAGACTTTATTCAATCATCAAAAAATAACAGTTGAGTATTCTATGGTAAATCTGTCTGGTGCAGGCAGTTCTCAAAAACTGAGTGACTGTACAAGAAAGAGACAAGTGAGAGAAGCCACCAAGTCACCCATGACAACTGTGAAGTTGTTACAGCCTTTCCATAGAGGTGACTGGCAGGGATTAAAGCAAAAAATAAAATAAAATAAAATTGACTGAATTTTTTTTTTTTTTCAACTGCAAAATCAATGTTCACTATCCACCTTTTAACAGAAACCCTTGTGTGACTGCGTTCCAAGGATTTAAGGTAAAACAAGGTGGAGGCCCATGCGTCCTGTCTGGCCATGGAGGAGCTGCGCCACCTACTGGAATTACATTTTAATGCGAGGACAGGCTGCGCGCACACAGTCCGGTTGTGCACTTATGCTGGACTGCAACATTGTATTTTCTGGTTTACAGCAGTCCGGCATTAGGGGTCTCCAATTGGTTCAAAACTCTGCTGCCAGACCCTTGACAGGAATCAGGAAGTTTGACCACATTACACCCATTTTGGCATCTCTTCACTGGCTTCTTGTCCCTGTGAGATCAGATTTGAAAGGTTCTGCTATTAACTAATAAAATTATTTATAGACTAGCTCTTCCCTACTTAGCTGACCTAATTAAACCCTAAGGGCACAGGACTACTTTGTTTGCCTAGTGTGAATAAAAAGTCTGCATGCCATAGATGTTTCTCTTATCATGCCCGTTTTGTCGAATGATCTCCCTATGGAGATAAAACAGTCAGATTCTGTATAGACTTTCAAGTCCAGATTTAAGACGCACTTATTTTCCCTTTCGTATGGCTATCATACTGGCATAGTATGGTACTATGCTTCCTACCCTTTTAAATTCATTTTATTACTTTATCCAAAGTCTGGGTCTGTTAAGTCGCATTCACACCGGGTGCGACGTGAGCGACAGGTTGCCATGTAATCCCTATGGAAGGACGTGTTGCGGCGCCATGCCACGCAGCGCAATGCAATGGACGCGAATGAAGGGACACAAGTGAAGCGATTTTGAGTGATCGGCGTATTTGTAGCGCGATATTGCGTCACATCACGTCACCCTCCTCCCCAAGTTGAAAAATCTGAATTTTCGTCTTGTCGCGCCACGATGACCAATCAGGGACTGGATATGTAGTGACGTGGAGATGTCTGGAGTCTGACTGTGTTGGATGTGAACATGTCCTGTCTCTGGTAGCCAGCCTGTGAGCAGGACTTATGTCCCTTTTGTCCTTTGGGGAAGAGCGAGCTGCAGCCCCGCAGCAGGGGGAGTGGACTTTTTTTTTTTTTTTTCACGTGTGCATGCGAGCGAGCGAATTCGTCCGTGAAGATTATTTCATTTATTAACTACACAGATGTATAATAAAACAAATGGTGACTGGTTTCTAAACACAATTATGACCGAGTTTTTGGGGGAAGAGTGAGGAGCAGCCCCCAGCAGGGGCAGCGGCGTTTTTTTTTTTGTTTTTTTATTGTTTACATGTGCGTGCGTGAATGGGACAGGAGGTATCAAACTGGGTCCTGTAGAGGCGGAAGGACTGCTATATAAACTAAAACTGAATTGAACTGAAAATGGACGCGTGCTGTTGGGCCATGAAGGAGTAGCACAAAACAGATCTACTGTATTTTTATTTTTTCTGAGGACCGCTGTGGAAATAAATCTAATGTTGCCAGGCCTGCAATGCCCCCCCCCCCGGGCATGCAGTGACAGCGGGCTTCACCTGTGTGGAGAAGGTGGATGAAGCAATTGGGATTTTGTTTTTTTCCCTCCACTGACTGTGAGGACGTCAACGGAAGTTCAGAGACACAGATGCTTGACGTCAGACATGCAAGTTTTCCACAGAAATACAGATTTCCGTTTTGAGATTTAACCCCCCCCAAAAAAACGATCATGCGGATCCACAGATTGCTCTGCAGCTCCATCAGGAATGACTTCCTTCAGTGTTTTCATCAGCCAGCGTGGCCTTTGTCAATTGTTCTGACCTTTAACGTGTCCAAAAGCCGTATCTCCACGTTAACATTTAAAATCAGTTCTCAATATTTTTCCACGGCGTGAACTGCTGATTAACTGCAAAGCTTGTATAATTGTAATTTTGTGTTATGGTAACTTTATTTTAAAGTTGGCAGGAAAAAAAAATTGCGGTTTGTTCTGAAGAAACACCGCAGCTCTGCAGCAGATTTGTTTGTTCACGAGATTGTTTACAATAAAGGTATAAAACTTTGGTCCTGGTCCATAATTTTTCATTAAGCAGTTGAATCCATTAATTCCCAAAAAATAATTGCTATTATTTAAACTTTGAATATTATTATTACTTTTAAACCGGCCATAACTTCCAATAGTTTATTTCTTTTGTTTTTTCCAACTGACTCTGACCCTCAAGTCCCAGAAAAACCTGTAAACCAATAAATCTAATAACTATGGCCTTACTTTCATAAATGTTAGCAAATGTCATCACCAGCACCTTATCCTCCAAGTGTGTGATGTTGAGGTTAGCTTGTACAGCTGAAGCAGAACACTGTTAAAAAGGTCAGTGTTTGGGAAACTACGCTGTCAGATATAACTTTATTGTAATTTGCCATGAGGACATTTCTTGCTAAACAACATATAAACATTACTTTGGATGTCATATCCAAAAGTCAGTACTGCCAGTATGACCTTACCTTGACAATTCATTCACAGAAAACTAAATGTTTAAACATTCACTCCTCTCCCCCCGCCCCCAAATTACTGTATTATATTATTGCAGTATTTTATTATTGTATGACTTTAATATTGTATTTGTTATCAATTTAATTTCATGCAGAACAAGATGATTTGTGATTATGCTGCAGATAAATACAACATATCAATGTAGGAAATAACATTTCAAAATCAAATTCAGAAATATATGGGGGGGTGCAAAACTAGCAATCACCCATTTCTATTTAAAAAAAAAAAAAACACCCGTCCTACTTCTAAAGTTGTGTGATACTAACTTTATTGAAATCCTGCTGTAAAAGTGTGCAAGCCTGCGTACCTGCTATCTAGATATGTACGTGTAGGTGCGGGACGGTGACCGCCCCTCTGACTGGCCATTGGTGGAAACATTAAGGAAGTCCCAGATCAGAATGGTGTCGTCATGAGAACTGCTGATAATCTGGAACTCATCAAACTGGAGACGGAACACACGGCCAGAGTGCTCCTGAAAACACGTAAAATTAGAAATGTAATGTAATGTAAAATAGGAATGTTTGTAAAAGAATGTCAGCATCAATACAGCAACACAGACTTGACACACCATAAATCCTGATTCCACTACCAGTGCACACTGATGCCATTGAGAAAAACATCATGAAACTCATTCTTTGCTTTTTATATGTGTTGTGGACAAAACATTACATTTTTGGTGGGCGTTTAATCAACTTTCTTAAAAAAGAAAAAAAAAGTGGGCTCATGCTCAGTCTTGAGCACACTGATGCATGGATATGCTATCTAAAATGTTTTAGGTGTAATATCCACCAATAGTTTGCCTGATTTTTCAACCTACAAACAAGGAATTTGCCAATTTTACAAGGGATTTTAATCCTTTAACACCACTGGCTGCATTTTCAGTTTTTGGAATGTGACCAGCTCTCTGCCCTGTGCACAGCTCCCAAAATGCTGTGAGCCCCCGGGATCACATGTCCACCTCTTTTGGCTATGACCTGAGATCAGACAAGATAACTCCCTGAATTTAAGCATATTACTAAGCAGAAGGATTCCCTCAGTCGTGGTGAGTAAAAGGAAGAGCCCAGCACTGAATACCCATCTTATAAATGGATGTGGAAAATGTGGTGTACGGAAGACTACTATGCATTATTGTGAAAAATAACTTTATAAGTTATGGGGGGGAAAGATGACTATGCATCGACCACCTCCATCTCTGTGGCTCTGATCACACCCCTAGCACCAATGCTGATAAAAGCTGGGCTGAAATAATTGATCTATAAATTAATGAATATACAGCATTACTTCATCTGTTAATTTTCCTTGGTGTATAAAAATAAAAGGAAATTGTCCCAATCGGTGTGTGTACTATTCAGCCCAAAGTAAGGTCTTTTTAACTTCTTTTTCCACTCATGGTTGCTGGATCTCCGTGTTGATTTGGCACGTTTTATGCCGGATGTCCTTCTTGATGTAACTCCACATTACGTGGAGAATGAACATGGGTGGTCTTCAAGTGGAAACCTTCTCTCTAAGCAAGGGCACCAACTGTAATATTTTACACCTACCAATCAAGAATTTACATTCATCACTAGAGTTGGGTATCGAGAACCGGTTCTTTTTGAGAATCATTAAGAAATTATTTGATCCACCGACATCAAAAGCCTTTTTGCTTAATGATTCCCTTATTGGTCCTTCAGAGTGGCCGCTATTTTTGAGGGTGTTTGTGGGAAAAATGATCATTTCTCAACACTGATTGCAGACCCTGCAGGGGGTCTGTAATCAACCGCTTCTGTAACAGCTCCGCTTTGAAGACCCGCTGAATCATTGGTTTTCTGCTTCTCTGCTTTTCAGAAGCGGAAAGTCCGCTTCTTAACCCCTCTCAAAGCCATTAAAAACTGTCAATCGTGAGTCACTTCTGTGCGGATTAAAGTCACTAACTGGGACTCTTGTTGCAGGCAAGAAACGAAAATCATCCTCCGTTCCGTTCGCACAGCTCCAAATGCTGTGCCACTCTCCGCCGAGTCAAGTTAGAGTCTGGCCGGAATTAATAACTTCAAAGCGAATCGCCATTTCAAATCAAATGACACCTCTTTCCAAATGTTGTAATACAAACAAACTACAACCAACCAAAACGTTTTTTTTCTCCCAAAATGAGACGTTCTGCATTCTTTATGAATTACACTGACGCTGACGTGCAGCACAGCTGGCTAAGCTCAGCGGTATGGAGTGACATTTATGCCATTAATGTCTGAAAGGAAATGCTTTTGACAAAAACTACAGACTTTGTTTATTTCTATTTATGTGAAGAGATTAAAGATCCACCATGTAGAGCTTATTTAATCAATCAATCAATCAACTTTTTTCTTGTATAGCGCCAAATCACAACAAACAGTTGCCCCAAGGCGCTCCACATTGCAAGGCAAGGCCATACAATAATTATGAAACACAGTCTACGTCTAAAGCAACATAACCAAGGGATGGTCCAGGGTCACCCGATCCAGCCCTAACTATAAGCCTTAGCGAAAAGGAAAGTTTTAAGCCTAATCTTAAAAGTAGAGAGGGTATCTGTCTCCCTGATCTGAATTGGGAGCTGGTTCCACAGGAGAGGAGCCTGAAAGCTGAAGGCTCTGCCTCCCATTCTACTCTTACAAACCCTAGGAACTACAAGTAAGCCCGCAGTCTGAGAGCGAAGCGCTCTAATGGGGTAATATGGTACTACGAGGTCCCTAAGATAAGATGGGACCTGATTATTCAAAACCTTATAAGTAAGAAGAAGAATTTTAAATTCTATTCTAGCATTAACAGGAAGCCAATGAAGGGAGGCCAACACGGGTGAGATATGCTCTCTCCTGCTAGTCCCCGTCAGTACTCTAGCTGCAGCATTCTGAACCAACTGAAGGCTTTTTAGGGAACTTTCAGGACAACCTGATAATAATGAATTACAATAGTCCAGCCTAGAGGAAATAAATGCATGAATTAGTTTTCAGCATCACTCTGAGACAAGACCTTTCTGATTTTAGAGATATTGCGTAAATGCAAAAAGGCAGTCCTACATATTTGTTTAATATGCGCTTTGAATGACATATCCTGATCAAAAATAACTCCAAGATTTCTCACAGTATTACTAGAGATCAGGGAAATGCCATCCAGAGTAACGATCTGGTTAGACACCATGCTTCTAAGATTTGTGGGGCCAAGTACAATAACTTCAGTTTTATCTGAGTTTAAAAGCAGGAAATTAGAGGTCATCCATGTCTTTATGTCTGTAAGACAATCCTGCAGTTTAGCTAATTGGTGCGTATCCTCTGGCTTCATGGATAGATAAAGCTGGGTATCATCTGCGTAACAATGAAAATTTAAGCAATACCGTCTAATAATACTGCCCAAGGGAAGCATGTATAAAGTGAATAAAATTGGTCCTAGCACAGAACCTTGTGGAACTCCATAATTAACTTTAGTCTGTGAAGAAGATTCCCCATTTACATGAACAAACTGTAATCTATTAGACAAATATGATTCAAACCACCGCAGCGCAATGCCTTTAATACCTATGACATGCTCTAATCTCTGTAATAAAAGTCCAGAGATCAAGGACTCAGTGACCAATTTCATATTTATTTACTTTAAGACTCAATAAACTGTTGTTTCACAAGATTTCACAAGAGATATTGATAAGTAAATCGATAAAGAATCGGATTGATAAGCAGAATCGATAATGGCATCGATAGATAAAATCTTAATACCCATCCCTATTGATCACAGATGTAAGTTTACATTCACATCATCTCCACTGTACTTCATCTGTGATGTGGACTCTCTGAGGTAAAGCAGTTTGTAATTTAGAGCCACTTTCACTCATACACCCGTATGTGTGAAATGTTCCTGTATGTGAGCAGCAGAGTGGTAAAGATCAACATACACACAAAGAAAACTGGAGCAGAAGTTGAAACAGTTAATCATCCCTTCTAGTAACACTGTCACCTCAGGGGACAGCAGGGGGCACCGCCTGCATTGCATGACTGATGACTGAAGTGAGAAGTGTTGCAGAGCTATAAAAGTTGATCCCCTCTTGCTTGCCTCTACTGGTGGTTGGCTCTCACTGCGGTATTGTATCACTTCCTGTTCCGGAGCACAGCAGTGTTTTTCTGTATCTGTTAGCTGTTTAATCTGCGCAGTTAGATTGATCTAGTTATCTAGATTACGATTTGTTTCCCAGTGTAATCTTTACGTGCCTTAACTAAAGCACTCCTTCTGCTGAATCACCTCTAAATTATTTACACATTATTCACTTTGCGTGTTTTTAGGAATCCGCTAGCTTAGCGCAGCTACTAGCTCTTAGCCGATTTAGCATGGCGGCTTCTCCTGTCTCTCCCGCACGTTTCTGCTCTGGGTGTGAAATGTTTACTTATTCCTCGGCCTCCTTTAGTAGTAACGGTACTTGTAATAAGTGTAGCTTATTCGTAGCTTTGGAGGCCAGGCTGGGCGAATTGGAGACTCGGCTCCGCACCGTGGAAAATTCTACAGCTAGCCAGGCCCCTGTAGTCGGTGCGGACCAAGGTAGCTTAGCCGCCGTTAGTTACCCCCTGGCAGATCCCGAGCAGCCGGGAAAGCAGGCTGACTGGGTGACTGTGAGGAGGAAGCGTAGCCCTAAACAGAAGCCCTGTGTACACCACCAACCCGTTCACATCTCTAACCGTTTTTCCCCACTCGACGACACACCCGCCGAGGATCAAACTCTGGTTATTGGCGACTCTGTTTTGCGAAATGTGAAGTTAGCGACACCAGCAACCATAGTCAATTGTCTTCCGGGGGCCAGAGCAGGCGACATTGAAGGAAATTTGAAACTGCTGGCTAAGGCTAAGCGTAAATTTGGTAAGATTGTAATTCACGTCGGCAGTAATGACACCCGGTTACGCCAATCGGAGGTCACTAAAATTAACATTAAATCGGTGTGTAACTTTGCAAAAACAATGTCGGACTCTGTAGTTTTCTCTGGGCCCCTCCCCAATCGGACCGGGAGTGACATGTTTAGCCGCATGTTCTCCTTGAATTGCTGGCTGTCTGAGTGGTGTCCAAAAAATGAGGTGGGCTTCATAGATAATTGGCAAAGCTTCTGGGGAAAACCTGGTCTTGTTAGGAGAGACGGCATCCATCCCACTTTGGATGGAGCAGCTCTCATTTCTAGAAATCTGGCCAATTTTCTTAAATCCTCCAAACCGTGACTATCCAGGGTTGGGACCAGGAAGCAGAGTTGTAGTCTTACACACCTCTCTGCAGCTTCTCTCCCCCTGCCATCCCCTCATTACCCCATCCCCGTAGAGACGGTGCCTGCTCCCAGACCACCAATAACCATCAAAAATCTATTTAAGCATAAAAATTCAAAAAGAAAAAAATAATATAGCACATTCAACTGCACCACAGACTAAAACAGTTAAATGTGGTCTATTAAACATTAGGTCTCTCTCTTCTAAGTCCCTGTTGGTAAATGATATAATAATTGATCAACATATTGATTTATTCTGACTTACAGAAACCTGGTTACAGCAGGATGAATATGTTAGTTTAAATGAGTCAACACCCCCAAGTCACACTAACTGTCAGAATGCTCGTAGCACGGGCCGGGGCGGAGGATTAGCAGCAATCTTCCATTCCAGCTTATTAATTAATCAAAAAACCAGACAGAGCTTTAATTCATTTGAAAGCTTGACTCTTAGTCTTGTCCATCCAAATTGGAAGTCCCAAAAACCAGTTTTATTTGTTGTTATCTATCATCCACCTGGTCGTTACTGTGAGTTTCTCTGTGAATTTTCAGACCTTTTGTCTGACTTAGTGCTTAGCTCAGATAAGATAATTATAGTGGGCGATTTTAACATCCACACAGATGCTGAGAATGACAGCCTCAACACTGCATTTAATCTATTATTAGACTCTATTGGCTTTGCTCAAAAAGTAAATGAGTCCACCCACCACTTTAATCATATCTTAGATTTTGTTCTGACTTATGGTATGGAAATAGAAGACTTAACAGTATTCCCTGAAAACTCCCTTCTGTCTGATCATTTCTTAATAACATTTACATTTACTCTGATGGACTACCCAGCAGTGGGGAATAAGTTTCATTACACTAGAAGTCTTTCAGAAAGCGCTGTAACTAGGTTTAAGGATATGATTCCTTCTTTATGTTCTCTAATGCCATATACCAACACAGTGCAGAGTAGCTACCTAAACTCTGTAAGTGAGATAGAGTATCTCGTCAATAGTTTTACATCCTCATTGAAGACAACTTTGGATGCTGTAGCTCCTCTAAAAAAGAGAGCTTTAAATCAGAAGTGCCTGACTCCGTGGTATAACTCACAAACTCGTAGCTTAAAGCAGATAACCCGTAAGTTGGAGAGGAAATGGCGTCTCACTAATTTAGAAGATCTTCACTTAGCCTGGAAAAAGAGTCTGTTGCTCTATAAAAAAAGCCCTTCGTAAAGCTAGGACATCTTTCTACTCATCACTAATTGAAGAAAATAAGAACAACCCCAGGTTTCTTTTCAGCACTGTAGCCAGGCTGACAAAGAGTCAGAGCTCTATTGAGCTGAGTATTCCATTAACTTTAACTAGTAATGACTTCATGACTTTCTTTGCTAACAAAATTTTAACTATTAGAGAAAAAATTACTCATAACCATCCCAAAGACGTATCGTTATCTTTGGCTGCTTTCAGTAATGCCGGTATTTGGTTAGACTCTTTCTCTCCGATTGTTCTGTCTGAGTTATTTTCATTAGTTACTTCATCCAAACCATCAACATGTTTATTAGACCCCATTCCTACCAGGCTGCTCAAGGAAGCCCTACCATTATTTAATGCTTCGATCTTAAATATGATCAATCTATCTTTGTTAGTTGGCTATGTACCACAGGCTTTTAAGGTGGCAGTAATTAAACCATTACTTAAAAAGCCATCACTTGACCCAGCTATCTTGGCTAATTATAGGCCAATCTCCAACCTTCCTTTTCTCTCAAAAATTCTTGAAAGGGTAGTTGTAAAACAGCTAACTGATCATCTGCAGAGGAATGGTCTATTTTAAGAGTTTCAGTCAGGTTTTAGAATTCATCATAGTACAGAAACAGCATTAGTGAAGGTTACAAATGATCTTCTTATGGCCTCGGACAGTGGACTCATCTCTGTGCTTGTTCTGTTAGACCTCAGTGCTGCTTTTGATACTGTTGACCATAAAATTTTATTACAGAGATTAGAGCATGCCATAGGTATTAAAGGCACTGCGCTGCGGTGGTTTGAATCATATTTGTCTAATAGATTACAATTTGTTCATGTAAATGGGGAATCTTCTTCACAGACTAAGGTTAATTATGGAGTTCCACAAGGTTCTGTGCTAGGACCAATTTTATTCACTTTATACATGCTTCCCTTAGGCAGTATTATTAGACGGTATTGCTTAAATTTTCATTGTTACGCAGATGATACCCAGCTTTATCTATCCATGAAGCCAGAGGACACACACCAATTAGCTAAACTGCAGGATTGTCTTACAGACATAAAGACATGGATGACCTCTAATTTCCTGCTTTTAAACTCAGATAAAACTGAAGTTATTGTACTTGGCCCCACAAATCTTAGAAACATGGTGTCTAACCAGATCCTTACTGTGGATGGCATTACCCTGACCTCTAGTAATACTGTGAGAAATCTTGGAGTCATTTTTGATCAGGATATGTCATTCAAAGCGCATATTAAACAAATATGTAGGACTGCTTTTTTGCATTTACGCAATATCTCTAAAATCAGAAAGGTCTTGTCTCAGAGTGATGCTGAAAAACTAATTCATGCATTTATTTCCTCTAGGCTGGACTATTGTAATTCATTATTATCAGGTTGTCCTAAAGGTTCCCTAAAAAGCCTTCAGTTAATTCAAAATGCTGCAGCTAGAGTACTGACGGGGACTAGAAGGAGAGAGCATATCTCACCCATATTGGCCTCTCTTCATTGGCTTCCTGTTAATTCTAGAATAGAATTTAAAATTCTTCTTCTTACTTATAAGGTTTTGAATAATCAGGTCCCATCTTATCTTAGGGACCTCGTAGTACCATATCACCCCAATAGAGCGCTTCGCTCTCAGACTGCAGGCTTACTTGTAGTTCCTAGGGTTTGTAAGAGTAGAATGGGAGGCAGAGCCTTCAGCTTTCAGGCTCCTCTCCTGTGGAACCAGCTCCCAATTCAGATCAGGGAGACAGACACCCTCTCTACTTTTAAGATTAGGCTTAAAACTTTCCTTTTTGCTAAAGCTTATAGTTAGGGCTAGATCAGGTGACCCTGAACCATCCCTTAGTTATGCTGCTATAGACGTAGACTGCTGGGGGGTTCCCATGATGCACTGTTTCTTTCTCTTTTTGCTCTGTATGCACCACTCTGCATTTAATCATTAGTGATCGATCTCTGCTCCCCTCCACAGCATGTCTTTTTCCTGGTTCTCTCCCTCAGCCCCAACCAGTCCCAGCAGAAGACTGCCCCTCCCTGAGCCTGGTTCTGCTGGAGGTTTCTTCCTGTTAAAAGGGAGTTTTTCCTTCCCACTGTAGCCAAGTGCTTGCTCACAGGGGGTCGTTTTGACCGTTGGGGTTTTACATAATTATTGTATGGCCTTGCCTTACAATATAAAGTGCCTTGGGGCAACTGTTTGTTGTGATTTGGCGCTATATAAAAAAATTGATTGATTGAAATTGATTGATTAATTACATTCACACAGTGGCTGTGATCATGCTGTCGGACCTGTTGTCTGGATTTTGGCTGTGTGTGTGTGTGTGTGTGTGTATGCGATCATTTGGACACAGGCTGTTGGACCTTAATATTTAAACATGCTTGTCGCAGCCTTCTCCTGCATTTGAGTGCACCCAGAGTAGGAACAGGGGACTCAAAGAACATTCCTCCACCAGGGAGCACTGATTTCTTTAGGTGTAAAAGTGTCTTTGGTGTGAATTGCTGGCATAAAACATGCTCATAGTGGTTGGCACATCTTAATGATACTCACCACTAGAGTGCGAAGACATAGTGTGCTAGCAGGGGCTCGTGGATCCAGAGCTGCTTGCAGGTCCCACACCTTGATCTTACTGTGGAGACGAACATGGGACACCACAATGTCAATCACAAGACTGCATCTTTGCTGCCGAGGCAAACCTAAAAATGATAAAACTCACCCGTCATAGGCGCCGCTGACGATCCTTTTGTTGTCAAAGCGAATGCAGCGTACAAGCTCTTCATGACCTTCCAGCACTCGCAAACATGCGCCACACTCTATGTCCCATAACCTGAGAAAGAAGAGCCTTTGTAAATGATGCAAAGTTCCTACACCAGTACATGTGCTTCTCAGGCACCACCCTGAATCTGGATCATTTTCACACTGCAAACTAAACAACTTTGACGACATGCAAAAACAGCTAAACAGGAACAACTTCTCTAAAAACCTTGAGTATCGTGTCTTCTGATGTCACATACCGTATTGTGTTGTCAGATGAGCCACTGACCACCAGACGATCACGGTACTGCAGACATGCAATGCCCCGCTTGTGACCATTTAGAGTACGTACAAACTCACAAGTGCTGGTGCTCCATACCTAAGGGGTGGCCAACATAAAGCTTTGTCAACAAATAAATGAGCAAAAAAAGGCTATTTTTTCCATTTTGAAACAAACTGATAAAACTTTCCTACTCTACTGAGTTTATATATTTACTTTTTTTTTTTTTTTAATGTCAGGAGATGCTGTCCAATTCAAACACTGTCAATGTCAGATTCCTTGTGTTCATCCTCCTCCTCGTCTGCCCCACTCACAAAAGTGACAGCCATTTATAAGCAATATGAGAATCTATGCTTTGATAAAAAGAGTTTGTGGTCTGAGTTTTGCAGAGACAAACAAAATTTGGGTAAAAAATGTGGCTCTTTAAAAGGTATGGTAGGAGATCATTTGTGAAACTTTTTTGGTACCTATAATACTTGATATCAGAGCTCAACCGATACAGGATCTTTTAAAGCTGATACTGATTTTGGAATTTGGCTATTCTACAATCCAATATATCAACAGGATTTTTTTTTAAACCCCACAGAAGCACCTATCTTGAAGATTTCCCCCACAGACTTATTTTTGTGTAGATTTTGTAATGAATTCTCACCAAGACAACATGCCAGAATGTAGTCTGAAATTAAACTGGTTTAACTGACGGTGACCTATATTTCAAAAGGGTGGTATTGGCTAAAGGCCCCTCAGTGTCTTAAGTAGTGAGTCATTTTCTCCAATATGATGAATGCTTCTCAGACATCAATGGGCATATACAAAGTGGATAAAAGAAAAATAATTTAAGGTTTGTAAATTGTCTTTTTTTTTTTTTTTACCATTATCTATTGTAAGAGCCACACACCTGAGCCAATTTAAGTTAAAAAAAAAAAAAAAGCAACGGTGGACTCTTTTCTGCTGGACAGGTCAGTTAGTCATGTTGATACTATGATGCCAACAACGGCCTTTTTGTCATTGTATATACAAACAATGAAATATGACCTATGCATTTAACCCATCCCTTCAAAATTATAGACCAATTTCAAAATGGCCTTTTATTTCTAAAGTTTTAGGAAAAAATGGTGGCCAAACAGCTAAATAAGGTTTTAACTGAACATAATATTTTGAATAAATTCCAATCTGGGATCCGTCACTTGCACTCTACGGAAATTGGCCTGCTGATAGTTTCAAATGACATTTTAATGCGCAGAGATACAAGTTGGTTTTTGCAAAATGGTTTTTATCTTTTGCACAGTTATCCTGTGGTGTGCCTCAAGGCTCTGTTCTGGGTCCTATATTATTTGCTCTATATTTGCTCCCACTTGGTCATGTTCAAATTTCTTAAAAGAGGTTTCTTACCAGTGTTATGCGGATGACATCCAGCTATATACTTTATTCACTCCTCAAACGATTTCTGGAGTCTCTGCTCTTCAGAACTGTGTTGAGGTTATTGGTGGCTGGATAGCAGCTAACTATTTGTCCCTTAACACAGCAAAAACTGAGGTCCTTGTTTGTGCCCCTGGCGAGTTCATTCCCACTGTGGTTGGGAGCCTTGGTTCTCTGGGCCCTTTTGTTAGCTCAGCAGTCAGGAATTTAGGTGTTGTGTTTGATCAATCCCTCAATATTGATGTGTATGTTATTGGGCTGGCACAATCTAGTTTTTTTTCATTCGCGTAATATTCCCGTCTGTGCAGGATTGTGTCTAGAGCCGAGATGAAGATGATCATTCATGCGTGTGTCTCATCATGTCTATTACTGTAACTCCCTGTTTTTTAGCCTTAGCAAGTCCTCTCTGGACCGCTTACAAAGTCCAGAATGCGACTACAAGGCTTCTTACGGGGTCATCAAAGATGTTGCATGTAATACTGATTATTTCCACCGACTCCCCATCCATTTTAGATTTCAATCTAAACTTTTGGTCCTGACTTTTAGAGGCCTGGATGGTCAAATACCACCTTTTATCGCTGAGCTACTACATCTGTATTTGACAAGTAAGCCTCAGAGGTCTTCAAATCTGTGCCTGTTGTTGGTTGTGCTTCAGACAAGACTGAAGACCAAGGAAGACTGTGCTTTTGAGGTGGTGGCTCCTAAAATGTGGAATGCATTGCCTTTGGGCCTAAGTTCTGTGGACTCGATCAAAATTTTTAAGTGAAGCTCCATACACATTTTTATAGGCTGGCTTTCACCGAGGTTTATTTGTTTTATTTATCTGCTGTTTTTAATTTCTTTGTTCTTATGTGAAGCACTTTGTGACTTTATCTTGAAAGGTGCTATACAAATAAACTTTACTTACATCCTAATTACACACAATCCAATCACTAGGAGCAGTGGGCAGCCACAGTCTGGCGCCCGGGGGCCAACTCCACATGTAGAGACGCTGAATTGGTCATGGGCCGACAAAGGAGCAAACCCTAAATGAGCATGTGTTTGATTGTCGGAGGAAACTGGAGTGCTTGGAGGAAATCCACACAGACAACATGCAAACTCCACACAGAAGGAACAGGCTGGAAGCAAACCTAGGATCTTCTTGCTGTGAGGCAATTGTGCTAACCACTAAGTCATCATGCAACCAATATATGTTGGCACATTAGCTTTGAATGAGATCAGTGGTGATGCAGATTCCACCCCCACCCCTAGAGTTTTTTTGGTTTTAAGAAGTAATTATCCAGTCCTCCGTACCTGTGAGCAGGCACTGTGTCTTCTTGTGCTTTGGAGGAAAGTTTGAAGGAAGGGGCATGTACTTTCTTGACTGCATATATTTTCAAAATCTTGCTTACTCTTTGTGGCTTTCTCCTACCATACCTTTAACAGAGAGTTTTTAGTACAATACCAAAGAAAGCACCTGCACCAGACACACTTCTTATCAATTCTGGTAAATGTGTAAATATGATAAAAGCACGAGTTATGTAGGAACAAAAATGACTTGAAAACCAGCCATAATGTTTGTTACCTTGATGGTGCGGTCTCCTGAGGCGGACACAATGTATTTGTCGTCAAAGTCCACCACGTTGACAGCAGCACGATGTCCTACCAGAACACGACGTAGACTAATATCAGTCGGTGAGGCCATGTCCCATACTGCAATTGAACGATCCTTGGAGCATGTGACCATCAGGCCATTGGCAAAACGCAGGTGAAGCACTGCCTCATTGTGATGGATCAGTGTATTCAGCACCTCTCCCGTCGTCACTTCCCACACCCTTTGGCCAAAAGCAGAAGAAAAAGAGGACATGAAACGAGGAGAAAAATGATGGCGAGACCACAACAGTTAGGACAAAGGTGACAGAGGCAGGAAATGAAGAGGGAATTCAGGAGGGTACAGGACACAAAGAAAAACGGGCAAGTGGAAAGAAAAATAAAATGAAACAGTGGGAAAATTGGTCAAAAAAAAAGAAAAGAAGAAAGGACGACTAAAGACAGAGCGGAAAAGACAAGTAATGGAAGCGGGGGAACACAATGGAGACAAGAGAAAACTGTTTATTCGTTTTACAATAACTCAAAGTTAACTCAGAGTTCACGTGTATGCACAGATGCTGCATGTGCATTCACACATAATCTCTCAACGATGCAACTAAACCCCACTAAACTATGAGAATCAGCTGCAGAACACACTGGAAAAGCTGACATTCAAACTTACAAAGTGCCTGTAGAATAGTTGCTAAGGAAGTGAAGTCACATTTTCCTTGGATACTGCCCAGAAATTACAACTGAAGTGTGAAGTAATAAGAGAATAAATGTTGAGCTTCTGTGTGCAGTAGCCAAGCAAGTGTCAACACGCATGGTCAAGCCAGGTCTTTAAGTGACCACAATAAAACATATCCCACTATTGATTATAATCAAGTACATTTAACAGAGAAATAATAAACTTCAAAGTCTTATATTCCAGTTGATACAAAGTACATTTACTGACAGGCTGTGAAGAGCTGCCACAAAGTAAAATGGCCACCGTCTGCCATCATCACTGGGTGTGGAACATTTGCATTATGAGTGAAATTATGTGAATTGGTACTGTTACTATCAACATTTTACAAGTACTGTGACTTAAAAAAGATTTTTGTTCAAAAGAAGACCTGAAAGTTCAGCTACAATTTGCTAAAAAGTACATCTGAGATATAAGACGAGATTTGACATTTTGGTGACAGAAAATCCTCCTCTGTCCCACTTCATCATGAAGCTGTATAACTGGGGATACAAAATGCAAAACATTCACTATGCACAATTTCTCCAATCACAGCCACAGAAACCCATAACTTCTTTTGGGTTGTCTGGGTGTCTTGGTGGTTTTGCCTCACGCTATTCCTTCTTGCACAGTCACTCAGTTTTTGAGAACTGTCTACTGAATACAGGGTGCCATACTGATTGTATTTCTTCATAACTGATTAAAATAAAGTCCAAGACATATTCAGTGACTTGGAACGTATCCACGTATCCATCCCCTAAACTGTCTGAAGAATATTGGCAATAAAACTGATTTACAGGTATTATACCAAAGGGGCCCATTACTTATGCAACCCATCATCTTGGCTTTAATGCTGCATTTAGACAAAACGATGACAAGTCACGAATGCTTAGAAGTATACATTCTTGGCCGCTGATCATGATTGTGATGATTTAAGGCAGAGGCACCAGGTGTCCTCAGGAACTGATGCAACCTGTTACCACGCATTACGATTAATGGCGCATGTTGCTGGCGAATTATCAGGAACCATTACACATGGTCAAGAATGTTCCGCGTGTAACAGCACAGCATTACGTTCTGTCACAACGTGAATGAACACACACACCCATATTCATCTATCAGCTGCTAAACAATTCAGATTGCTCCAGTTTGCTCTTCAAAATCCACAGCAGATGAACTTTGTGACTGCATTCTTAGTTGGACTCTGTGCAACGGAGCGGCGCATAGAGAAGGAGGAGATGGAGAGAGCCAGATGTGTGGCTCCACACGGCTCTTGTCTCGCACGTTTTCCCAAACATCAGGCGAAGCAGCAGCAGGTGGAACACCTGCAGGAGCGCACTGATGAGCATTGGAACAAAACTCTTAGCTGACTTTGCATCACTGTCCTTATTCAGTATACTGCAGCAATGAAACTGAATGCGGTGCAGCAGGGTTTAATTGTGCGCATGTCAGAGAAGAATGCTGTCACGCTCTATTAAGGATCACCACTAATCAAGATGGATCAACACGCTCAGTTGCGACTTCCACGACATGAGGCGAAATGACGGTGGCGCATGACATTCATGGAAGATTTTTTGACAGCCAAACACATGCAGGAAACATCCACAAAAATCATGCACCAACATGCACTATTAAGAAACCTATTCAGATGCGTTAACTCACGTTAAGAATATCAGGACTGTACCAAGTATTACGCAAATATATTCGTAACACGTCCTAACTATGTGTAAATGCAGCATTATATTTTTAATTAGTTTATATCAAGATGTAGAGATTTGCTTTGAGTTTAAGGAAGACAATTTTATCCATCCATCCATTTTCTTCCGCTTTATCCGGAGTCGAGTCGCGGGGATCCACACACACCTCCCGCAGCTCCTCCGGGGGAACCCCAAGGCGTTCCCAAGCCAGCCGAGAGATGTAGTCCCTCCAGCGTGTCCTGGGTCTTCCCCGGGGCCTCCTCCCAATGGGACGCGCCCGGAACACCTCTCCAGCGAGGCGTCCAGGGGGCATCTGGAAAAGATGCCTGAGCCACATCAACTGACTCCTTTCGATGTGGAGCAGCGGCTCGACTCCGAGCTCCTCACCCTATCTCTAAGGGAGCACCCAGCCACCCTGTGGAGGAAACTCATCTCGGCCGCTTGTACTCGCGATCTCGTTCTTTCAGTCATGAGCCAAATCTCCTGACCATAGGTGAGGATCAGAATGTAGATCGATCGGTAAATCGAGAGCTTTGCCCCCCTACTCAGCTCTCTCTTCACCACGACGGTCCGATACAGCGACCGCATCACTGCAGATGCTGCACCGATCCGTCTATCGATCTCACGCTCCATTCGTTCCTCACTCGTGAACAAGACCCCGAAATACTTAAACTCCTCCACTTGAGGCAAGGACACTCCAACCTGAAGAGGGCAAAGCACCTTTTTCCGATCGAGAACCATGGCCTCGGATTTGGAGGTGCTGATTGTCATCCCGGACGCTTCACACTCGGCTGCAAACCGCCCCGGTGCACGCTGAAGGTCCTGATTTGACAAAGCCAACAGAACCACATCGTCCGCAAACAGCAGAGACGAGATTCTGTGGTTCCCAAACCAGACCCTCTACACCCTGGCTGTGCCTAGAAATTCTGTCCATAAAAATAATGAACAGAACCGGTGAGAAAGGGCAGCCCTGGCGGAGGCCAACGTGCACTGGAAACAGGTTTGACTTACTACCGGCAATGCGAACCAAGCTCTTGCTGCAGCCGTACAGGGACCGGATAGCCCTTAGCAAAGGACTCCGGACCCCGTACTCCCGGAGCACCCCCAACAGGGTGCCCCGAGGGACACAGTCGAACGCCTTCTCCAGATCCACAAAACACATGTGGACTGGTTGGGCGAACTCCCATGAACCCTCGAGCACCCTATGGAGCATGTAGAGCTGGTCCAGTGTGCCGCGACCAGGACAAAAACCGCACTGCTCCTCCTGAATTTGAGGTTCGACCATCGGTCGAATTCTCCTCTCCTGTACTCTGGAATAGACCTTACCGGGGAGGCTGAGGAGTGTGATCCCCCTATAGCTGGAACACACCCTCCGGTCCCCCTTCTTAAACAGAGGGACCACCACCCCGGTCTGTCAATCCAGAGGCACTGTCCCCGATCGCCACGGGATGTTGCAGAGGCTTGTCAGCCAAGACAGTCCCACAACATCCAGACACTTAAGGTACTCAGGACGGATTTCATCCACCCCAGGAGCCTTGCCACCAAGGAGCTTTCTAACCACCTCGGTGACTTCGGCCTGGGTAATGGATGAGTCCGCCTCTGAGTCCCCAGTCTCTGCTTCCTCTTCGGAAGATGTGGCGATGGGATTGAGGAGATCCTCGAAGTATTCCTTCCACCGCGCGACAACATCCCCAGTCAGAGTCAACAGCTCCCCACCAGCACCGTAAGCAGTGCTGGTGGAGAGGTGCTTCCGCCTCCCGAGGCAACGGACGGTTTGCCAGAATCTCTTCGAGGCCGACCGATAGTCATCCTCCATGGCCTCCCCGAACTCCTCCCAGACCCGTGTTTTTGCCTCTGCGACCGCACAAGCTGCAGCATGCTTGGCCTGCCGGTACCTGTCAGCTGCCTCCGGGGTCCCACCTACCAACAAAGATAAGTAGGACTCCTTCAGCTTGACGGCATCCCTTACTTCAGGCGTCCACCACCGGGTTCGGGGATTGCCGCCGCGACAGGCACCAGAGACCTTGTGACCACAGCTATGAGCGGCCGCATCAACAATGGAGGTAGAGAACATGGTCCACTCGGACTCCATGTCTCCAACCTCCCCCGGGATCTGGGAGAAGCTCTCCCGGAGGTGGGAGTTGAAGACCTCGCTGACAGAGGGTTCCGCCAGCCGTTCCCAGCAGACCCTCACGATACGTTTGGGCCTGCCAGGTCTGACCGGCTTCCTCCACTCCCAGCGGCTCCAACTGCCCCTCTCTTCACTCGAGTGTCCGAGACACGCGGCCGAAGGTCAGATGATACGACTACAAAGTCGATCATCGACCTCCGGCTCAGGGTGTCCTGGTGCCACGTGCACTTATGGACACCCTTGTGCTCAAACATGGTGTTTGTGATGGACAAACTGTGACTAGCACAGACGTCCAACAACTGAACACCACTCGGGTTCAGATCGGGGAGGCCGTGCTTCCCGATCACCCCCCTCCAGGTCTCACTGTCGCCGCCCACATGGGCGTTGAAATCCCCCAGGAGAACAATGGAGTCCCCAGTCAGAGCGCTATCTAGTACCCCTCCCAGGGACTCCAAGAAGGTCGGGTACTCTGCACTGCTGCTCGGCCTGTAGGCCAAGACAACGGTGAGAGACCTGTCCCCTACCCGAAGGCGTAGGGACGCGACCCTCTCGTTCACTGGAGTAAACGCCAACACATGGAGACTGAGCTGGGGAGCAATAAGCAATGCAACCCCAGCTCTCCGCCTCTCCCCGTGGGCAACGCCAGAAAAATAAAACGTCCAGCCCCTCTCCAGGAGTTGGGTACCAGAGCCCAAGCTGTGAGTGGAGGTGAGCCCGACTATCTCTAGTCGGTATCTCTCAACCTCCCGCACAAGCTCAAGCTCCTTCCCCCCCCAGCGAGGTGACATTCCACGTCCCAACAGCCAGGGGCTGTGAGCATGGACCGGGCCGCCGGGCCACCCACCCTTGACCGCCACCCAATCCTCTCTGCACCCGACCCCCATGGCCCCCTCTGCAGGTGGTGAACCCACAGGAAGACAATTTTATAAATTTTTAAATTGAGAGGCCTGATTTACCTTTTGTATTTGAAATA
Organism: Thalassophryne amazonica; assembly: GCF_902500255.1. Taxonomy (NCBI): domain Eukaryota; kingdom Metazoa; phylum Chordata; class Actinopteri; order Batrachoidiformes; family Batrachoididae; genus Thalassophryne; species Thalassophryne amazonica. The sequence continues at coordinate 31,339,713 of NC_047113.1, forward strand.
ACATAAACAAATTAAAATGTGTGAAATACCAAGGGGCCGAATACTTTTGCAAGGCACTGCATTACATTATATATATATATATACATACATACATATATACATATATATACATACATACATATATACATATATATATATATATACATACATACATATATACACAGTGAGAAAAATAAGTATTTGAACACCCTGCGATTTTGCAAGTTCTCCCACTTAGAAATCATGGAGGGTCTGAAATTTTCATCTTATGTGCATGTCCACTGTGAGCGACAATCTAAAAAAAGAAATCCGGAAATCACAATCTATGATTTTTTTTTAATAATTTATTTGTATGTTACTGCTGCAAATAAGTATTTGAACACCTGTGAAAATCAATGTTAATATTTGGTACAGTAGCCTTTGTTTGCAATTACAAAGGTCAAACGTTTCCTGTAGTTTTTCACCAGGTTTTCACACACTGCAGCAGGGATTTTGGTCCAATCCTCCATACAGATCTCCTCTAGCTCTTCCAGGTTTGGAGTTTCAGCTCCCTCCAAAGATTTTCTATTGAGTTCAGGTCTGGAGACTGGCCAGGCCACTCCAGGACCTTGAAATGCTTCTTACGGAGCCCCTCCTTAGTTGCTCTGGCTGTGTGTTTGAGGTCATTGTCATGCTGGACGACCCAGCCATGACTCATCTTCAATGCTCTTACTGAGGGAAGGAGGTTGTTTGCCAAAATCTCACAATACATGACCCCATCCATCCTCCCTTCAATAAGGTGCAGTCGTCCTGTCCCCTTTGCAGAAGAGCACCCCCAGAGTATGATGTTTCCACCCCCATGCTTGACAGTTGGGATGGTTTTCTTGGGGTTGTTCTCATTCTCTAAACATGGTAAGTGGAGTTGATTCCAAAAAGCTCTATTTTGGTCTACAGTTAACACTGAAAACGCCATAGACATGCTAACGTGTTAGCATCGTCCCGTTTTTAAGTTATAAAATACATCTATCAACTGTTTCAGAAGACCATAACAGATCGGTTTAACATAAAAAAAAAGTCAATATTACTCACAGGCATATGCTCTTTAGGGTTTTAGTGGGGAAAAATTAAGATAACGCAAAACAAAAGAAACCAACAAAATAGATTAAAGCACTGCTTCACTGGTTCAAAGCAAAGCCACACTGTGCTCTACTTGGGGAAGGTCTGCCAATGTTCCCATGAAGACAGGGAGGAGAAGGACTGTGGCTCATGGCAAGCAGTAAACAGAGTGGAGAGGAGTGAAAATTCACAGTCCCTTCCTCCTCGGTGTGGCGCCATCCATGCCGACACTGCTGCTGCTTTGATTAGCGCAGAATGGGATGTTACTTGGACAGTGAAAGTATCACATTTTGGCCCCAAAATACGCATGACACCATGTGCGCGCGCATATGTGTGGTTAAATTTTCCAAATGACGGAAATCCGTCGTGGTGACGGAGAACTTTAACCCATATTATATGAGCATGTCAAAGTGCATTATCTCTGGTAAATGAAATATCAAATGAGCTGACTATTCTAAATTAAGAAATATGAAAATTGTGATGTATTGTGCTTTATTTTTTGGTGCCACATGCCCTGAGAAATTAAGTCATAAACATGGGGAAATTAGCTTGATTTCATCTACTGCTGATAAGCACTCAGAAATGGTAGCCTGTCAGAAAAGTCTACTTCATGTGAGGGACAGCTCCTTTTCCTCACACCCTTCACTGAAATGAATTGGAAAACTAGAATTTTTTTGCGCTTCAAAATTGGTGTTTTTTTTGTGGACTATGACGGTTAACAGGTATATTTTGGGAGAGTCCATCATAACCAGTTGTGCATTTTTCCCACAGATAAGATTTTTGATTGAGAAATGTAAGCATTTTGTAGGTGCCTCCTATAAAAAGTGGAGAAATGCAGCAGAGCACAGCATGAGAAATGTGCTTCAAAAACAGTTGGAGTAGAGGAGAAACAAGAATTTTATCTGTGTGTTTAAAGGCGGGAACATGAAGACTTTGAGATAAAGTGACTGCTTTTGCAATCTTAATGTGAGAGAAGTGTCGTGGTCATCGGACCGGCCCCCAGCCATTTAACGGCGTTACCTGCTTACCGGATCAATGACTGTGAACGGAAAAATGATAGATGGAAGCAACACAAATGAGACTATTGCGAATGGATCTTTACTGACCGCCATGTGCTCCTATCATTTGGATTGTTTTTAAATAATAGATAACGACTTTGGAACCGGTGCAGGTGTGATTCTCCATGGCTGCTGTGCGTGAACACAGGAGAAGAACTTAACTGGATGCATCTCTCAGGGTATGTATTCATTAGTTTGTGCTTTTCAATCTTATTTTAGACATATTTGATTTTTTTTCTGAATACAAAAAGCAACCCAGAATGATGTGATGTTGCAGGTCTAAGCATAAATCTAAGTTGCCGTATGCGCAACAGAGTTTTTCCATATAAATAATAACAATTTTTAAAAAGTTGCCGTTTCGGCCCTTCTCCTCGAAACAACCCACTTGAATTTATTCTTGATGGAACTGTCGTACTTTAAATAGTTCCCCCGCTGCAGAAAGTTTCCATCCATGATTTGCTTTGTCATGATTATTTTCAGAACGCCACGGCCTTCAGGGTAAAATTTGTAACGACATCTCTCACTGGCTGCTGCCTGTACGATCAGTGGGTCTCGATAAATGGGATTGCATGTTACATCTATTTTTCAGTCACAAATGTTTGAGATGAAGATGTGAAAATGCGAGACTTCCGATCCACTATGATGTCTCATCTGAGATGTTTTCAATCGATTTTACAAACTCTGTTCTGATTTTACAAACTCTGTTCAAACACTGTTCTGTGCCTGTAATCCACCCTGGACGACTCCAGAAAAAATAAATAAATAAAAAAAATTACACAGAGAGCCGCTGCTCCTCCATGTCGAAAGGAGCCAGTTGAGGTTGTTTGGGCATCTTTTCTGGATGCCCCCTGGACGCCTCGCTGGAGAGGTGTTCCGGGCACGTCCCATTAGGAGGAGGCCCCGGGGAAGACCCAGGACACACTGGAGGGAGTACGTCTCTCGGCTGGCTTGGGAACACCTCGGGGTTCCCCCGGAGGAGCTGGGGGAGGTGTGTGTGGATCGGGAGGTCTGGGCAGCTTAGCTTGAGCTGCTGCCCCCACGACCCGACTCCGGATAAAGCGGAAGAAAATGGATGGATGGATGTTGGCCCCTAGCTCCCCCACCCACCCCCCAAAAAAGACTTACGGGAATTCCCGGAAGACTCACATCACTGGAAAACACATCTTGGATTATACTGTGAATGTTATCTACAGTGAAATGATGTGCATACCTGACAGTTGAGTCAGAAGAGCCAGTGACAATGACCCTTTCGTCATACTGTAGACACAACACTGAGCCTGTGTGACCTGTTAAAATCTTCAGACACTCAAGAGACTGCTTATCCCAGATCTAGGAGAACAAAATAGTAGAGACCAGAGTAGGAGGACAGAAAGCATATGATGAAGTGAGGGGAGTAGAAGGGAGAACTGAGAAGAAAATGTAGACTAAAAACCAACATATTTAATGTTTCTGAAAAAATTTCAGAGTTGAGTTATAGCAAGAGTCAGGTAGATTCACAGTTAGGGCTGGGTATCAATCAAAAAATTTCAATTCCAGTACCAATACCATCACTTCAATACCAATTCCTGAACGATACTTTTTTGATACCAATTTTATTTTCAACAACGTTTTATTGAGTCTTAAAGTAAATAAATATGACATTTGTTACTGGATCCTTGATCTCTGGACTTAAATAAAATCTACATGGTGGATCCTTGATCTCTGGACATAGACAGAAATAAACAAAATCTGTAGTTTTTGTCAAAAGCATTTCCTTTCAGACATTTTGCCATAACTGTCGCTCCATACCTCTGAGCTGAACTCAGCTGGCTGCTGCACGTGAGCAAGGATGTCTCATTTTGGGAGGAAAAAAAAATAATTTTTGATCTATTGCAGTTTATTGTTTTTATTACAACGTTTGGATAGAGGTGTCATCAGATTTAAACAGCAATTCCCTTTGAAGTTATTCATTCCGACCAGACTCTGTCTTGGCAGAGAGCGGCACAGCGTTTGGAGCTATGCGAACGGAACAGGGGTTGATTATCGTTTTTTCTCACAAGGCAGGAGTCCCAGTTAGTGACTTTAATCTGCACAAAAGTGACTCATGATTGACAGATTTAATGACTTTGAGAGGGGTTAAGAAGTGGATCTGCCACTTCAGAAAAGCAGCGAAGCAATGAACCATCGAAGCAGCGGATCGGAGCACTGCTTCGTTGGTTCATTGCTTCAACGCTGAGTCGTTACAGAAGAGGTTGATTACAGACCTGCTGCAGGTTCTGCAATCAACGTAGAGAAATTATCATTTTCCCGACAACCACCCATAAAAACAACGGCCGCGCTGAAGGACCGATAAGGGAATCGTCAAGTCTTGACCACGTGATTAACCTCTGGGTACCGAAACTTGTCACTGAAAGACGATGCATGTTTTGATCCTCTGTACTACCAAAGCATTTTGGTTGATGCCACAAAAGAACCGAAGTTCGGGACCCAGCCCTATTCACAGTGGTATTTATGACCCATTTTGACCATTGTGCTGAACTGCTTGCACATTATGTCTATGGCTTGTACAACCTGGGTGTACGTTACCCTTCAATGAAACAAAATTCTGAGTATGAGACAAATATGAATTCTGATGGCACATATGCCCATTTTCCTGGCGACCTTTAAGGGTTATAATTCTAAAAGTATAAAAAATAACGCCATGATTTATTTTCAGGGGTCTTTCACTGTACAGTGCATCCAGAAAGTATTCACAGCACTTTTTCCACATTTTGTCACGTTACAGCCTTATTCCAAAATGGGCGAAATTCATTTTCTTTCTCAAAATTCTACACGCAATGTCCCATAATGAATAGTTTATAGTTTGCAAATTTATTAAAAAAAAAAAAATAATAAAGAAATCACATGCACATAAGTATTCACAGCCTTTGCCATGAAACTCAAAGTTGAGTTCAGGTGCATCCTGTTTCCATTGATCATCCCTGAGATGTTTCTACAGTTTAACTGAAGTCCACCTGGGGTAAATTCAGTTGATTAGACATGATTTGGAAAGGCACACACCTGTTTACATGTAAGGTCCCACAGTTGACAGTGCATGTCAGAGCACAAACCAAGCATGAAGTCAAAGGAATCGTCTGTCGACGTCTGAGACAGGATTGTCTCGAAGCACAAATCCGAGGAAGGGTACAGAAACATTTCTGCTGCTCTGAAGGTCCTAATAAGCACAGTGACCTCCATCATGTGTACATAGAAGCACTTCAGATCCACCAGGACTCTTCCTAGAGCTGGGCACCCATCTAAACTGAGCAATCAGGAGAGAAGGGCCCCAGTCAGTGAGGTGACCAAGAACGCGATGATCACACTGTCAGAGCTCCAGCATTCCTCGGTGGAGAGAGAAGAATCTTCCAGAAGGACAACCATCTCTGCAGCAATCCACCAAGCAGGCCTGTATGGTAGAGTGGCCAGATGGAAGCCACTCCTTAGTAAAAGGCACATGACAGCCTGCCTGGAGTTTGTCAAAAGGCACTTGAAGGACTCTCAGACCATGAGAAACAAAATTCTCTGGTCTGATGAGACAAAGACTGAAGTCTTTGGCGTGAATGCCGGACGTCATGTTTGGAGCAAAACAGGCACCATCCCTACAGTGAAGCAAGGTGGTGGCAGTATCATGCTGTGGGGATGTTTTTCAGCAGCAGGAACTGGGAGACCAGTCAGGATTGAGGGGAAGATGAATGCAGCAATGTACAGCGACATACTGGATGAAAACCTGCTCCAGAGAGCTCTTGACCTCAGACTGGGGCAAAGGCTTGTGTTTCAGCAAGACAATTACCCGAAGCACACAGGCAAGATGTCAAAGTAGTGGCTTTAGAACAACACTGAATGTCCTTGAGTGGCCCAGCCAGAGCCCAGACCTGAATCATCAGGTCTGGGCTGAACATCTCTGGAGAGATCTGAAAATGGCTGTGCACCGACGCTCCCCATCCAACCTAATGCAGCTCGAGAGGTGCTGCAAAGAGGAATGGGCAAAGCTGCCCAAAGATGCGTGTGCCAAGCTTGTGGCATCATATTCAAGAAGATCTCAGGTGCATGAGGCTGTATTTGCTGCCAAGGGTGCGAACACTTAAGTACATGTGTTTTCTTAGTATTTTATTTTTTAACAATTTTGCAAAAATTTCAGCAAAAACATTTTCATGTCATTATGGGGTGCTGTGAGCAGAATTTTCAGGGAAAAAATGTATTTTAATTAATTTTGGAATAAGGCTGTAACATAAAATGTGGAAAAACTGAAGAGCTGTGAATACTTTCTGAATGCACGGTACTTGTTAATTTTAAACCTAATAAAACTTCCTTGATTATGTATTTTTAAATTTATGGATGTTCAAATAATAGCCTTAAAAAAAACAAACAAAAAAAACAAAAACAATGTGGATTCTGTGTTTACCTCATTTTAATACGTATCCTGAATGATTCATAATATGGAGAAAATTGGCTCAAAGTGGGTCTGACCATCAAAATGCCCATTTTCAGAGCCCTTAAGTGTCAAGAAGGTAAGAGTTAATTTGGATTTTAATCAGATCCTGATACCATATACCTGTGGTCCAAAAATAATTTTCAAACCTGCCTCAGTAAGCAATCAACTGTTGTGATAACTATTGGCTTCGTTAACTACAAAAATTGTGGTCATTTGTAATCCTCATACCACATAGATCTTGAAATTTTTCTCTGTTCCATTCTTCACTTTGTTCTAACTACATCCTTAATCCTTTATGAAACCAGGCAGCTATGTATCTCAGCACTTCGTCCAGTGCCCCATTCTCTTAGAAAGGCTACAAAAGATTTTACATGTTTGAATAGTGATTCTAGCGCTCACAAACACTCAAGTTACTATATTTGTGTGATTCTACCATGAGGATTAAGGGTGATAGCTCATTTAAATCCATCTCTTGACTCACTGCCTACTCTTTGATTAATCTGGCTTCATTAAAGTCATCAGGAAGCAAAATCTCTCATCACCAGAGCTCTCTGGGTCAAAGGAAAACACCAGCCTCTCCACCTTAACAAAGCAGACAAAAGTTTTTCTTTTTTTAACTTAAACTAAATAAATGTATAGAGGCATTGACATCCTGCCATTTATCATGCAAAATGTGAAGATGCTGTTAGCCATAACTGTAGTGAATAACTGTTTCTTAGACCATGAGAGTGGAGTTCTCCACACATCATGCCCAAGTGAAACACATCATATTAACTCATTATTACAATGATAGAAAATTATGTGCCACACAAGGCCAGCAGTCCGCAGGATGTCATTCCAGCCAGCCACCTCACAAGCTGAATTCACAAATTACCAGGTACAGGACAGGAATTTAGTGAAATCATCTGCTTAACTGACAGACAGAAATGACACCCTGCAAACAAACTTTCTTCGGCAGCATTATGAGAAACCGAAGAACTTCCCACATTTACTTTGTAAGGTGCGGTATAGTAACATACGTAATTACAATGGACAGCATAACCTGGCCATATTTTAGCGTGCCATTTTTTTTTTTTTTTTTTTTTTTTTACTATAACGCCATTATCATGGACTTACCCTCATTTTCCAGACTATAATTCAGGTTTTTTTGTTGTCTGACTGATCCCAAAAAATATACTTCATATCATCTAAGGTTCCAGCAGCTCCAGCAGGGGACCCCAGACCTCCCTTTCCCGTAGCTGTTGCCCCCGTGGCCTGAACCCGGAAAAGCAGTTGAAGATGAGTGATGAGTGTGATCATCTAAGGTCACAGGATGGTACATCCATACTCATGACAACTGTGCGCTACTACTTGACCTACATGAATAAACTGAAGTAGATGGAGAACAAAACTGAAATGGCTCCAAAAAGAAAACACTATACTACCGAATTTAAACTGCAGATAATGAAGTATGCACCCGGAAATTGTAGTCAAGCAGCTGAAAGAAAGTTTGAAATAAATGAGAAACATGTCAGCGACTAGTGAAAAGACGACAACGCCTATTGCAAAGAAGAGGAAAAAAAGTGAAAAAAAAAAAACCTAAACAAAAACAATAAAACATAGAAGGCTAACCGTGGGATGAAAGCGCAAATGGCCAGGGATGGAAGAACAAATCCACAGATGAGTCGCTGAATAGCAAGCTGCTGGGTGAGGCTTATCAATGGTGCAGTTATGTCTTCAAACTCAGGTAATTGCCAAGGAGCTGAATACAAATGATTTTGCTGGTGGGTTTTCTTGGTGCTACCATGTCATACATCACAACCACCTCTCAGTCTGAGCATGGACCATGGTTCTTGTGAAATAAATGTGACTTACACACTGTTGCAATATACATGTTTTTTTTTTTCACCTCCAGCAACAAAGTTGGGTGGAGGTTATGTTTTCTACAATATCGTTACGAATTGTTTTTTTTAAACAGAGGATTTATACCCCGATAGGCTAGAACAGATTCAATTTCAAGTTCATAGGTCAAAGTCAGGAAAAATCCCTATCCTTTAACACTGAATGAATTTTCAAAAATTTGCAACTGTCAAGAAAAGACAGAATTTTTTTCAGATTTGAGAGCGTTATGTAGGACAGCATTCCTTATCAACTGACAAAGTTTGATCCAGATCTGATGTTGTCAACCGAATGGTCCCCCCCTAAAAATCGGGCCACCCTGCCTTCATTGCACATGCGTCATTTCTGTACATCAATTGCGGTTCACCGATTATCATCTCATTTCTGCTTAAAACTGCACTCCAGTCATCATCTATCTCAGCGACAGATATTTGAAGCTTTTGTACAACAACCATTTCAACATAAATTCAACATTATTTCATAATAAAAGACGGAGAAAGTGATCAGAACGCAGCAACTGCATGAGCTGCTGCATTTACTGCACCTGTCATTTCAAAGTGTCAGTAGCGACTCACTGATTATCGCCTCGCTTCTGCTTAAAACTGACTTTAGAATGATTTAAGAGGTTTTACCTTGTCATCTGATGGTTAATAATCACATTATTCCCTTTGATCGCTTTGAGTGTAGAGACTCAGTCTCAGACGAGCAGCTGTGGTCCCAAATGGTGCATGCGCAGTGAAGGCAGGGCAGACTGATTTTTACTGTACCGTTCGATCTGCGATACTGGATTACAAATTTTGTGGCCATTTAAATTTAACACTGAAAACCCCATTTAATGTATATTTTATATCTTAATCAAACATGCCCCAATCATTATCATATTTGAAAGTGAGGTGCAGACTGCCACTCATTATACCCTGACAAACTTTGATCTGGATCTGATCCGGATAGTAGATTTTGGGGAGATATGAATTTAATATTGACGAGCCCATTGCAATCAAACGTTCCTAAATCACTCTCATATGCGACAATGAGGCGCAAACTGGCACTCTCAGTGAATCGATCCATCCAAATATGCATCTGATCCATATTGCGGACTTAGTGGACATTTGATTTTAACATTGAAAAGCTCCTTTTGATCTATATTTTGTGTTATATTTTAGCTTATGAAAAGCCACTTCAAACAAGTCTTTAGCCTTGAAAATTTTTTCCAAGGCTAAAGTTGGGTATCGAGAACCGGTTCTTTTCGAGAATCATTAAGAAATATTCGATCCACCGACATCAATAGCCTTTTTGCTTAACGATTTCAGAGCGGCCACTGTTTATGAAGGCGTTTATCAGGAAAATTATAATTTCTCTACGTTGACTGCAGACACTGCAGCAGGTCTGAAATCAACCGCTTCTGCAGCGGCTGTGCTTGAAGCGGTGCTCGGACAAGCTGCTTCGTTGGTTCTCTGCTTCACTGCTTTTCAGAAGCGGCAAGTCCGCTTCTTAACCCCTCTCAAAGCCATTAAAATGTGTCAATCATGAGTCACTTTTGTGTGGATTAAAGTCACTAACTGGGACTCTTGTCTTGCTGCGGGCAAGAAACGAGAATCATCCTCCGTTCCGTTTGTACCGCTCCAAATGGTGCGCCGCTCTCTGCTGAGTCAAGTTAGAAAGATAGAGTCAGGTCAGAATTAATAAATTCAAAGCAAATCACCGTTTTAAATGAAATCAATCAATCAATCAATCAATTTTTTTATATAGCGCCAAATCACAACAAACAGTTGCCCCAAGGCGCTTTATATTGTAAGGCAAGGCCATACAATAATTATGTAAAACCCCAACGGTCAAAACGACCCCCTGTGAGCAAGCACTTGGCTACAGTGGGAAGGAAAAACTCCCTTTTAACAGGAAGAAACCTCCAGCAGAACCAGGCTCAGGGAGGGGCAGTCTTCTGCTGGGACTGGTTGGGGCTGAGGGAGAGAACCAGGAAAAAGACATGCTGTGGAGGGGAGTAGAGATCGATCACTAATGATTAAATGCAGAGTGGTGCATACAGAGCAAAAAGAGAAAGAAACAGTGCATCATGGGAACCCCCCAGCAGTCTACGTCTATAGCAGCATAACTAAGGGATGGTTCAGGGTCACCTGATCCAGCCCTAACTATAAGCTTTAGCAAAAAGGAAAGTTTTAAGCCTAATCTTAAAAGTAGAGAGGGTGTCTGTCTCCCTGATCTGAATTGGGAGCTGGTTCCACAGGAGAGGAGCCTGAAAGCTGAAGGCTCTGCCTCCCATTCTACTCTTACAAACCCTAGGAACTACAAGTAAGCCTGCAGTCAGAGCGAAGCGCTCTATTGGGGTGATATGGTACTACGAGGTCCCTAAGATAAGATGGGACCTGATTATTCAAAACCTTATAAGTAAGAAGAAGAATTTTAAATTCTATTCTAGAATTAACAGGAAGCCAATGAAGAGAGGCCAATATGGGTGAGATATGCTCTCTCCTTCCAGTCCCCGTCAGTACTCTAGCTGCAGCATTTTGAATTAACTGAAGGCTTTTTAGGGAACTTTTAGGACAACCTGATAATAATGAATTACAATAGTCCAGCCTAGAGGAAATAAATGCATGAATTAGTTTTTCAGCATCACTCTGAGACAAGACCTTTCTAATTTTAGAGATATTGCGTAAATGCAAAAAAGCAGTCCTACATATTTGTTTAATATGCGCTTTGAATGACATATCCTGATCAAAAATGACTCCAAGATTTCTCACAGTATTACTAGAGGTCAGGGTAATGCCATCCAGAGTAAGGATCTGGTTAGACACCATGTTTCTAAGATTTGTGGGGCCAAGTACAATAACTTCAGTTTTATCTGAGTTTAAAAGCAGGAAATTAGAGGTCATCCATGTCTTTATGTCTGTAAGACAATCCTGCAGTTTAGCTAATTGGTGTGTGTCCTCTGGCTTCATGGATAGATAAAGCTGGGTATCATCTGCGTAACAATGAAAATTTAAGCAATACCGTCTAATAATACTGCCTAAGGGAAGCATATATAAAGTGAATAAAATTGGTCCTAGCACAGAACCTTGTGGAACTCCATAATTAACTTTAGTCTGTGAAGAAGATTCCCCATTTACATGAACAAATTGTAATCTATTAGACAAATATGATTCAAACCACCGCAGCGCAGTGCCTTTAATACCTATGGCATGCTCTAATCTCTGTAATAAAATTTTATGGTCAACAGTATCAAAAGCAGCACTGAGGTCTAACAGAACAAGCACAGAGATGAGTCCACTGTCCGAGGCCATAAGAAGATCATGTGTAACCTTCACTAATGCTGTTTCTGTACTATGATGAATTCTAAAACCTGACTGAAACTCTTCAAATAGACCATTCCTCTGCAGATGATCAGTTAGCTGTTTTACAACTACCCTTTCAAGAATTTTTGAGAGAAAAGGAAGGTTGGAGATTGGCCTATAATTAGCTAAGATAGCTGGGTCAAGTGATGGCTTTTTAAGTAATGGTTTAATTACTGCCACCTTAAAAGCCTGTGGTACATAGCCAACTAACAAAGATAGATTGATCATATTTAAGATCGAAGCATTAAATAATGGTAGGGCTTCCTTGAGCAGCCTGGTAGGAATGGGGTCTAATAAACATGTTGATGGTTTGGATGAAGTAACTAATGAAAATAACTCAGACAGAACAATCGGAGAGAAAGAGTCTAACCAAATACCGGCATCACTGAAAGCAGCCAAAGATAACGATACGTCTTTGGGATGGTTATGAGTAATTTTTTCTCTAATAGTTAAAATTTTGTTAGCAAAGAAAGTCATGAAGTCATTACTAGTTAAAGTTAATGGAATACTCAGCTCAATAGAGCTCTGACTCTTTGTCAGCCTGGCTACAGTGCTGAAAAGAAACCTGGGGTTGTTCTTATTTTCTTCAATTAATGATGAGTAGAAAGATGTCCTAGCTTTATGGAGGGCTTTTTTATAGAGCAACAGACTCTTTTTCCAGGCTAAGTGAAGATCTTCTAAATTAGTGAGACGCCATTTCCTCTACAACTTACGGGTTATCTGCTTTAAGCTACGAGTTTGTGAGTTATACCACGGAGTCAGACACTTCTGATTTAAAGCTCTCTTTTTCAGAGGAGCTACAGCATCCAAAGTTGTCTTCAATGAGGATGTAAAACTATTGACGAGATACTCTATCTCCCTTACAGAGTTTAGGTAGCTACTCTGCACTGTGTTGTTATATGGCATTAGAGAACATAAAGAAGGAATCATATCCTTAAACCTAGTTACAGCGCTTTCTGAAAGACTTCTAGTGTAATGAAACTTATTCCCTACTGCTGGGTAGTCCATCAGAGTAAATGTAAATGTTATTAAGAAATGATCAGACAGAAGGGAGTTTTCAGGGAATACTGTTAAGTCTTCTATTTCCATACCATAAGTCAGAACAAGATCTAAGATATGATTAAAGTGGTGGGTGGACTCATTTACTTTTTGAGCAAAGCCAATAGAGTCTAATAATAGATTAAATGCAGTGTTGAGGCTGTCATTCTCAGCATCTGTGTGGATGTTAAAATCGCCCACTATAATTATCTTATCTGAGCTAAGCACTAAGTCAGACAAAAGGTCTGAAAATTCACAGAGAAACTCACAGTAACGACCAGGTGGACGATAGATAATAACAAATAAAACTGGTTTTTGGGACTTCCAATTTGGATGGACAAGATTAAGAGACAAGCTTTCAAATGAATTAAAGCTCTGTCTGGGTTTTTGATTAATTAATAAGCTGGAATGGAAGATTGCTGCTAATCCTCCGCCCCGGCCCGTGCTACGAGCATTCTGACAGTTAGTGTGACTCGGGGGTGTTGACTCATTTAAACTAACAAATTCATCCTGCTGTAACCAGGTTTCTGTTAGGCAGAATAAATCAATATGTTGATCAATTATTATATCATTTACCAACAGGGACTTAGAAGAGAGAGACCTAATGTTTAATAGACCACATTTAACTGTTTTAGTCTGTGGTGCAGTTGAAGGTGCTATATTATTTTTTCTTTTTGAATTTTTATGCTTAAATAGATTTTTGCTGGTTATTGATAGTCTGGGAGCAGGCACCGTCTCTACGGGGATGGGGTAATGAGGGGATGGCAGGGGGAGAGAAGCTGCAGAGAGGTGTGTAAGACTACAACTCTGCTTCCTGGTCCCAACCCTGGATAGTCACGGTTTGGAGGATTTAAGAAAATTGGCCAGATTTCTAGAAATGAGAGCTGCTCCATCCAAAGTGGGATGGATGCCGTCTCTCCTAACAAGACCAGGTTTTCCCCAGAAGCTTTGCCAATTATCTATGAAGCCCACCTCATTTTTTGGACACCACTCAGACAGCCAGCAATTCAAGGAGAAAATGCGGCTAAACATGTCACTCCCGGTCCGATTGGGGAGGGGCCCAGAGAAAACTACAGAGTCCGACATTGTTTTTGCAAAGTTACACACCGATTTAATGTTAATTTTAGTGACCTCCGATTGGCGTAACCGGGTGTCATTACTGCCGACGTGAATTACAACCTTACCAAATTTACGCTTAGCCTTAGCCAGCAGTTTCAAATTTCCTTCAATGTCGCCTGCTCTGGCCCCCGGAAGACAATTGACTATGGTTGCTGGTGTCGCTAACTTCACATTTCTCAAAACAGAGTCGCCAATAACCAGAGTTTGATCCTCGGCGGGTGTGTCGTCGAGTGGGGAAAAACGGTTAGAGATGTGAACGGGTTGGCGGTGTACACGGGGCTTCTGTTTAGGGCTACGCTTCCTCCTCACAGTCACCCAGTCAGCCTGCTTTCCCGGCTGCTCGGGATCTGCCAGGGGGGAACTAACGGCGGCTAAGCTACCTTGGTCCGCACCAACTACAGGGGCCTGGCTAACTGTAGAATTTTCCACGGTGCGGAGCCGAGTCTCCAATTCGCCCAGCCTGGCCTCCAAAGCTACGAATAAGCTACACTTATTACAAGTACCGTTACTGCTAAAGGAGGCCGAGGAATAACTAAACATTTCACACCCAGAGCAGAAAAGTGCGGGAGAGACAGGAGAAGCCGCCATGCTAAATCGGCTAAGAGCTAGTAGCTACGCTAAGCTAGCGGATTCCTAAAAACACGCAAAGTGAATAATGTGTAAATAATTTAGAGGTGACTCAGCAGAAGGAGTGCTTTAGTTAAGGCACGTAAAGATTACACTGGGAAACAAATCGTAATCTAGATAACTAGATCAATCTAACTGCGCAGATTAAACAGCTAACAGATACAGAAAAACACCGCTGTGCTCCGGAACAGGAAGTGATACAATACCGCAGTGAGAGCCAACCACCAGTAGAGGCACCTCTTCCAAACGTTGTAATACAGACAACAAACCAAAACTTTTTTTTCTCGCAAAATGAGACATCGTTCATGTTTTATCAATTACAGCCTGCCGGTTGAGCTCAGCTCAGAGGCTATGCAGTCACATTTGTGCCATTAATATCTGAAAGTAAATGCTTTTGACAAAAACTACAGATTTTGTTTATTTCTATTTATGTCCAGAGACCAATTTCATATTTATTTACTTTAAGACTCAACAAAATGTTGTTGACATAGAAAACCTGTAAAGCCTACTTTTAGTACACAGAAAATTCACAGGAGCTATTGATCTGGGAATGGATAAGGAATCGGATCAATAAGTGGGATAATGACATTGATAGATAAAATCTTATCAATATCACTCGTACCGTACTTGTAGAGGGTAAATTGCGCTCTACGAGTGCGGTGCTCTAGTTTGTTTAGTTTTTACTCCCTCTCCATGACTTGTTAACACATAAAGCTACATGTTCACATTTCTATTCTACACACCTCAGAGGTGGTTTTGAAATGGAGATAGCTGAAAAAGAAGAATTAGGAGCCAAAGAAAAGGAGAGTGACAGTGGTAAAGATCTACAGACTTACCTTGATAGAATTGTCCCTAAGGCCACTGATGATCTTGTCATCATCATACTGGAGACAGTAAACCCCTTTACTATTCTCTGAGCGACACTGAATCCTCTGCAAGTTGTGTCTGCCGCATCGCCAATTAGCCTCAATAGTCTGGAGGGAAGAGTGGTTTAGAAGAAAAATAAAATGCACATCAGAAGGTATTCAAAGGCCAACACAGAAGAACCCTGCAGATTTACTCAGCCAAGATAAGAAGAAATCCACAGAGTTCAAAAGGGGAAAAAAAAAAGACAGTTTATTTATTAAACTCCGAAAAACACATACGTTACTCAAGTAAAGTTGAACGCTTCGCCACCCTCTGAGCAAACACATTGGCAACAGTGATAAATGGTAAATGGACTGCATTTATATAGCCCTTTTCCATCTGCATCAGACGCTCAAAGCACTTTATAATGTCTCACATTCGCCCTGATGTGAGGGTGCTGCCATACAAGGTACTCACTACACACTGGAAGCAACTAGGGGATTAAGAACCTTTCCCAAGGGTCCTTAGTGATTTTCCGGTCAGGCTGGGACTTGAACCGAGGCTCCTCTGGTCTCAAGCCCAACGCTTAACCACTAGACCATCACCTCCCAGTGATAAAAGGGAAAGACTCCCTCAGGTGCTTTGATTATAGGAAGAAACCTCATGCAGACCAGATTCAATGGGATGCCCATCTGCTATGGCGATACCAATAACAATGCCGTTCTTATAACAGATGTGAAATCAAGTGAGGCATTTTTGTTACCTCCGGCAACAAAGTTGGGTGGAAGTTAGTTTTCCACAACATCGTTATGATCAATACCGAAATCTCTTACCTCTATGTCTTGGATGATCTTAGGATAAAGGGAGTGATAATACGAGTTGGGTGGGACTTCAGCTGTGCGGTTCTTAAACAGATATTTCTCCCTAACAGAGAAATTAAGGCGAGAGAGTGAACAAGTGAGAGAGAAAGAAAAAGACAAGCTTGTGAGTCTTCTCCTCTTAAAACCATGAAATCAAAAAAACAAAAGAAACAACAACAACAAAAAAATGCTCAACCATTAACTATCATTAACAAGAATCCAGTTCATTTCCTCGGCAGTGTTAATTGCTTTATTGGTTCTTCATTTAATTTTGTGGATGTGTGTATCCATGCTCACCACTGGTGTCTCTCAGACAGGCCTTTCCAAAGTGGGTCGGTGCGGACCATACGTTCAATAAGTTTCTTCCACAGCATGCCCTCAGAGATGACCCTCTGCCATTCCTTACACACCAACTCTGCTGAGCACAGTGAACGTGCGTCCAGGAAAGACAAAATGTTCTCCGCTATGTGATCCAGGCCTTGAGCTGGAAAGTGAGAAGCAAGGAGATAATTATGTGTTTGCGTATTTAAAGCTTACCTTTTCTTGAGGGGGTCAAAAACAACTTCAAAGCATTTGTCATCACATTTATTTGGCATTGCAAAGCATATTTGCAGGGGCAACTGCAACATGTACAATGAAAATAGAATAAGGCCAAAAACCTATGCATTCTTCTTCATTTTCAGAAGCATGATCTTTGTCGGAGGATCTTGTTCATAAATTAAAGATGCAGTCATGGCTTTTGACTGTGACAAAGCCCCCTCAACATCCCTTTATTAAAATAAAAAAATACTTACAAGGATTCTGTTACTTTTAACTTCTAGTCATGCTCAAATGACATCAATCAATCAATATTTATTGACATCTATAACCCTTTACAGCAGCCAGATGGTGTCCAAAGAGTAAAATCAAACATCAAGAAGTGACAAAAATAAAACAAACATAAAATAGAATTAACTTAAAATGGCACATAAAAAAACATGTCACAGTTGGAGTCATGCAAGAGAAGACTGGTTAACACCAGCGTAAAATGCATTACAGAAGATATGAAGATCACATCTATGAAGAAAGGGTTTGAATTTAGCCAGGACACGTAGCTGGAAAAAAGTTGCTTTGACAACATTGTTTATCTGTTGACTGAACGTCAAACAGCTATCAAATATCACTCCTAAATTCTTGACAGCTAGTTTTAAATAATTAGCCAGCACACCAAAGTTAGACAGTACAACATTAAGCTTGCCAGAATGTCCAAACACAATTGTCTCTGTTTTACCATTAGTCAGGTCAAGGAAATTTTGGGACAGCCACTACTTTACATCATGAATATAATTAAATAATGACAACAAAGTAAAGCATTAGTTCTATTAGTCGTCAAAGGCAGATAGATTTGCAGATCATCCGCATAACAATGAAAGGACAGGTTGTACTGGGCTATAATTGACTCCAACGACAACATCATTCATTCATTCATCTTCTACCGCTTAATCCAGTTATGGGTCGTGGGGGGCTGGAGCCTATCCCAGCAGTCACAGGGCGTGAGGCGGGGACCACCCAGGACAGGACGCCAGTCTGTCGCAGGGCCACAAACAGACAAACAAACACAGACCCACCCACACACACACACCTATGGAAAATCTACCTAACCCGCATGTCTTTGGATGTGGGAGGAAACCGGAGCACCCGGAGGAAACCCACGCAAACACGGGGAGAACATGCAAACTCCACACAGAAAGGCCACGGGAATAGAACCCACAACCTTCTCACTGTGAGGCAACAGTGCTAACCACTAAGCCACCCCAACAGCAACATGTACAATGAAAATAGAATAGGGCCAAAAATAGAACCCTGTGGCACTCCACAGCAAAGAGGAGCAATTGATGAGGAGAGGTCACCAATCATAATGGAAAAAACTCTTGTCAGCCAAATACGACTTAAACCACTTAATTGCAGTACCATGAATGCCAATAAGATGCTCTAACCAGGAAACAAGGACTATGTGATCCACAATATCAAAGGCTGCTGTATGATCCAACAGAACCAGCATAGCAGGATTCCCTGCATCCACAAAGAGTGATGTCATTATGTACTTTTAAAAGTGCTGAGACAGTGCTGCATTGTACTATAAATCCAGACTGGAATTTTTCAAGAATGTGATTGTCTTCTAAAAATAATTAACTGTATAACTAACTGATGAGTCGAGGTTAGGTTTTTTAAGAAGGGGTCGAACCAGAACATGTTTAAAAGACAAGAGTTGATAAAAGTTAGGAGATCCAACCAGACAGTATTAAAAACCTCTTTCAGCACCTGATTAAATTAATCAAGTGATGTAACGTGTAACACCTCTACTTTTTACTCAAGGAGTATACAAACATGCAGATGTCACCACAACACTGATCCAGTGTGATGAGAGTGTCATGCAGCACATGCTGTGGTCAGATATGACCTATCCAAATTAAGAGACTGGAAAGGTGTTACATGCTGAAAGCTTGCCATTTATCCAATTTGCAAAAAACGTGCACATCCCAACAAGTCAACCCACTTTCTTTCACTGCATCAATGAATGTGGATCTGCCAAACGTACAGCAGTGTGCAGGTTTTGTTGTGATCATTTTAAAATTATTTTTATCATTACTACAAAAGCGTTTTCACATTTGGCCTGTGCAGACATAAAGGATAAAATTCTCTGCATTTTGATTTATGTGAAAACTCCAAAAGACTTCTCATTTGTGCCCTTTGGAGGCCTTTTGAATTTTGCGTTGTCAGACCATTAAAAAAACATGAAAGCATGTTTTCCAAGGACACAAAGGAGCTTTACAATCCTCGCACTGCACACGACAGGACTGACTTTTTCCACAATGAATTATTGAATTCATTTGGGATGTTTTCTGGACCCTACTCTGTTCAGTGCTAGCATTGATTGGATGTTGGGTAAAGTCATTTAGTGCAGTGACTTGGATGATTTTATCAGTGAAGAAAGGTTCACTGTAACTTTACAAACAATGCTGTGGTCTTTGTAGAATCAATGACTGCCCTGATTGCAGCACATAATTAGATGAGTGAGGAGTCAGAGTGTCTGGGTTTGCAGTAGACATGGATCAAGACCAACATCCAGGCAAAAGTATTTCTGTATGTGATGAAAGTGACAAACATACTGAGAAATTCAGTTATCTCTGCAGTGACATTTATGTCTGTGGGAGCATGGCTTTTGAGCATGCAAGATGTCCCTGGGAAGCATTTATAAGGGACTTAATTGTTATGGCTCCATAAATGGAGTCAAAAGAATGAATGATCAGGTCTTTAGGGTCCTGGTTCTTCCCGTCATATGGTATGGATGTGGGACTTCTACTCGAGACAGTGACCGAAGGGACTGAGTGGATGTCTTTAGTTCCGGATATCTGGAAAATCATTTGGCATAACTGAAATAACTGTTGTATCAGTTTCTGATGATGCATACAACTTGCATTGTGAGGGAATGTCAGATACGACACTACTGCCATTTTGTGAACAACTGAGTGCACAGGTACCTCACTAGAAAAGACTATGAAGTCACCTATGTGTTACCAAGCTTGGACATACTAAATATGAGGGTCACTTTTAATACAAATAATCACTTTTGCAGCCAGTTTTCTTAAAAAAAAGAAAAAGAAAAAAAAAGGCATGGGATTGATACATAAACATTACCAAGTCACTGAATACGTAAAGGACTTAATTTACATCAACTATAAAGAAAAATCCATCTGGAGTAGAAACTTCTCAAAAACTGTGTGACCATGCAAGACCCCAAGACAACTCTGAAGTGATTATAGGGTTCTGTGGCTGGGACTGGATAAACTGCACATGTTGCACGTTTTATTTTTTGATTTGAATAGTTATTTAGTTGATAGCTTTATTAAAAATAAATAAATAAATGTTCTGCAGACAAGACTGCAGATCTACTCGAGACAAATTGCTGAACTTACATGTCTCCATTGTCTGTGTTTGCTTATTTGCTACTAAACTGTTGTATTTTGTCAGATGCAAAAAAAACAAAACAAAACAAAAAAAACAACAACAAAAAAAACCCTACCATGTTATCTGAAATATATATAAAATTGCTTATTGGCCACCCTGCTCTTTAAAGATTGGCATCAGCTCTTGAAAAATGTACAGTCAGAAATGTAATTTGGGCAGAGTAACAGATGCTCTGTTTGATATATGAACCAGTTATTTGTTACTACTGCACAGCTCCTTTCCTCCATGCTCATGCACTCATGAGTCTGATCATAGAATTCACTTACATGTACACTTCCAATGTGTGAACACAAAGCAAAGTTGTCTAATTTCTTAAATTGATTTAATCATTTGGTTCTTTTAAAATGATTACACGTGAAGTCATCATCTCCAGTTACTAAGAAATATTAGTATTGAAATTTTTATTAACTGTCATTTTTATTGATTAACTGCCTTATTTATCCTGCTTTATTACACCAGCTAATAGAGCAATACAACCAATTTCGTGCATGCAGTTTCAAAATCGACTTCCGCACATTCAAAGTAGAACAGAACACAACACACTGCACAAGCAAACAAACAAAACAAACAACAGCAGAACATGTCAGCAAGAAAGTGCAAATCAGTCATGACTGACTAATGGCGTGGCACATATAATTAAAAAAAATAATAAAAAAATAATAATAATAGAAATAGACCTGCAGCTGAGATCTGCAATACCATTTGAGAAGATTGAGACTCATTTGTATCACAGTAGTCTGGACGTTACATCAGGTTTCGAAATGCATTCTCCACAAAGAGTAACGGATGGCGAGAAACCCATCAGACACAAGCTTTGTTTCCACAGGGAACAAATATAGAAAATGAGGTATTATTTGAAAAGATGAGATATGAAAATGATTACAATCTCTGTTAGGCTTTTAATTAATTAATTAAGCCCTTTGCCAATACAGTAAACATAAATAAGTTTAGGCAATGTGTGAAGATGCGCCAATATCCCAGGTCTCTTCTTGTGACAGTGCTGGTGCTCATGTTTAATTAGTTTAATCTTTAATCTAGCCTTTTTGGACTTAGCTGTCAGGGGTGTGCCTGTGTGTGATCAAACTGTTGAACTGGTTTATAGATTCTGTTATCTTTTCAGTGATGTCTTTCAGTGTCTCTTGGTCTTTGAGGTTGAGAAACACGTGACCTTATGGTGTCAATGAGGTCCATAAACAGAAGAGTCTGATGATAATACCTTTGCATGAGAACAGAGGGCTAAGTCTTTAGGGCCCTGACGCACCGTGTTTTACTATGTTGCTGCCAGACTATACCTCTGTCAAGGATGTAATGCTCCATTTGTGTCACTCATTAAATCGGAAATGATAACATCAATGTGATCAGCCATCACAGAATGCAACAGCCACCCCATAGACGATGTTACGTGCGCAATACCTGGTTCTCCTTTGGAACAGTTCACGAGTGCTGAAAGGCATTCAGCTGCAGTCTCTCGTAACTACTCAGTATTCAAAGTAAAGTAAGATTGTGCAAAAGCAACAATTAATAAATGAGATGAGGAAACAGTCAGTTCATCTGAAACAAATAAATGACTACTGTAAAATTTGCACAAAGAAACTACGCCGTAGGGAGTGCATACAGCACTCTGGTAAACTCAAACCTTGATTTCTTGTTTCTACAACAACTGTTTTTCTGTGCAACACTATCATGTGGCTAGTGATGCAATAGAAAAACATTTGGATGAACTCTGTCCAATCACAGCCATTGATGAGTGCAACTGTGAAGCAGTTACCAAATGTCTCTTGGTGGTCTGCCTCATGCAATGTCACTCGACTTTTGAGGACGACCGCTTTAAGCCTGGTTTACACGACAGGATTTTAAAATTATCTTTACGTTTCCAAAACCCAAGAGACCACACACATGAAGACAAAAACATCATAGATCTAACAGGTTTGGTCGTATAGTGTGTGGTGTCCAGCCACACGGTAAGAACACCACCACCACACACGAACAGATTTCACACACGAACATTTCCAGCTCAGACAGGAAATCTCGCAAAATCTCTCGAGATTAAACATGACTTCAGAGTAAACAAATGGAGATACTTTGTGGACTATTTAAAACAGAGGAAAAAACATGATACAAAATGAAAAGGCATTCTTTAAAGGAGTGGAGACAGCACGACCGCCGAACTTTCTGGTAAGTCAGAACAGCTGTTTTGATTTTATTTTCCGCTCCGTGCATCCATCACCTCCCTTTCTGATTGACTGCACGTCACATTCAGCAGGCTGCATGCTCGTTTGTGGTCGGAGGACACCATACATGCTGCGATATCGGGCCAAGACAACCCAACATGTTGAATATCCCCGATTTGTGATCAGAGCGCCCCTGACATCATTCAGAGCAGATCAGAGCGCTTTTAACACACCACACATGGCAGGAATATCTGACAAGATTATCTTTAGCGTCATCACGATTGTCAGGGTGTCCTTAAGGTTGTCGGAAGGGGAAGATCGGGTCCGGTATCGGTCTACTTATCCTGCTGTGTGAACCGGGCCTTAGGCTGATATGCCATGCTGTGCTGCATCTGTTCCATCTCTCAACAACTGGCTTTACTGAACTCCAAGGAGAACATAACACTTAAAAATCAGCACTATACCCTTTATGGCCAAGGAATAACTGTGCATTTGCATTTGTACCTGGCAGCGCTGTGATGAAGTCCCTCTGTAGCATGGGTTTGAGGTAGGAGTTGATGTGGCCATGCTGATAGTGGCACATACGGGAAATCAGACGTTCAACAAACTCCACCTGGTCAGCCTCTGACCACTGGTCAAACAGGGCGATGCAATGTTCCTTCTCCTTTTCATAATTACCCTCTGATGGACGTTTTCGGGATCCCACAACTGGACCATTACTAAGCTGCTGAGAGCAGAGATACAAAAGATTTATTAAATGTGAGAAAAAAAAAATCAAGGCATACAATTCTGCAAGTTATTTCTATCATTAAAGCATTTGATTTAGTTCTATTTAACACACAGTACTGTATAAATGCATAAGGACCATTTAACACACAGAGACTCTTTCATCCATTTCTTCAACACTGCAAAACAGATTAACCTTTTGTCTCTTATCTTAATACTCCAATCAAATGAAGTCACAAAGACATGACAGGAACATCCCTCGTCTGTCAGAGGTAATTTCGGATGACCATTATTATCCTGGCAAAGATATCTTTCCAGGTATTTAGTAACACATATTATATATATATATATATATATATATATATATATATATATATATAAAAAATAACATTTAATAACAGTAATTTGGGGAGTACTGAACCCAAATCTGGTGTTAGTTTTTGCCAATCACATAACGCTTTCAAGATATGAAAACAATTTGTTTTAATTTGATATTTTTTTTGCCAGAAAAAAAAAAAAGTTGTGTTTAAACACCCATATATGGAATAATGTTTGCAATGGAAGACAGCTACTCTCTCAAAAATGTATTTCCAAAACTAGTCTTATGCTAGCACCCTTTTTGAGCATTACTGACCACAGTATACAAATACTAAATAAGTGAAGTATATTGAAAAAAAAAAATACAATCTGGAGCATTATCCTCCTCACGGGTAAGGCACCACTGAAAATCTAATTTTTTCGTTAGTTTTGTGTCTTTTTCACAGAATTTAATTCTCAGCTTTTAACCAAAAGCATGCAAAAAATACACAAAAAACTAATACTATCATAATGGTCAGTAGTGTTGCATAAATCCAACATACAAACATATCTCAGCACAAAAGCAGTCACATTAAAACATAAATTTTCTTTTTGCAGCTGATCTCTTATGAACTTCATAAGGGACATCTCTCATCAAAGTCCAGCAGTAATCTGCCATGTTGCAGTTCCATCAACCTTGGTAATGTTCTTCCATCACTCTGATGTACTGATGGAAACACTCGCCCTGCTCCTCATTTACATCGCCAGAGTTCTCAGGAAACTCGCTCAGGTGGCTGTGCACGTAGTGCACTTTAATGCTCATCCTACTCTCTAGTTCTTACAGGCGGAGGAGAAGCTCCTCCAGCATCATAATTGTCAGCTTTCTTATTGCCAAGAAGGTTATACACCACATTAGCAAATGCATTCCAAACTTTGTTCTGGTCACCAAGTGGTACTCCGAAATAAGTAAGGTACACTCTTTTGATAAAAGTATTGATGTTATGTCTTTAAGGTGATAAAGTGAAACAACCACAGCTATAACAAAATATATATGGGTCGTAGACATGTTAACTACCTTAGCGTAAAGAAGAATCAGGACAAAGTCTTCAAAAAGGCTTCACTAAACTGTAAATTGCTAAACCTGTCACACAATAACAGAAACTTTTGCGGTTAGTCAAACATATGTTTACAAATGACAAAATTTCTTAACCATGCTACTTTGTCTGGAAACAGCCATTTTTCTAACTTTGTGGCTTGTGGCAGCAAAAGCTGCAGTGCTTGATAGTGCACGATTAGTGGTGTCAAACTCGTGAGTGAATGAGCAACATGCAGATTGCAAATAAAACGATGTGACAGAGGAAATCTGAGCTCAGATTCAGCACCCCAAAACTGAGTTCTCAAAGTCAATGCAAGAAAAAAATTTTATTTTTTGTTGACCAGTTATTAATTGTGCATGCCACTCTGTATGAAAAAAAAAATGGAACAAACATAACCACACAAGAGAGCGAGACATTCATACATTTTCTATATCCTCTTACTCCAATCACAGGACCACACATAGACAGAAGAACTCACACACTCACATCCACAACAATTTAAAGTTTCCAATTCACCTAACATGTATGTCTTTGGAAGTAGGAGGAAGCTGGAGCACCCGGAGGGAGCCCAAGCAAACACAGAGAGAACATTCAAATTCCACGCAGAAAAGCCCCAGGTAGGAAGAGACATCACAATCTTCTTGATGTGAGGCATCAGTGCTAACCACTTATCCACCATGCAGCCCATGAGCGAGGCAGAGAAAAATAAATAAATAATAATAAAAAAAATTTATTCCCACAATTTGGGTACTTGACTCTTCTTTCCATTTAAGTTCAAACTGCTGCTGTCAGGATGCTTTCACACCTGTTTGTCTGAACCAGTGACCAAATTCTCACCATGTCGCACTGATACCTAGTTTTAGTTTGCTTTAATGTGATATTTCTAGGCAGACCGGTGTGTAAGGAAATATACAATATGTGAACACGCTATCACCTCATTGGTCCAAAGTTCTGTATTTCACTAATTCATATACCTCATGTACAACTTATCTTCAATCTGTTTGTCTGTTTCAAACATTTTTTTCTCTTATTGCACATTTTATTACTGTGAATTATTTAGTGTTTAGTCTATATTTATACATGCCACACAGAGAAAGTGCAGCTCAAACCGAAGTCAGATTCCTTGTATTCTGTGGATACTCGACGATTAAAGCCTATTCTGATTCTGAAATTGTAAGTGTGAAAATATCCTCAATTCATAAGCATCTGACAACACTGTGCTTTAGGTGACCAACAACTCTGGGATACTTGCTTACACTCCCAAAATCCACAGTCATGCAGAGGCAGTGGGCTACTGTCATAATGCAGCTAGAGCTTGTGCCAAACATGGTTAAGTTTCTGACCATTTTCCATTCAGCTGAAACACCCTAAATTAGGATTAACAAAGATCTGTACAGTCACTTTGCAGAAAACATAGTTAATGCAAAATTATTTAGTAACATCCTTTTTTTCCTGTTATTAATTGTGCTGTTGTTCCAAAGTAGTAGTTATTGCTTACAGATGTCAAAATACTCCACTAAAAAGGCAAAATAAAGCGTTTCTTATAGCCAAAGGCAGCAACAGTGCAGCATCAAGAAGTATGTCAATTGTTTCAATGCAATCCACATTGATAACAAATACTGACTTATTTGTAAAGGGAATATTTGTCTCTCACACACACACAAATCTTTGATTTTTTGGATGAGCGGTGGCCTAAAGATTTGAGAAGTGAGTTTGTGACTAAAGGCTCATAGGTTCAATTCCCCAATCACGAGGGGCCTCATGTACAAAGCGTGCGTATGCACAAAAACCTGGCAAACGCCCGTCTCCACGTCCACGTGCAAATGTCTCAAAAGTGACGTGAGCGTGGAAATGTGCGGTGCGTCACGCAATAATCTTGGCTGACGTACACACGTTTCTACTGCTACTGTTCCAATGTGGACATGTAAAGGTGATGCTGGGAACTGTTAATAGTGTGAAAACCAGAAGTCATCAGAGTGACGTGCACATCAGTGACAGTGATGCGCAATTAACACACCCACGTGTTTGCAATTATATGGATGGATATAAAAGCATGTGCAAAGTGATGAGTAAAATGGCACTAACAGTGGCTGTTAGCGTTGTTAGAGGACCTTGCAAATGGTGCAATCTGACGTGAGCATGTATTCAGGGAACAAGGACTTACTTCCAAATGAGGATAACTGCTCATAAACAGATTTCGAAGGCCGCCGTTACTGGAGTTGCGCACAGAACTGCAGCTGGCTCAGAGCGCAATACGATGTGGACCCAGGGTTGGGGTTGTGCGCACACACGTGCTGACCACGCTGGGCATCCTGGCATCAAGGGCATTCCAGCATAAGCTGGCTGATGAGTCAGGAGTGTGCCAGCTTGCGCTGAGCCACATCAGCTGAATGGAACGCAATCATCCAAAAGTCATCCAGGTACATTCCAACATTACAGCGCATTTTGCAGCAAGAGCCGGTTTCCCAAATGTAATCAGAGCTGTTAACTGAGTTTGTTTATGTTAATAGGAAACATTTTCATTCCATCAATGTTCAAATCATATGTGATGTGCAAATTTGCATCAGGCAGCTGGCACGGCACGTCATGGGGGCTGTTTGTGTTTCAACAGCTTATTCGTGTAACCAGAGCAGACACATTTGGGCATGTGCGCATTCAAATATGTTTTTAATTATAATTATTAATGTCTTTTTTTTTTTTTGCTTGATGGTGAGCTTCAGAGCTTCTTAACAGGCTTCCTGTGTTCCGTATTTGTCAATAAACGTGTCTGTAAACTGTGAACGTCACACTGTCAGCAGAGGCGCCCCTCATGTTTTTAATGTCAGTGTGTGCGTGCTGTTTTGCATGTCGGCCTCACACACACACACACGCTCCGCAGCTCCCACTAACATTTTTCCAGTTTCATGATTAATCCATTTAACAATGTACCGAATAAACTGTCCCTGCATGTCACCATGTAATTTCCAGTCATCTATAGCATAATTTCTTTTCTGTGTTCATATTGTCTGATGTGATGTCGTGGGGAATCCCTGCTCAATTCAACGTTTAGTGGGATGTACAAACAGAACATGCGTGGATTCATGCCTACGCACACTTTGATACATCTGAATATTTTTGTGCTTGCGCCAGATTCAGGGTTTTGGCGTATGTCATGTTTTAATAGAAAGTCCACGTTAGCCTATGTACATGAGGCCCCAGGGTGCCTGAGCAAGGTCCTTAATTCCCAAGCTGTTCCCAGGTGACCGGAGTGTGTGTGTGCCTTTGCATGTGAGAGAGAGGCATCATTGTAAAATTATGTCTGTATCAGATAGAAAAGCACAATATAAACAGTCCACTGACAGTGGTGCTCCAACCTCATGATACACAAATGGCACCACTAATATAACCCAGACCTAACCACTTAAGTCCACTGCAGATCAATTCTGATTGAGTTAACCAATTATTTATTTATTTTTATTTGGTATGAAAGCTAAGATGGGTGTTTTTTAGTCCATTTCCAAGCAACCTCTGCTGTGGAGATTTGTTTTTATTTTGACATTTAGAAATTTTTGGATAACGTCCTAATTAAAAAAAAAAAAAAAAAAAAAAAAAAAAGACTAACTGAAAATGCATAAAACTCCAAGGGTTCAGACTTTCAAGTGGTCCTGTATAAAATTAGGCCATATAAATATGCATCTTATTCAATGTATATGAGGAGTGACACAAAAATGTTACACATACCAACCTCTCTTTGATCCATAACGTGAACCATCATTTTTAATGTAAAAAACTAAATAAATACTGCACATCATGCACACTAACCAATAAATAAATAATCAATAATAATAATAAAAATAATGCATTCCATGCGCAACATACTGTCTGTACATCTCCAATAACATTAGGCCACATCTCTGTAATGCGGTTACACTGCCTTAATTTTGTTGTCAAACTATTTGCAACACACACATTTCTCTTGGCCCTAATGATAGTCTAAGACAACAAAATGGACCCACAACTCATATCAGTAATCACTGAGGCCAGAGAGCAGATTCTGACCATCATAAAATGGGGGGTTTTGTGCATGTCAATAACAGCTCAGCAATTCAATATATATGCATTTTTCCCTGTACAAGGGTGCATACACGGTGGGAGGTAGTGTCTTGGTAGACAAGTGATGTCTCATAAAAGGTGTGGGACCGCAGTAAGTCATGTACAACACAAGTTGTTCTACTCCACTCCAAGTTCAACCAAACTCTGGAGTCTACCACTGTTGTCCTGGCAAATATGCAACCAGTGAGCTAACTACTGTATTTGATGTCAACAGAAAAGTGACAACAATACCATAGAAGTTTGTAATATGTGTAGATATATGATGGAGGTGTACAATATAGTTTTAAAAAGTGACTGCATGGCAAAATATTAGCAACTCCAGAGAGATTCCAGGATCAAAGTGGCAAAGAATGTCAGCTATAAAAACACATGAAATGTAACAGTGATATGCACCGACCAAGGTGGAGGGCAGTGTGGGTCTAGAGGAAGCTGAGCAGTTATCAGATTGCAATGGTGGTGCAAATAAATGCTGATGAAGACTAAGCACCCCAAGACATGCACTGCTGAGTAAAAATATAATGCAATGTTAAAATACCCTCGACCGTATGAGCATTGTGTTCTTTATAATTTGCAGCTGTTTAATGAATTATTAAGATCCTATTGTCTTACGTACAATTTGTACATCTTCAATAAAGCCCCTCAATCAAAAACAATATTTACGTTTTAACTGCATCTACAGGAGGACTGTGTGTAAACATGAGCTTTTGACAAGAGTGGAAGTTGTGTAAGACAAAGAATATTTGCAAATCACCCTGTGCATTTGCAGGTATTAATGAGACAAATTTAACTAGGAAGTTAGCGGAAGTTAGTGTGCACACTAGTACCACAAAATGTCTTATAAATTACTCCAGAGGTGTTATCAGATTATAAAAACAAGTGTTTTCAGTTTTAGAAATGTTTATCCCTTTTATAAAATATATGACAAAGAGGATATATTGACACACAAAACAGTTTTGCAGCAAGCTACCAGCCTGTGACGTCACCATGCTAACATCTGCGAAATGTCTTGTAAATAAGTTCAGAGGCAATATTAGATTCCAAAAACAGGATTTTCAGTTTGAAAGTGCTTATTTTTGGCTTGCTTTTACAATCCCAATTCCAATGATGTTGAGACGTGTAAATTTTAAATAAAAACAGAATGATTCAAAAATCCTCTTCAACCTATATTCAATTGAATACACCACAAAGACAACATATTTAATGTTCAAACTGATAGACTTTGTTTTTGTGCAAATATTTGCTCATTTTCAAATGGATGCTTGCAACACAAAAAAAGCTGGGACAGTGGTATGTTTCCTGTTTCCTTCTGTGTTACATCACCTTTCCTTCTAACAACACTCAAGCTTTTGGGAACTGAGGACACTAACTGTTGAAGCTTTGTAGGTGGAATTCTTTCCCATTGTTGCTTGATGTACCACTTCAGTTGTTCAACATTCTGGAGTCTGTTGTCGTATTTTGCGCTTCATAATGCGCCACACATTTTCAATGGGCGACAGGTCTGGACTGCAGGCAGGCAGGCCAGTCTAGTACCTGCACTCTTTTACTATGAAGCCACGCTGTTGTAACACGTGCAGAATGTGACTTGGCATTGTCTTGCTAAAATAAGCAGGGACGTCCCTGAAAAAGACGTTGGTTGGATGGCAGCATTTGTTGCTCCAAACCCCAGATGTACCTTTCAGCATTGATGGTGCCATCACAGATGTTTAAGTTGCCCATGCCAGGGGCACTAACACACACCCATAACATCACAGATGCTGGCTTTTGAACTTTGCGCTGGTAACAGTCTGAATGGTCTTTTTCCTGTTTTGTCAGGAGGACATGATGTACATGATTTCCAAAACCAATTTGAAATGTGGACTCATCAGACCACACCACTTTGCGTCTGTCCATTTCAAATGAGCTCGGGCCCAGAGAAGGTGGCAGCGTTTCTGGACGTTGGTGATGAATGGCTTTCGCTTTGCATGGTAGAGTTTAAACTTGCACTTGTAGATGTAGCGACGAACTGTGTTAACTGACAATGGTTTTCTGAAGTGTTCCTGAGCCCATGCGGTAGGATCCTTTACACAACGATGTCTGTTTTTAATGCAGTGCCGCCTGAGGGATCGAAGGTCATGGGCATTCAATGTTGGTTTTTGGCCTTGCCGCTTACATGTAGAAAGTTCTCCAAATTCTCTGAATTTTCTGATTATATTATGGACTGTAGATGATGGAATCCCTAAATTCCTTACAATTGAACACTGAGAAACATTGTTCTTAAACTGTTGGACTATTTTTTCACGCAGTTGTTCACAAAGTGGTGATCCTTGCCCCATCTTTGCTTGTGAACGGTTGAGCCTTTTGGGGATGCTCCTTTTATACCCAATCATGACACTCACCTGTTTCCAATTAACTTGTTCACCTGTGGAATGTTCTAAACAGGTGTTCTTTGAGCATTCATCAACTTTCCCAGTCTTCTGTTGCCCCTGTCCCAGCTTTTTTGAAACATGTTGCAGGCATCCATTTCAAAAGGAGCAAATATTTGCACAAAAACAAAAAAGTCTATCAGTTTGAACATCAAATATCTTGTCTTTGTGGTGTATTCAATTGAATAAAGGCTGAAGAGAATTTGCAAATCATTGTATTCCGTTTTTATTTACATTTTACATAACATCCCAACTTCATTGGAATTGGGGTTGTACGTAATATATAAGAAACATGTATATAAACACACAAACGAAGCAGTTTTGGAAAGACCAGCCACTGACCATCGGCACCCCCGCCACTCAAAAACAAAACGGAACAAACTGAAACAGAATGCAACTTTTTAATCTCCTGTATGCTTGTTGCAGGGGTTGGTAAGGTTAGACCTTACTTGTGTGATGCACCTTGAGGCAGCTTTGTTGTGATTTGCCGTTATATAAACTAAATCAATTGAAATTGAACCTCTTAAAATAGGTCAAGTTTAGCTATCTTTGAACTTGTCCAAGGTCTGAGTCCAAGAATGTCCCCTGTGAATTTGAAGACTGTGGTAGTAATAGGAATGGACTTGTGCTGAGCACAGACAGACAGACAGACAGACACAAAGTCTTTGCAATACCCAATGGCCATATTTGATGAGCTCAGGTAAAAATCAAATCCAACAGATTGTGACAAACAGTTAACAGTTCATACACTGTCAAATTTACAAGGTGGTGGTCATAGATTATCTTCACCATCAGAAAATTAAAATCTCACCTTGAGAACTGTGTTCTTCTTTGGTGAGAGATCATCTACAAGATTCTGTGACTCCATCCCTGATGTGTTCTAAAGAAAAGAAAGAAAAAACAAACAAGAAAACAACATTATGGATTAATGTTTTATTTTCTGGAAGTCTGCTCAAGCCACAGTTGAGATTGGACAGTGTAATAGACAGCGTTGACACAAAGGGCCACAAACACAGCCAAAGGAAGGGCATCTACCATGACCTCTGAGGCGTGCATACATTAACATGAACACACACAAAAAGCAAAGATAAAGAAGCAACAAGTGAAGTATATCAACTTGTATGTCTGATGTGGCTCAAGTTGTCTGCACAGGAAATTAAACCTTAGCATCTTAGGTATGTTGCTGGCAGCAGGACAGGCATGTCTGTAATAAAACTATAATCAGATAGTCGCCTTCCAATATATACAGGGGCTTAAGGGGGTGAGTGATCATTTCAGAGGTAAATGAATCCCAACCATCTCTGGATATATATATATATATATATATATATATATATATAAGGTCTATTAGGTAATAAATCGACCCTTTTATTTATTTATTTTTTAACTATATGGATTTGAATGACGTGAGATTACACCAATCATGCTTGAACCCTCGTGCGCATGCGTGAGTTTTTTCACGCGTGTTGGTGATGTCATTTCACTGTGGGCAGGCCTTGAGTGAGATGTGGTCCCGCCCTCTCGGCTGAATTCCTTTGTTTCACACGCTGCTCGAGACGGCGCGCGTTGCTTTATCAAAAATTTTTCTGGACCTGTGAGGAATATCCGAGTGGACACTATTCGAGAAATTAAGTTGGTTTTCGGTGAAAAGTTAAACGGCTGATGAGAGATTATGGGGTGTTTCTGTCGCTGTAAGGACTTCCCACGGACCGGGACGTCGTGCAGCGCTTCCAGGCGCCGTCGTCGGCCTGTTTCAACCTGAAAACATCCTAATTTAAGGCTTAATTCACCCAGGACGTCGTGAGAGAACAGAGAAGATTCAGAAGAGGCCGGCATGAGGACTTTATGCGGACATTCCACTGTTTAAGGACATTTTGTAATGAAAGACGTGCTCGCAAATCCGCCGAGTCGTTTCCGTGACGACTCGGCAAATCTGTGTGCGCCGCGACAGGAAAAACACCTCCATGTTGAAAACCATTTGTAAAATTCAGGCGGCTTTTGATGGCTTTCAACAAGTGAGTAACTGAGAAACTTTAACAGCTTGGGCATGTTCCAACTTGCCCGTTAAGGTTTCCAACTGAGGTGCTTTTCCTGTCGCGACCCCCCGCGGTCGGGTCCGGCCCGACATGCGACTCTGCCCGCACGTTCTTTCATTACAAAATGTCCGTTAACAATGGAATGTCCGAATAAACTCCTCATGCCGACTTCTTCTGAAAGTTCTCTGTTCTGATGACTTACTGGGTCAACAGAGCCTGAAATGTGGAAGTTTTCAACTTGAAACGGCGAGACGCTGCTGCCTCGCTATGTTCCCTGGTCATCGATTTGCACTTTGAGGCTTAAGACGAGCTGGCTGAATATTTCAGCACAAAAATTGTCGTGAGAATGAGATGGACTGGAAGGTGTAAAGTGCACCAAGCGGTGCCAAAAACACTAAAATGATACAAGACTGGTGTTGCAGACCGAACGGTCCCCTCTAAAAATTGGTCCGTCCTGCCTTCACTGCGCATGCGTCATTTGAGACCACAGCAGCATGACTGAGTCTCTTCACCCAAAGCGATCAAAGGGAATAACGTGATTATTAACCATTACATGACAAGGTAAAACCTCTTAAATCATTCTAAAGTCAGTTTTAAGCAGAAACGAGGCCATTTTAAGCAGAAAACCAGGCAATAATTGGCGACCCATTAGTGATGCTCTGAAAAGATGTAGGCGCAGCAGCTGTTTTGACGCTCCGATCGCTTCCCCTGTCATTTATTATGAAATAATGCTGAATTTATGTGGAAACGATTGTTGTACAAAAGCTTCAGATATCTGTCGCTGAGAAAGATGATGACTGGAGGGCAGTTTTAAGCAGAAATGAGGTGATAATCAGTGAATTGTTGACGGACGCTCAGAAATGACACTATTGAGCTCCAAAATGACGTATGCACAGTGAAGACAGGGCGGGCCGATTTTTAGGGGGGACCGTTCGGTCGGCGACACCGGAAATGAAAGTGACGAGAAAGGTTGAAAAAAAGCAAAGAGTCTAAATGGCAGATGTCCAATAATCATAGTTCGGTACGAATTCGATTTTCGAAAATTCTTCAAATCTTTAAAAGTAGCTGTAATCTGTGAGCAGCAGGGAGCTACTGTCAGCCCTTCAGCACTGTGAGACAAAGTATATATGTAAACATTTTTCATTACATGTTTACGAACTGGAGGCAGCACGGTGGATTAGTGGTTAGGACTTGCCTCACAGTGAGAAGGTCATGGGTTCGATTCCCGCATGTGGCCTTTCTGTGTGGAGTTTGCATGTTCTCACTGTGTTTGTGTGGGTCTCCTCCGGGTGCTCCGGTTTCCTCCCACATCTAAAGACATGCAGGTTAGGTGGACTGGAATCTTTAAATTGTCCGTAGGTGTGACTGTTTGTTTGTCTGTTTGTGGCACTGTGACAGGATCTACCCCGCCTCGAACTCTATAACTACTGGGATAGGCTCCAGCCCCCCGCGACCCTTAATTGGACTAAGCGGTTGAAGATGAGTGTGTGTTTACAAATTGGATTACAGCTCATCATTTGCATTGGATGGGTTTACTGTGCAGCACATTGTGTTTTGTTGAATGAATGAATTTTTATTTGGCTCACTCACACACACTTAACAAAAGAATCTTTCATAATATAAAACAAAAGAAAACAAAAACTCAAACAATTTCCCAGTATTGCGCAGCTGAAAGGGTGTAGGCTGAAGCAAAAGCTTACAAACTGTTTTTTTTTTTTACTTTCTTTTCATGTCATGCAACCTGTTGAGCCAGACAGCGTTCAGTATTGCGTCCATTTTAGGTTTGTTTTATTTTTGCGCAAATGATGCCATCTCATACAACCTCACTCTGTACATATTTGAAATCACTGTATGTAGTGTCACTGTCTAGCAGTCATCACGTCCGTGAAATTTTACACTAATTCATATTAAAAATGTCAAATTCTGTCATAAGCTGGTGGATTTGTTTGTCTAATGGCCCAGTCACACGGCACATGACGATTCCTGAACGAAGGGAAAAAGTAAAAAACATCACAATTCGTTGAGAAAAGGTGGACGAAAGAGCTTTCATCATCGAACAGTCTGCAAGCAAGAGCGCAAAAGGGACGAAAGAGGAACTTAACAAAACCGAAGCTCACGATCTCGACTAAACGCGTCTGGAGCCACTGCTGGAGCAGTGTGTGTCTGCTCCAGTACTCGGCGCTGGGACGGAGCTCATAGCGCCTGAGTCCTGGAGAAACTGCAAACAGAATCTGTGGAGATCTGTGTGCATGTCGATGGACCACCTGCTCTGGTTCCTTGTCCAGAACAAAAGAGAGATCATCTCCATCATCATCAGAATCCACACTGTCTGTCGACACTCTGCGCGCTCCGTCGTGCTCCAATTAAAAAAAAAAAAAAAAGTCTGCTGTGGTCACTGCTGTATCACTGTATTATATTCTAAGCCATATATATTGATTTATAACAGAAAACTGTCAAAAGGGAGAATAAATATAAGTGTAAAGATGATTGAATATATCAGAGCAGTAAATTAATCAGTGCGTGCGAACGCGCACATTGACTCGTGCAGTTATTCCACCAGCTGATCACTGATCCACAACGTGAATTCTTCCTTGCAGAACAGCTCTTTATATCATCATTTTGATTCATCTACCCGTTGCTACATGTACAGAAGGACTGGATTGTCATTCCTACACTCATATTGTTATATTTAATGCAAAATAATAAGCGCACGCAGCAGCTCCTACTGCCGCTGATGCTGCAATCAGTACCGTCGGAAATTACACAACTTTTTTGTTGTTTCAAATTCAACAGTTGCTTGTGGCAAAATAATTAATTATATCCACACAAAAGATTAATTCTGGCCTATGTAATGTGCCTGAGCCCATTGAAGCTGCCCCCCCCCCCCCCCACAGATAAAAAAAATCCAAGCAATCAGGCTGAGTTTGCCCTGTAATTTCTGACGGTACATGAACGCAGCAGCAGCCTCAGTGCTCACAAACCGGCTTGTGCACTGTGTGAAAACATTCAGCTGCTCCAACGAAGTCAAATTAAACAGTAACATTACAAAAACTACACAAACGATTAAAAAACATCAAGAACGACAGCAAAACGAAATACAGACGAACTGAGGTTTTTGTTGCCCTTTGTTCAAATTTTTCAACAGTTTAAAAATCCTGACAAAGCGCCAGCTGCAGGAACGAAGCTGCGTGAAGGTTAAACGCTGCCAACGACAGTCAACGAAAGTCCAGATTTCTTGTTTCGTCAGGGCTTCATCACCCTTCGTTAAGTGCCGTGTGTCTGGGCCATAAACTCGGATGATTGAAATGACCTCACCTGGGGACAATGATTCAACACAAATTGCAGATCAGTAAATGATTCAACACAAATTGCAGATCAGTAAACTTTCGCTTTCAGGTTCATATTTTGGAACAAAAAGGTAAATTAACCAATTCCACTTATGCTTCCAAAGTTTCTGGGTAGAAATTATGCTGTCACTTGCTTCAACCGGTTGGTGCGCCGTTTCCTCTGATTACCTCAAAACACAGAGCAGGCTGAGGGTTGGCCACGGTTTCCTGCACAGAGCATGAAACTAGAGGGGTGCAGTCTGTGGACATGAACCGTGAAGAGTGATTTCAGGGACTTATGGAAACAAATATGCATGTGTGCATAATCCAGTCATATTGTGCAGAGTAATACCATGTATTCTGGGTACAGTTCTGTACACCGAACAGTCATGTGTGTACCGTATCAGGGCTTGACAATAAGGCAATTTATGCACTGGCACACAGGGCCAGTAGAATCTGAAAGTTACTGGCCCGGATGAAAATATCACTGGCCCATACTTTCACGCCTGTGCCGAACCGTGGGGTAACTGATAAGAATTTTTTAAATCAACACTCAGACATTAGAATTGGGTTTCCTTAATGTAAAAACACTTGAAAACAAACACAAAATTCTTATACTACATGATAAAAACCTTAAAGTGAGTAAACTTTGAAAAAAAATGTCGGTAGGTAACTGATAGAAATTTTTTCAACACTCAGACATTAATACAAAAATAAATTTATTTCTTGATCATTTACAAAATTAATATGTTAAATTTCATAAACCAAGTTCCCTTGCTAATGTTGTCACCGTGGGGTTTCCACAAGGGCATACTGATTAGACTTTTAAACTGGCGTATGAAATCATACCACATTGTCTACCAGGACATGGTATATTTATACTTACTTGTTAGCATATTCTGGCATGGCCCTACAAGTTCCACAGAAGACAACCTCACTCTCCTCATCACGCTCCAGCTATGGCCGTCTTTTCTTCCAGGAAGTTTGCCAAGTTTTCCT
The DNA here is from genome assembly GCF_902500255.1 of Thalassophryne amazonica. Taxonomy (NCBI): domain Eukaryota; kingdom Metazoa; phylum Chordata; class Actinopteri; order Batrachoidiformes; family Batrachoididae; genus Thalassophryne; species Thalassophryne amazonica. The sequence goes on from NC_047113.1 coordinate 31,377,164, forward strand.
CACCCTTTTCTTCTCATATTCAGCATCAGCAGCCTTCCTCTTCTGTGTTTGTTTTGAGGGTGATAGCTGTTCTTTCCTTTGCTTTCCTGGTTTCTGCCCAGGGGCAGGAGGTTTCAAGAAATTCATAATATTCACTGCGCTCGATCTTGCTTAAGCGAAAATGACGCGTCGATGTTGAAGCGAAATTTGCGCCACATCAGAAGATGCGCCTGCAGACGAAGTTTGTCTGCACTTCGGCAATGTTCCCAACATTGCGAAGTGGTGCAACATGTCCTGTCTCTGGTAGCAGCCTGTGAGCAGGACGTATGTCTCTTTTGTCCTTTATTTCACAACTATGACAAGAGTTTTTGGCGGAGCAGCAGCCCCACAGCAGCGGGAGCGGAGTTTCTTTTTCTTTCTTTTTTTTTTTAATTGTTTACATGTGCGCGCGTGAACGGGACAGTTGGTCCTCAAGTTGGGTCCTGCAGAGGCAGAAGGACCGCTGAAAGCAGCCATCATCCAGACGCAGCTCCTGCAGCAAATAATGATACTGCCTGAATTGGGAATGTCTCATGACGTTTGTCAGCTTTCCACAACAACTTGCTCCGTGTGATCAAGGTCCGTCATGTTAACTTGACTGATAACCGGAGCCGGCGAGCTGAATGGAAGCTCCTCCTATTTGATGACGCACCGGGGCGAATTTTCGCAGCAAAAGCAGAGCGACACACCGGGTGAAGGAGGCGCGTCCGTTGCCACGCGACCCCCGCGAATTTGTAGCATCTGATCGCGCCCGGTGTGAACGCGGCATTAGACTAATAAATCTGCCCAAAGCTATTTTAATTCTTACTGGCCCATACAGACCAGTGAAATATGAACTTCACTGGCCCATGGTGGCCCGGAACATGTAAAAAAGGCCGCCGGGCCATCGGACCAGTGCTATTGTCGAGCCCAGCGTATGGTTCAATACAAATACATGTATTGTGACATATGAAATGATAGATGACAGAATTTTTTTTTTATTCATCAGTCTCAAGAGGGGTGAACTTGAGCTGCAGCTGCTTGTACTTAAGGTGGCCAACTGGGCGAGTAATTTATGAAATGTCGTGGTCTTAAATGGTCAGAGATGCCTCAAAAATTGCACCAGGCCATCATACATGGCATAATGTCGATCACTACTTTATTCTCCCAAATGTGTTAGTATTTGGAATTACACATTATCACCAGTCTGTGACACACTCCAAAAAAAGACAAGTTTAGTGTAACTCCTCAGTGCTGAACTTTGTTATGAGCATCTGTGGCCTATCTATCTGCCTCTTCACAGTCCATAAAACGTTTCAAACAGGACATACGCAACCACTACCCGGAAGTGTGTTTGTGCCATTTCATACTTGTGTGTACACGTGATAGCTGAGCCAAGGTCCTTGACTTTGGCTGTGTAGGTGGAAACACTACACCGTGCGCCTCCTCGTCTTAAAGCCCATCTGTTTGTGCTTTTCTCCAAAAACGTTTACACCCATTTTACAAAAACAAGATGACCGATATCTGTACCTGACACTACATGGTGTTCATCTATTCCAGATCTTTCAGAAAAAAAAAAAAAAAAAAAAAAATCTAGAATGCCCTCAGGTCTGCACATACAGTGAGGTGTTAACAATTTTGGGTTTTCATTAATGCAGTTGTCATGCTAATTCTGCAGTTCTGGCCAATGCATTCTGCTTTATGTGGAGGAGGTTAAGAACACACAGCAGTGGTTGCTGCCTACACAACCACACAAATACACAAAGAACAGGTCAGTATCCAAGGCCAAAGCAGACAGGACAAGAAAAGAGAATGGGCTTACTGGTGTTGATGATCATGCAGAGCAAGAAAAATGGAGAGATTAAAAACACACCAGGCTTTGGCCAAGCAGGCAAGCAAGCATGTCGCCTTTCAAAGCTTGGAGGAAGGACCCCTCACGACCCTCACACCTCCAGCTAAAAGGGGACAAAGCAATACTCCTCAATGCCAGGTTATTCTCTGGTACTTTTATACACTTCCTCAAATGCCACAATTTACTGAGGAAATAAACTACTCATCTAAGTACTTATCATCTGTGTGCATATAATATTACCCAAATTAAAGATACACATTCACAAAGCTCTCCTGAAATTAACTGTGGCTTTAAAGCAGAGATACTCTGAGGAAGTGCCAGAGAAGAACCTAAGAGTTGTGTGCTTCCAGATGGGAGGAAACGACAACATAGGGTGAGTAGGTAAGTGGGTGAGGTTGATGACTGAGTGTTGCCCACATCGCGGTGGAATGAATAGCCATGAGGAGTGGTGAAACAGAAGTGAAGGATGAGGAGATGAGATGTAAAGGGAGGGGAGGAAGAGGAGTAGCAGAATCAAAGAGGAGAGAGGCAGAACCTGGTTGTGAGCCCGGGTGGAGGGGATGCTCTGCAGGCACCTGAGTGCACACAAACTCTCAGCCACCGAGGAGCAGCCCAGCCAGAGAGAGCGAGGCACAGAGCACTGTGTGAAAGAGAGAGGAAGGGATGAGGAGGAGAACGAAGTGGACAAGGAGGGAAGAAGAGAATTGGTAGAGTGAGCGATCAGAGAGGGGAAAGTAAAGGAAAAGAGGTTGATGGGGGATGTTGGGAGGAGCAAACCAAAGGAGGTGAGTGTATGAATGGAGGGATGGATTGGTAAATGAATGGAAGTGGCAAGGAGTCACAGGAACGGGACAAATGAAGTGTGAAAAACGTACAAGACAATAAAGAGATGATGGATAAATAAATAACAGGGTTCAGTTTGAAAATGGAGAGGTGGGCATGTAACCATCAAAGGTGAGGAGAGAAGAGGGGAAGTGGGGGAGGACAGTGAGGGGGAAAAACCAGTATTAGAGCTACACACATTGGAACAGTGAGCGAAGAAACACACACCTTCACACACAAAACAGATTGATAAACATACACACAAAAGCATTACTAGACATGATCTGTGTGGGGATAGGCAGAGGAGAGGGAGGAGCTATGGGTCATTCATCAATTACTGCCAGTATTGTTTTAGACACAAACCCCACCCACTATTCCGCTAGCCCCTCTGTTGTGAGTCGTTAGTGAATAACACTAGGACAGATAAATAAATAAATGCCTCTCAACCAACAAATCTTGCTGGACGATATATTGTCCAAGAAAATTTCACGATAATCAGTAATATCGTGATATTATTGTTGACACAATTTTTAAGACCATTTTATGCCTTTTTCAACTGTGTTGAATAGCTACATCTCTAATTATAAAATGACTAACATCGTTTCTGAGTTTGTGCCATTTTACATGGTCTTGATTATAGACGGGGGTGGGTCCTCTCCATGTCCATCTACAGTTTTTGTTATCAGCTGAGAAAACTGGATGGGACGGTGATGTTTAAGGTGCATTTTCAGGTTGGTAGTATTTCCAGTTTTCGATGCCACTGTTTTCAAGCAAAGTCGACATCCAGGCTTGTTCGTGATGGGTTCTCCTCGCTCATTCTACTTCAGTCAGAAATGTTCCCACACCGGGGATGTGTAAGTAGACTTTGACACAAAGTCCATGTACTCTTCAAAACTTTCTGGATATAACTGTGCAGTCAACTGCACTGGCTGTTTACTGCAGCACGTTGTTCACTCCTTGTGTGTATGAGCGGAGTACCTTGCACACAGACTGGGCTGTACCCACAGTGCAGACATCAGGCCGAGAGCAACTAAAGAAGTTATGCGTCTCGCTGGAATATTAGCTACAACAAACACACGTGTAAAGGGCAATATATGGAGGCCAGCAAAATGGTCGTGTCCATCTTTATTTATATATATATATATATATATATATATAAAACAATAAGTCAATATAAATCAGAGTACGTACAAGAGCCTGAATAATCCATCAATTAAGAGAAAATAACTAACTATTTTGGTAACTGTATGACTGTTTGCATCATCATCAAGAAAGACCACAAACAGACATGCTCCAGTTTCTCAAATGCAGAAGTTAAAGCAAAAAAAAAAAAAGACTTTTTTTTCCAAGGCCAAATGATAAGCTGTTCACCATCTACCTTGCTACTCTTTTGCGATCTCGTCCTGGCATCTAAGGTAAAACAAGATGGAGACAGCTAAGAAAATAGCAAATTGTTCTCCTGCTGAAGATATTTCACTCACTTTTTTGATGGCCTTGAGCGGTCCTCAGAAAACTTTGTTTTGATGTCCACGGATGCATTTTGGAAGGCTTTTTTTGATTACTACTTTCTCACCACATTCCACCTCAATTCAGTTGTACTGCTTAATTTGTGTGTTTGATGAGATTACTAAACACAACAGCCGTAATGATTTTCATATTTCTGGCTACCCTCATCCTAACCTGACTTTTTAAGCTAGAACCCCAAACAGATCCAGTAATGCCAAGCTTAGACATTATATTTAAAAAAGATAGTTACACATCCCACTTTAGTTATGCAGAAAATTTAAATTAACTACACTTATATGGCTCATCAATTAAACTTAGTCCAGAAATATAGAAAAATTTAGGCTCAGAGTAATATTGATTTAAACATTTGAGTTGTTAAAATGATTATTATATCATCATAAGTAGTAGTAGTATTATTATGAAAAATGTCTTCAAAAGTGGACCTTAAGTCAAGGGGTGTTATGGAGGGCACACCTCCAACAATACCCTCTTTCCAACCTGATTTGCCTCTGGTTTGCAGTCTCTGAGCAGGAACAATCAAGAATTTGTGTATTCATGTGGAAAGTGCGACCTGATTGAGAGGTAAGATGGTTTTATGAGTGCATTTTACATTATCCTCAGAAAGGGATTTTAATCCTATTCTTTTTATTTTTTTTTATTTTTTTTGGGGGGGGGGGGGGGGCATTAGTGTTTGTTGTTAATGTGTTGCGGGTCTGCAGATGTTTTTAGTTTAACCACAGCAAAAACAGTCACAGAGACACTTAGAGCAGACTTTGAAAGAAAAGTTAAAAAATATGTTTGTAAACCTCTGCTCTTTGCTCAAGAGCTGTAAGACACTGAAACACAATGCCCTCCTCCCACTGCATAGTGCAGCCAGGACAGAGGAACACACATAGGGACTTGCTGCTAGGAGGGAAAAACAACAACAAAAAAGAGACATTATTCTAAAAATCGATTCTCGAACATTTTGAAAGTGGTAAATTTTATATCTTGCGTCCAGCCTTGATTTTGTGTCAGGACAGTGTCAGCACGAAACCTGCCTTCTGCCAGCTCAATTTACAAATCTGTTGTAGTGACAGAGAACTTAATTCGCTGCAAATGTAATATTTGTGCTGTTTGCCTTTTTGAGATTAAGTCACTTTAAAATGTGATACAACAAGGATAGATGGGTTTAATTGGCCATTTACAAACTAAATTATTTAAACCAACTACAACAGAGTTCAATTTAGAGCCCCTAAGACTCCCTCAGGTAAAAACCATATGGAGTCCACATTCAATCAAATAATTTTGATATTCAAATGTGATGTACAATTCAACACAACCCATTTGCACATCTTACTGTGATAAAAAAATCCACTTTAATGTTTTTAATAAGCTGCTGCAATGTCTTAGTATGTTATGATGTTGTGGCAGCTTTTCTAAAAACCTGCAAGTTGTGAAAATTTTTTGCAATGAAACTGCAGGAGGAACAGAAAATTCCAAAATAGTTGCAGTCACTATTGTTTTTATATAATGTATAAAAATTGAAAGGGAAGTTGTTCCAGTGAGATGTTTATTGAAAATTATTTGCTTTATCTCTATATCTGCATTGTAATTGTTTTGTAACTCCCTAATATCGGTATCCGTATTGACCACCCAAAACAATCCATACAACTAACAGTGCACATGCACTCAACTCGCAGTCAGCCATAGAATAAAGAAAACCTTTGCTGCCATGTGACCATGTTTGTGTTTTACAGCTAAACTGCTTTGAATGAATCACAAAATAATATCGTTTGATTAACAGTTTTTTTTCTGATTGCTGCACTCTGTGTGTTGTCACTTTCCACTCACTCTGACTGAAACATTCTCTCTGCAGCCAGGACAGAGAGAGAGAGGGGAAAAATAAAATAAACGACAACAAAAAGCCAATGTCTCAATGATGGAGCGAAGCTCCATGTAGTGATCTTGCAGTGGGCAGTGACAACGTAAAAGTTACCTACACCAGCAGACTTTATGTGCCGATAACTGTGTCCCCAAGATGTTACATGTCTGAAAAATATCATTCATAATACATTCATTGTGGTTTTGTATAGAGGGACAGTGTAAAATCAAACCCCATACCCTGTTTGTTAAAACATGTTAAACAGATTTTAAGTGACCCATTATTGAAGTGGTGTTAAACAGCTCTCAACTACTGGTAGGCTGGTTTAAAGAGATACAGACTTTCAGTTTTTTAACCACTTAATAAAAAGGGTTTCTTCTGCACCACTATAATTTTGTTCTCCATAATTCAATTAAAGGATTCACAATCTTGTAACACCAAGAATATCACAATTCACCACATCTGAAAATAAATTAATTTATAATTTTGACCCTAATGGGTTAAAATATATCAACGAAACACCATGGCACACTTTCTGTGGCAACATCCCAGATGATGCAGGGTGGTTTTTCCAACACGCAAATGACATGCTGCAAACTATGCCATTCAAACAACACTGCTGCGCTACATAATGCTGGTGTTAGTATCATGGAGCTGATGAAATGTGGTAGACCTTCAACTGTGACTCAAAGTATCCACCCTCCCCCAAACCCCACCAAAAAAAGAACAACATTTAAAACCTGCAAGCCACTAAAGATCCAGCTATATTCAAATTCTGGAAAAATTTCACATCAAAGTTTAGCTGGATATCTGCTGTACAGGTAAGACAACACACACAGGTCTACTATGTCAGTTGTCAATACTAACATTAACTACAATATTTGTACTTTGTTTAAAAAAAATGAGTAAAAATTATAAAGACTAATGTTTCAGCATAGCTTTAAAGACTCTAGATGTCTTTTTCCTAGTTGTATGTTGGAAACTTCAGGTTCCTAATTTCCATCAAATGCAGCGTGAACTTAAAACATTGCACATGTTTCCTCCATGTTGATTGTAATCCCCCCCCCTCCAAAAAAAATATACTTCAGCAACACTGAAACTAGCTATACTTTTGTAATATACCACAGAAACAGAAGGTATTTAGATTTCAAAATAAAGCCGATTTTGTGAAAAATCTCATAACTAGCAAGATTTGAAAACCTGGATTTGAATGTCTGATTAAAAAAAAAAAAAAAAAAAAAAATCTACTGAAAGAGTTATGTTTATTATTTCAACAATGTGAATCTGAACATCTTTCACTGGACTGCAAACCTAATGTGATGGCCATTTTGTCACCATTTATGATATTTATGGCATAAATGGCTGTGTAAATGTGAAAAACAGGAAATGTGTAAGTTAACTGAAAATGAAAATAAATCAAGTGATGGGCAATACTCAATTAAATGCCAAGTAGAGGTGAAATAGTTGTTTAATGGACAAAAGATATTTAGGAAGGATTCCGGAGGTCAATTTAATCATTCCAGTCATTTAACCAACACAAAAGCAAATAATGTTTCAGCCTTAAAAATGAAGATTTCATGCTTCTTTGCATTGTGTGCCCTGTGAAGGTAAAAGTCAACTCTAGTCAAAACATGATACTTGAAGATGTGAGACTTATACATTTAAAATTTATTTTTCAATGCCAGTTTACTAACATAATCACTACTCTCAAACTTAAAAGCAGCAAGTTATTACAGGAAATATTTAGTTGTATCCTTTATGCTCAATATGGGATTCATTCACACTGTAACATCGCAATCATCAAACAGTTTTATCAATTATTATCATTATTGCATACATAATTTCTAAGACACTTCTGCAAGATCTGATCAGATCTTGCAAGGCTGGTTATATTTGAAGTTATTTAAGCTGACATGGATCACCTATCCTTTTCAGCGATTTTGTTGCTGTACAGTCTGTCTGACTGTTTTGAACTGCCCCAGGGTCGACTTGCTGAAAACTCATAAAAACATAAGCAAACAGACTTTGGTGTTATATTGTTTAAATAGGGTAGATGTGTAATTACGTCTTACAAAATATTAGGAGCAATATAAAGATCTTAAATGAACAGATTTATACTGTATGTATGTCATGTTTGTTTTCCCCATTTACATTTTGATCACAGTGATGGCAACAATGGGATCAAGTGATAACTACTTGGTTGGTCGGTTGGTTACGTAGCATATAGTACAGGAAACTAGCCTTGGAACGAAAACACCAAGCTAACTGACGTGGTTGCCAAATGACTTTGGAGTAAAGAAAAACGATATAACACCGAATAAACCCGACAGTGTGCGTTTGTATAGCCGAAACAGGCTCTACCGCTAAAACCAATGAACTATTAAGTATAGAAATAGCTGTCACGTAGCAACACTTAGCATTTCAGCATGCTAACATTGAGCTAGTGGCTACATCGCTAATCATGACGCTCGCGCTGTGTGAATGAAGAAAAGCACACTTCCTTCTACGCACTTGAAAAATATAAACAGTCGGGAAGCACACCGTTGTGATTTTACCGGTGTTATTTCGTAGCCCAAAGAGTGTTGGTCAGCGCCCCGAGTCAATCAAGAGGTTAGCTAGCTTAAAATAAACTAGAATACCAGGCTCGTAAATTTAAGTGGCTGATCGTCTCTTAGCCAGAGTTAGCTAAACGGCTAAAGCATCAGACAGGCCCAGTTTAAAGTGGCGCAGCGTCATCGCAGCGAACGCTACCCCGAAAAAAAGCCTCTTCGCAGCCGACGATTTCAACAAGCTTTAAACTACTCTGTCGATTACCGGCTTGATCTAAAATTAATTTTCAATTTATCGGATACTGATGTCTCTCTCCGCTCTATCAACCTGACGTCTACAGGGAATATTCTTAGTTTAAAAACAAAAAGTATCTTAATTTCAGGCCCTCCCTCCGGTTTCTGGCAACCCTCCTTTCTCCTAGACTTCTACCGAGCAGCCGCTTCAGCCCCGTTCCTGCAGTCAAATCGAGCCTCCGTGCTTCTTTTTACAAAATAAAGGTATTTAAACAACCGGTGTCTTCCAGACGTCATACACCCAACGAGTCTTACCATCAGTTCCAACGTTTTATCCTCCATCTCTGGCTCCATATTGACGATTTCCCCCCCCCCGAAACTCGCTGTGAAAATGGAAACCCAGCCCTGCGTCGGCGGCCCGCAAATGCGGAGACGTCATTCACTTCGCTCAACCACACAGCTCCGCTTAGGGCAGTGTCAAAAAGGTGGGTGGGGGGATGGGGCCGCCCATGAAAACACAGTATCCGCTGATTGGTCACAATTTGTCAAGGGAGGCGGGGATTCGTATAGCTGCTTTTTTTTGATTGGCTTACCGTGCTACTAAGGCTTTTCCCGGTGACTCCCCCAAACAAAAGCACAAATAAGAGGAAGATGCTGTTGCTATCCCGAGGAGGAACACATCAAGGCAAAAATCAATCACCCGCATAGGTTTTGCATTGAAATAATGCAGCCTGATGTTTGTTTTTTTTTTTTTTTACATGTATCGCTTATTAAAGACGTTTTCTTACTTCAAACACACGACAATGTTTTAAGGGGCAAAGGCCCCTTAAGTTTCTTCGATAAGCATTGGAAATACTACTGTAAAGAATTACCATCTAAATATTTCATCCACCAACTTCATGCATGGCTGAAATAATTGAAATTGATGAAGTTAGCCCTCTCAGGCTCAAATTAATTCTTAGTAACAGGAAAAATCTGATATTTAGCTGTTGCAAATCTGCAACGCCTGCCTTGAGGGGGCTAAAATTAAGGAAGTGGCTACGGGTATGTACATCCGTATCTTCTGCGGGATTGCTAAAGGTACGGACCGAGGTTCACTGAAGATACGGACAATGTACGGATGAGTTTTGAAGCCTTGCTGGACCTTCGGCCACATATGGTACAGGTACGGACATATTTGCGCATTCTGATTGGTCGGTAAGACACCCTCCATATTTTTAGAACGGTCGCTGTAGGTATGGGTCCGTACTCATAGCCACGGCCTAAAATGAAACCTTCCCAATTTTAGAGTTGCTGTTTAGGCTTATTGACCTAGTCTACGTTTTGTTTGGTAAACCAAATTCTGGGTTCTCGCCAGCAGTTGAGCATAGGAGGCCCCTATGCTGTGATTTAACCAGCATAGGGGGCTTTTGTTATTTTTTTTAAAGGACATGTAGCACATTATTTAACGTCCCGATTAGCAGCACAAAGTGGCCCTCAAAATGCAGGAAATAGTGTTTCAAAGGGTTATAAATTTTAAAATTTTCTTGGGGAGGGGGATGCCCCTAGACCCCCTGCAATACTTGCACCTGCAATGTGAGTCCCGTGGCTATGCCCTACTAAGTTCCCCCCATGCTGTGGGAAAAGAAAAAAAAAATCCTGGTGAGAACCCTGCACTTTGTTAAGCATGATAAATTGTTTTTGAACCCAACCCATTTAGAACAACAGTGGGAACAGTATAACTGCATGTCTCAGCTGATGGAGTAAAATGTAAAACTGTCTCAAATCTGGTTTATTTTCTCACTAATGCTTTCTTGATAGCTCTGCATCCTGCTGTATTAAAGCATATTATATTATTTTTAAGCACACATTAAATGCAATCACATATTAGGCAAGTGAGTGTTCTGACCTTATCTCTATGCATACTTTTCCATTCAGGTGTATATCTGAATGCTTATTGGATGTAATCATTCTCAGGCAATTCTAAGGTGTTCTCAGTGATTTTACAGTGTGCATAATTATTAGGCAGAACAGACACTGAAAAGACAAAAATGGTAAAGATGCCTTTCAGTGGAATGCAAATCTTGAGGTGTAATCAGCGCACAAATGCTTTGTTGTAAAGTCATCAGGGTCACAAGAAACATGTGAAATATGCAAATTAACTGCAAAAGACCTGAGAAGAATTCAACTTTGCACTAGCAGGAGCCAATTATCTTACAGTGTCACCATATTTCAGAGCTGCAACCTACCTAGTGTGCTCAGAAACATGGCCAAGATCAGGAAGGCTGCAACACAACCACACACTAAGCTCAAGTTGAAATGTGTAGATAGGACCAATACAGATTTTTCAAGTTTTATGAAGAGTGACTCTTGCTGGATGAGCCTGTGACTGGTTAACTAATGGACACAGCACCACTTCAAGTCAGACGCCAGCAAGGTGGAGTGGGGGTAATATAGGCTGGTGTAGAGAATGACCAACATCATAATGCATTTCATTCTGGGATTGCCTGTGCCATGTTCATGCTCACCAAAACAAACAGCATGGGCTGGGTGCTCTTTGTGTGGTTTTTTTTTTTGCATGTTTGTGTGTACCGTATTTCCATCTGTGAACAATGAACAGCAATATATATATATATAGCTATGAAACAAACAGTCGTACTGACAGGTGACAAGGAAGAATGAGCAAAAGGTAAAAAAACAAAAAAAAACAAAACAATCAAGCCCTTAAAGGTGAAATTAACAGTGAGGGAAATAATACACCTCGTCAAATCCGTGGTTGCTGGGACACAAAAAGCTAATAGTCAACAGATCAAGAAACAGGAATGGGTGGTCCATCAGTTACTGAAAAGAAGAGCAGCTACGGTATATTGGTCAGAGTATTTTTTGAAATGTATTGTTTTTAGTCGTTTATACTTAAATGAAAATGAAGTGAGATGGGAATTTTTTTGTTCTTTTACTTGCACAATTCTGCACACAGTTGCCTAATAATTGTGTACCAATGCATTACCCTGAGAAAGCCAAAACATTTCCAGCATTAAACATTCAGGTTTGATGTTTAATATTTTGGACAGAGCATTTTGTTAAAAAAATAAGTCATCATAATAATCCTTAGGAATACAACTTGCCTAATAATTGTGTACAGTTGTATTCAAAATGTTTAGAAATGTGAGTAAAGCTCAAAATCCTTAGCTTTTATTTCCATACATTTTTATTCCAAACCAAAACATGAAGTTATCAAATTTATTGCTTTACAAAAAGTTTATAAAAGGAGATATTAGGCTGTTCAAAAAGTGTCTGCATTTTTCTTTACAACATGTACTGTATAAACTGAAAAATGCTTGAAGATTTAGTTGTATAACCAATGTTTCTGAGAACTGCTTCACATCTCTGTTGCATGGAGTCAACCAATTTCTGGCACCTGTGAACAGGTATTCCAGAGCAAGACAATTGAACTACATTCCACAATTACTCTCACCTTAGAAACAGCATTTCTTGTCACCCCACAAGTTTTCATTTGGATTAAGGTCCGGGGATTGGACTGGCCATTCCATAACGTTAACCTTGTTAGTCTGGTACCAAGATCCTGCTTATTTGCTGGCGTTTGGGGTTATCTTGTTGAAACACCCATTTAAAGGGCATTTCCTCTTCAGTATAAACCAACATGACCTCTTAAAAGTATTCTGATGCACTTAAACTGATCCATGATCCCTGGTATGCGATAAATAGGCCCACCACCATAGTATGATATGATGTTTGCTCCGCTGTCTTCACAATATACTTTGGCTTGAATTTGTTTTTTTTTTTTTTTTGGTTTTGTTTCTGTTGAACTGTGTGCCGAATAAATTCATTTCTTCATTCAATTCAGTTTTGGTGGTCATCTACCAAACTGTCTGCAGCCCCTAGACTCAGAGTACAATCTTGTTTTCATCAATCCACAAAATGTTGCACCATTTCTCTTTAAGCCAGTCAGTGTTTGGCAAATCATAACCTCTTAAGCATGTCTTTTTTTTCCAAGAATGTGGGGGCTTTGTGGGAGCTTCTTACCCAAAGCTTGGTTTTACATTGGCATCTTATAATTGTTCCAGCACTCTCGGGTAACTTTAGGTCTTCTTTGATCACCCTGAAGTTGATCACTGGCTGAGTCTTTGCCATTCTGGCGTTTCTTCAATCCATTCAAATGGTGGCTTTCCACTTACTTCTGCATCTTTGTGGAAGAAAATGTAAAGTCTCCAACTTCTTAAAGTACACTGTTCTTCTGAACATTGTCTGGAATGACCCAATTTACTCAAATTTTCTGAAACGCACTACAACACGTGCACATATGCTGCCTTTGTCCTTAAAGGCTACCTATTTGACACAAAGAACAATGCACACTATTTTTTTTGAACAGTCTAATATTCCTTTTCCTTCACTTTCTCTATAATACATTGGATACATTTTTCATGTTTTGATTTGGAATAGAATGTGCAGCATTCCCAATGCATTTGAGTGCATGGAAATAAAAGCCACAAGGATTTTGAGCTTTACTCACGTCTAAACACACTGCTATTTTGAACACACTTCTGTTGCATCTCTCTGACAAAGTGCATCATTTTGAAAGGGAAGCAAAAGCAACTACTTTCATACGCAATTTGAATTATCACTGCACCTAATTCCAACATACTGCATTTGTCGAGGCAAACTCCTTAATTCTGTTTTACTTCCATAGCAGTCTTGCACTCAACTTGCAAAGGGATAACGCTTCTGATGTTGTAAGACTACTGCCTTGACCTCATCACCCAGGAGTCACACGTGCTGAATCTCATATTCCAGATGACTAACCTGCCAGCTTTCAAATTCTTTTTGCAGCAATGCATCATTTTTTATTGACAAAGTTGGATTGTGACTTCATTTGTCACTGCATGAAGTTGTCAAAAATGCATTTGTAAGAGCAACAAAACTGATATTTGGAATCTTGACATTGGGTTAAAGACTATCTGCACAGATCACCTTTTATCAAGCATGAAAATGACGATACATTCACCTAACATATCTGCTTCATTACCCTTTTGCAATTTAAAATGACAAAATTAAAGTCAATTTCAACATATGGATCCTGAGTCAAACACAGAATAACTGGAATCCCCTAGACGAGCTATTAATTTTATAAGTATTTCCAAAAAGAGCACAGATATCACAGGATTGAGACCACAGCAGATGAGGAGGTAGCAATGGTTTTCAGCAGTTCAAATTTAATATTTTGTCCCCCCTTTCTCTACAGAAACCCAGATTAAAAAAAAAAAAAAAAAAAAAAGAAAGAAAGAAAAAAGCCCCCCACTTTAATAAAATACAACAGCAGCAGTTACCATTTTAAAAAATGCAAAAAGAGAAAGCACAGAAGGGAGCAAAGAGGGTGCGGCACGATGAGGCAAGAAAAGAAAAAAATATATATGCATGTTTTTCTTTTTAATGAAGAGTGAGTCCAAAGTTCACCTTAAGTCAGACCAAGTTAGGGACAGCAAAGAATGTGGAAACTTGCTGTTGTGGTTCATTCAAAATGGAGGGGTGGGGAAAAAAAAAGTCAAGTCCAATCCAACTAGGGGAAGGAACCACCACTAAGGCATGGATTTATTCAGGAAAAGCTTTCTCTCTCACTGGATGAAAGAAAATATCACTCCTTTTCAGCCTGTGATACAATTTTGTGTGTGTACAATGACATGTATGTGCAAGTTTGTGTATGCAACAGGTAAATTGAAGGCATGTCTGTCACATGTGGTCAACGTGGTTCCCCCTCTCACTTGCTGCAAGAGGTGGCATTTTTCTTTCCTCAATTCCTTTGCTTTTTTCCTTTCAGCATCAGTCCCCGACTACCTAGTAGTCATCCAAATCAAAGAACTCGTCGTCCTCCCCTTGGTACTCCATGCCTTGGAAATCCACCCTGTACCTCAAGATACCTGAGGAACACCAAGGACAACAACAGGATGAGAATAACAGAATAACCAAAAATGGGGGAATCAACATAAATCACTGAGGGTCAGGGTACTGGTTTAAGCCACACTGTAAATTTTCTCTGAAAAGCCAATTTTCATGAAATTTACACTTCCCCATGTCATCGTGTAAGATATGTCTAGCTAGTTGAAAGTGCTCTGAGCTGAGATTTTGCTTTGTGGTGTTACAACAGACTTTCATTTAATAATAATAATATCACCACTTACTGTGATTTTCTTTTAACACTGCAATGCCATAAGAAAACAATAGAATTTTAATTCCCGTCAACATTTTTAATACCTGAAAGACTGATTTAAGATATTTTAACACCAATAAAGGTCTTATTTTTAGACCAACAAATTCAATGACTCAATACTTTTTAAAGGGTCCACAGGAAATTTTTTTACACACCATTTAAAAATGTAATATTATATTCTGTACAGACAATTGACAATGTAGCAATGATACTATGCACATCTCACAATTATTTTGCACTTCCTCACTTTCCACTACTGTTATTGTATTGACACTATTGCCATTATTTTATATAGGTTTGATTTACTTTCCCCTTGAGTGTCTATTTATCTCATAGTGCTATTTTATTCTTTTATTATTAAGGTGAGAGAGAAACAGAATTTTGATTCTTCTGTATGCCCTGTACATATAGGAAATTGACAATAATAATAAATAATACTTAAAAAAAAAAAAAAAAAACTTTGAAAGCTTTCCCCAAATAGTGGTAAGTCCCTTCGGCTGCTCCCTTGTTTGCACTCAGGGTCGCCACAGCAAATCCAAGGTGGATCTGCATGTTGAATTGGCAAAATAGTGGTAAAAAAGTATTTTTTGTAAGTTTTTTGTAGGAGCTGATTTATCCCTATTTAATGCATTTGTGAAAACTGATTTATAATGCAAATGATCTGACTGCCTGGCAACACAAGTGGCACACCCATCAGGTTATGAAAATGCTCAAAATCATATTCAAATAAAGAATGACCCAGGACAATGTGAAACTTCACCAAACCTGATTCAGTCAGGTAAAAATTCATACATAAACCCTGAGGCCAACTGGTGGCAGTGAAGTGGGTGAGTGTCAATTACTCCTGAGGTGGGAATCCACTCCATCGCAAGTTACTGCTGTTGTCTCATGTTGGTATTAAGAACATGCTTGCTAACAATGCAGGTGAGAAGATATTCTCAAAATGCCTTTACTGAATGTTAATTGGTGAATTACACATTAAAAAACATTGAGGGTTTTACTTGATTTTACAGAAGTTCAACTCTCACAAAAGACTGGTTTACCATTTTTTCAAATATTAAACAGTTTACCTTCTTTTAGTGCATCAATGAAAATCTAAATCAATTTGTTCTGTTGCATTGCAGATGTGTTGTGACTAGAGCCTGGTTGATATGGGTTTTTAGGGGATTGATACAGTACATTTATTGCTAAGTAAAAAAAAAAAATATATATATATATATATATAATATATATATATCTATATCTGGCAGGTGCCCTCGTTAGCCTGGTGGGCCACTAATCTTATAATACAAGGGAACACTGAACAGAGCAAACTGTCAAACAGCGTGCTTACCTCCAATGCCTCCGAAGCCCTTGACAAACTGGGACCCCTCCTGGCTTTTGTCTGTGACTATCTCAAGCGTGGCTCCAAATTTCTTGTAGTTGTTAGCAAACCACTCCAGCAAGGGCATGCTCTCAATTAGCTCATGTTCTTGCCCTGTCTAAAAACAAAAATCACAGTAAGGAATGCAGCATGGTGGTAGATATGAAAATAAATCCCAAACCAATGCCAACACAGAAGCTGTGTGAATTTATTTTGGTGACTCCTTGTCTCACCTCCTTGTCTGTAAAATGAGACTTGTCTTTCTCTTGCTCTGGTGTTAAGTACAAAGTCTTCTCATCTGAAAATAAAAGACAAGAATTAAAACATCAAAACATTTATTAATTTCAGAGAACAGGTGGATGATAGCTTGTATACCATTCTCTGCTCCATTGCTCTCTGCCCCATGCACACGTAAAACATAACGCATGGTGTCAAGGTTTTCATAGACTATGAGGATCTCCACTGCTCCCATCTCCAGAGCTTTGAGCGTGTCCTCCACACCAAAACAGTACTTCCCCGTGTCCTGACTGATCTCATCAAAATACCGCCCTAAAGGAAAAGTGGGAGGGGGAAAAAGCAAAAGAGTATTTTTTTTAAATTGCAAGTACTCAGAACATGCACACCAAATAACATTCACAAACAGAAGAAGAAAAAAAATTTTCATTTTCATTTTTTGCTCCGAATGGATACAATTAAGAAACCTAAGACAGCCACCCACCAATAAGCTTCTTCTCCTGGATGAATTTGACATTGGAGAGAACTTCTGCTGAGAGTTCAATTGCTTGATTGAACCCATTTTCTCCTCCATAGGAGATGTCAACCAGCTTCAGAACCTTGGCCTGTAACCTCTGTGGAAAGGCAGGTCACACATGCAAACATATGGTTTATGTATTCTGCACACATTTTTTTTTTTTCATTTTATTAAGTTTGTAACTGTCAGTCCAGCAAAAACATTCTGAAACTCTTTCCTATTAAATAATTACATGGCAAAGTTTGAGTTGAGTTGGCACTCCATTATGTAGAAAAAGGAGAAAAAAGATTGTGTGTGCAAAATCCAGCTAATAATGTTCTGTCTTGCAGTACCTCAGATAAGGTTAGGTAATATCAGTGCCAGACAAGGTAGTGAAGGAACAAGTATGAGTCTTGATAAAACAACAATCTCAGTGCTTGATCTGGATAAAGTACAGGATGCAGCCAAAAAGAATTCAATGCACTGTGCTTTTTCAACATTTTATGTTACAGCCTTATTCCAAAATGGACTGAGTTCATTTTCTTCCCCAAAATTCTACACACAAAACCCCATGACAATGACTTTTTTAATTTAAAAAAACAAAAAACAAAACACAAAACTAAGAAATCACATGTACATAAGCAGTCACAGCCTTTGCCATGAAGCTCAGGTGCATCCTGTTTCCACAGATCATCCTTGAGATGTTTCTACAGCTTAAGTGGAATCCACCTGGGGTAAAGTCAGTTGACTGGACATGATTTGGAAAGGCACACACCTGTCCACATATAAGGTCCCACAGTTGACGGTGCATGTCAGAGCACCGACCAAGCATGTAGCCAAAGGAACTGTCTGCAGACCTCAGACAGGATTGTCTCAAGGCACAAACCTGGGGAAGGGTACAAAAACATTTCTGCTGCTCTGAAGGTCCCAATGAAGACAGTAGCCTCCATCATCCATGAATGGAACACGCTCGGCTCCACCAGGACTCTTTCTAGAGCTGACAGCCCGTCCAAACTGAGCGATCAAGGGAGAAGGGCCTCAGTCAGGGAGATGATCAAGAAGCCGATGGTCACTCTGTCAAAGCTCCAACATTCCTCTGTGAAAGTGGGGAACCGTCTAGAAGGACAATCATCTCTGCAGCAATTCACCAATCAGGCCTGTATGGTAGAGTGGCCAGACAGAAGACTCTCCTGAGTAAAAGACACATGGTAGCCTGCTTGGAGTTTTCCAAGGATTCGCAGACCATGAGAAACAAAATTCTTTGGTCTGATAAGACAAAGACAACTCTTTGGTGTGATTGCCAGGCATCACATTTGTAAGAAACCAGGCACCATCCATACAGTGAAGCATGGTGGGGGCAGCGTCATGCTGTAGGGATGATTTTCAGTGGCAGTAACTGGGAGACTAGTCAGGGTTGAAGTAAAGATGAATGCAGCAGTGTACAGGGACATCCTGGATCAAAACCTGCTCCAGAGCACTCTTGACCTCAAACTGGGGTGACAGTTCAACAGGACAATGACCCTAATCACACAGCCAAGATCTCAGAGGAGTGGCATCAGAGGACAACTCTGTGAATATCCTTGAGTTGCCCGGGCAGAGGAGCCCAACCCTGAATCCGATGGAACATCTCTGTAGAGATCTGAAAATTGCAGCACACCGATGTTCCCCATCCAACCTGATGGTGCCTGAGAGGTGCTGCAAAGAGGAATGGGTAAAACTGCCAAAAGATAGGTGCACCAAGCTTGTGGCATCAGATTCAAGAAGACTTGAGGCTGAAATTGCTGCCAAAGGCACATAAACAAAGTATTGAGAAAAGGGTGCAAATTCTTATGTCCATGTGATTTCTCAGTTTTCACTTTTAATAAATTTGAAAAAAGAAACATAAAAAACCCTTTTTCATGTTGTGATGTGGTGTTTACTCCATTTAGGAATAAGGCTGTAATGCAACAAATTGTGGAAAAAGTCAAGCATGCAGTGAATACTTTCTGGATGTACTGTATATAAACATGTACCATACTCCAAAACATGATTAAAGCACACAATTTTCATGTCAAGGATAAAATACTCACTTTTGTTTAATTGGCTCACATCACAATAAACAAATGTAATGGATTATTTGTGATTGCGTCCTGTATCTAGAAGCATGGGAAAAGAAAAACAATTGGTTCCTTAATAAATGGGTCCAACCTCCAGCTGTTTGTACATTACCAAACTAATTGCACAGTACTGCAAATGCAGAAATGAGCAAGACTCTGTGCTAAAAACACAAGTTTGCTGACTGATGTGAGCCAAATAAAATTTAATGCTGAAATATTAAATTTGAGCCAAAATGGCAATTCAAACCAATTTGATTGACAAACTACAAAGGCTGTGATTATTATTTTTTTTTTTTACATTTTTTTTGTTTTGCATATATTTCTCACAAATTGTGTAACTTATACAGTTGCACAAAGTTGAGCAAATCCACTTCATCAGTTCAATCCAGCAATTTATAATGCATCAAAAAGCTCCCAAACACATCTTTAAAAAGCAATACTAGATTTCTTTTGAAATATTAGCCTAAGAGTGTAGCGATCCACGTTTGTGAACTACTGACCCATTTAGTCAGTTTACTGCCACTGGCACCACAACACAATCAAGCTAATTACACAAGTTGATGGTTTATATGCATTAGTAAGATTTCATGGATGGGGTATTTCCCAAACAACAACACTGTCTATGACTCATGTTTTAAGGAATGCTGTCAAAACCAAAGTTAAAACTGAATAGATAGTACATGGTCTGGCACAAGAGATCAAAAACAAAGAAGAAGAAGAAAAAAAAAAAAAAAAAAAAACTCTTAAGCTGCAGGCACAGTAAATTCATAACAAAACAAAAATATGAATTTTGCATTAGCTTAAATTTTCTGAAGTAGTCGCTCTTACAATATATCTCTTTTTTTTTTTTACAAATGAATCATGATTTATTTTATTGTGCTTTACATAAATCCACTTATGTCTGTGAATGACCTATCATATGGAGAAAATGAGCCATTATTCCAAGCAATGAGGAATGATTACCCATGCCGCCTTTCAGAAATATGAGTCATCGCACGAGTCATGTTCGCCAATCAGAAGTGCCATGCTGGTCACGTGCATGAGATGCTCACCAAATCAGAAGCGATTCATCTTCAGTCACTCCAGAAATACGAAATGCTAGAATTTTAACAATTATGCCTACAGCAGGTAAAATAAGTACAGTGGTCCCTCGCTATAACGCGGTTCACCTTTTGCGGCCTTGCAGTTTCGTGGATTTTTTTAGTCCAATTTTGCATTCTTCCCCACCACCTTCAGCGCATTGTGTTCTGCATCCTCATCAAACAGGCCGGTCGCGACACAGCGAAGGGAGAGTACGCGCATTGTGTTCTGCGTGTCTGTTTATAAGAATCTTCTAGCCCGGAAGAAAAAAAGAGCGCCAACAACTACCCATAACTGTGTTTTTCACTCGGAAAAAGACACCTGCAGTGAGGTTTGACTCAGTGGAAAAAGGCGCGACAGCGCAGCGGCGCCACGACGAAGAGGCGCGATCAGAGGAACTGTGAAATACTGGTCAGTCACTATTAATAATTTCTTACGTGTCCAACCTCATAGGTTGATCGTTAAAATTAAATTCATTAGTTCTAAAAGACATCACAATTATTTATAGGATTTTTATTATTATACTATTTTTATTTCTCAAACAAATGTTTGGGCCTGAAAACAGGTTGGTCTTATTTTTCTACTACTGTTTGAACTTTGAGAGTGTTTACACACGAGAGAAAAGTGAGAAAATGTTAATGCCTGTTTGAGAAAAGTGTACAAAGTGTGTAGTGAGGGGTTTTAAAACATCTATAATAATTACAAAAATAACGCTGTCTACTTTGCGGATTTCGCTTATTGCGGGCTATTTTTGGAACGTAACTGCTGCGATAAACGAGGGACCACTGTATTGAACATAACATTTTTCCTCAGTAAAGGGGTTTCTGAAGCTGCTAGTAACATGAAATTTTCACCAGATGTCAGTAACAAACCAAGTAATACACACATATAAATAAACCAAAACAAATAAGTACAGAAATTAAGTTACAGTATGTGTAACAATGTGAAATTACAGGAAAAAGAATTGAACACATGAAGAAAGGGCAGTGCAGAAAGGCATGGAAAGCACGACACCTGCTAAAATCCATCAGTAATTAGAAAGCAAGCCTGCCCTTTGTCAGTACAAATTAATATCAGCTGGTTCAGCCCCAACTGATTGCCAAAAAAAAAAAAAAAAAATAGGTGTGTCATGACGGGTAAAAGCTCAAAATTTTTGCAACCTTATTGTTACAAAACATACTGATGGCACTAAGTACAAAGGATTACTAAAATTCTAAATGTTCCAGTGAGCACTGTGGGACCATACCTGGAAGTGGAAATAACATCATTTCATTTGTACAGTGGGGCAAAAAAGTATTTAGTCAGCCCCCGATTGTGCAAGTTGTCCTACTTAGAAAGATGAGAGAGGTCTGTAATTTTCATCATCGGTACACTTCAACTATGAGAGACAAAATGAGAAAAAAAAAAATCCAGGAAATCACATTGTAGGATTTTTAAATAATTTATTTGTAAAGTATGGTGGAAAATATGTATTTGGTCACCTACAAACAAGCAAGATTTCTGGCTGTCACAGACCTGTAACTTCTTTTTTAAGAAGCTCTTCTGTCCTCCACCTGTTACCTGTATTAATGGAACCCATTTGAACTCGTTATCTGTATAAAAGACACCTGCCCACAGCCTCAAACAGTCAGACTCCAAACTCAACCATGGCCAAGACCAAAGAGCTGCTGAAGGACACCAGGAAGACAATTGTAGACCTGCACCAGGCTGGGAAGAGTGAATCTACAATCCGCAAGTAGGCAGGTGTGAATAAATCAACTGTGGGAGCAATTATAAGAAAATGGAAGACATACAAACCACTGATAATCTCTCTCGATCTGGGGCTCCACGCAAGATGTCATTCCGTGGGGTCAAAATGATCATGAGAACGGTGAACAAAAATCCCAGAACTACACAGAGGGACCTGATGAATGACTTGCAGAGAGCCGGGACCAAAGTAACAAAGGCTACACACTACGCAGAGAGGGACTCAAATCCTGCAGTGGCAGGCATGTCCCCTTGCTTAAGCCAGTACGTGTCCAGGCCCATCTGAAGTTTGCCAGAGAGCATATGGAAGATCCAGAAGAGGATTGGGAGAATATCATGTGGTCAGATGAAACCAAAAATGGAACTTTTTGGTGAAAACTCAACTCGTTGTGTTTGGAGGAAGAAGAATGCTGAGTTGCATCCCAAGAACACCATACCTACTGTAAGCATGGGGGTGGAAACATCTTGCTTTGGGGCTGTTTTTCTGCAAAGGGGACAGGACGACTGATCCATGTTAAGGGAAGAATGAACATGGCCATATATCGTGAGATTTTAAGCCAAAACCTTCTTCCTTCAGTGAGAGCATTGAAGATGCAATGTGGCTGAGTCTTGGAGCATGACAATGATCCCAAACACACCGCTTGGGCAACAAAGGAGTGGCTCCGTAAAAGGCATTTCAAGGTGCTGGAGTGGCCAAGCCAATTTCCAGATCTCAACCCCACAGAAAATTTGTTGAGGGAGCTGAAAGTCCATGTTGCCCAACGACAGCCCCAAAACACTGCTCTAGAGGAGATCTGTATGGAGGAATGGGCCAAAATACCAGCTATAGTGTGTGCAAACCTGGTGAAGATTTACAGGAAATGTTTGACCTCTGTCATTGCCAACAAAGGTTATATTACGAAGTATTGAGTTGAACTTTTGTTATTGACCAAATACTTATTTTCCACTATAATTTACAAATAAATTCTTTAAAAATCCTACAATGTGATTTCCTAGATTTTTTTTTTCTCATTTTGTTTCTCATAGTTGAAGTGTACCTATGATGAAAATTACAGACCTCCCTCATCTTTCTAAGTAGGAGAATTTGCACCATCAGGAGCTGACTAAATATTTTTTTCTTCCCATGTCTGCATGGGTTTCCTCTGTCCACTACGGTTTTCTCCCACAGCTAAAAACATGGTTATTTAGGATCTGCTCCATTCTCTGTCCCTGACCAAGGTAGCATCTCTACATCTGGAGTTGGTTCCCGGGCGTCGGACTGTGGCAGCCCACTGCTCCTAGTGGTTGGATTGTGTCTAACTGTAATTATGGGATGGGTTAAATGCAGAGGACAAATTTCGTTTTATGTATATATGTGCAATGACAATAATGGCTCTATTGTAAGTAAGGGTGGTAAGGTTAGACCTTACCTGTGTGAAGCGCTTTGAGGCAACTCTGTTGTGATTAGGCGCTATATAAATGAAAATAAATTGAATTGAAAATTCTATTGTAGATGAGAGTTCATAGAAGAGGTCCACTGAACCTCCAAGATCTGAAGACTGTGTGCAACAATGGGCCAAATGACACCTAAACAATATACGCGAATAGTTTCTCCATACAGGTGGTGTCTTGAAGTGGTCATGACCAACAAAGATATTTGTATGAAGTATTAAATTTCACTAAGCATGTTCAATACTTTTTCCGGTGTCATTCCATTTTACTACACATAACTTAATTTCTGTAGTTATTTGTTTTGGTTTCTTTGCATGTGTCAATGACCTGGGTTGGTACCAACAACTGGTGAAAATTTCACGTCAGTAGGACCTTAAGAAATGTATTTACTGAGAAAAAAGGTGACGTGTTCAATATTTTACTCGCTGTGTGTGTATGTATGTATGTACGTACGTACGTACGAGGTCTATTAGATAAGAAACCGACACTTTTTTTTTTTAACTATATGGATTTGAATGATGTGCGATTACACCAATCATGCTTGAACCCTCGTGCGCATGCGTGAGTTTTTTCACGCGTGTTGGTGATGTCATTTCCCTGTGGGCAGGCCTTGAGTGAGATGTGGTTCAGCCCTCTCAGCTGAATTCCTTTGTTTCACACGCTGCTCGAGACGGCGCGCGTTGCTTTATCAAAATGTTTTCTGGACCTGTGAGGAATATCCGAGTGGACACTATTCCAGAAATTTAGCTGGTTTTCGGTGAAAAGTTTACGGCTGATGAGAGATTATGGGGTGTTTCTGTCGCTGTAAGGACTTCCCACGGAGCGGGACGTCGCGCAGCGCTTCCAGGCGCCGTTGTCGGCCTGTTTCGACCTGAAAACATCCTAATTTAAGGCTTAATTCACCCAGGACGTCGTGAGAGAACAGACAAGATTCAGAAGAGGCCGGCATGAGGACTTTATGCGGACATTCCACTGTTTAAGGACTTTTTAATGAAAGACGTGCGCGCAAATTCGCCGAGTCATTTCCGTGACAACTCGGCGAATCTGTGTTGAAAACCATTTGTAAAATTCAGGTGGCTTTTGATGGCTTTCAACAAGTGAGTAACTGAGAAATTGTTTAACAGCTTGGGCATGTTCCAACTTGTCCGTTAAGGTTTTCAACGGAGGTGTTTTTCCTGTCGCGACCCCCCGCGGTCGGGTCTGGCCTGACATGTGACTCTGCCCGCACGTTCTTTCATTACAAAATGTCCGTTAACAATGGAATGTCCGAATAAACTCCTCATGCCGACTTCTTCTGAAAGTTCTGAGGACTTACTGGGTCAACAGAGCCTGAAATGTGGAAGTTTTCAACTTGAAACTGCGAGACGCTGCCGCCTCAAAGCGCAGATTGCCGTCAGGTGCCGTGGGCCGTCCTTAAAGCGACACTACCAGACCAAAATCTCTCATCAGCCGTTAAAATTTTTACCGAAAACCAGCTGAATTTATTGAATGGTGTCCACTCAGTTGTGCCTTACAGGTTTTGAAAATTTTTTTATCAAACAAAGCAACAGTCTCTGAGCCATTCCTAAACAATGAAAAAAAAAAAAAGAAAAAAAAAAAAAAATCAAAATCGACGAGAGGGTGGGCGACTCCTCACTCAAAGACTGCTCACAGGCGAATGACGTAACCGACAGGCGTGAAAAAACTCTCGCATGCTCACGAGGGTTCAAGCATGTCTGATGTAATCACACGTGATTCAAATCCACATGGTTTTTGAAAAAAATAATAAGGTCGGATACTTTTCTAACAGACCTCATATATATATATATATATATATATATATATATGTCTGTCTGTCTCTCAATGTACATACATATTTTTGAAGTAATATTTCCATGTTGTCTTCAGTGTTAATGTTCCATTACATGATATACATGTACACAATGAATTCTGAACCGAACCTTGAATTCATATGTTCACTGAAATTTGGGTTTAGTACTATACTGGGAACCTCACTGGTGAAGTACAACATTTGAAAAAAGGGGCTGTCCTTCAGCATTTAATACAATGCCGTATAAAGTAATACTACATAAAAAATATTGGACAACAAAGGAATTAATGTATAAGAGCATGGTCCTTTGATGAGGATACGTTACTGGGGATACACTTACTGGGTCAAACATGTCAGACTGGCTGAGCTCAGTCTTGAAGTCTGCAGAGCCAGCCAAGACCATTCCTGCTACATTAACTTTGTCATTGGATACAAAGAGCTGGACAGCCGTTTCGGCCACTTTACGGACATAGTTGTGTCTCTTCTCCATTCTCAAACGAGCGAAACGCAGAGCAGACTGTCCTCCTCTGCCTGAAAGAAAGATACATGGAATCAGAAAAGACTAACTAGTTAACAAGGGAACACTGCAGACAATATCCTCCATAGCACTACACTGTGTTATTTAGAAATTGCTGAAGCAAAGCACTGTGCATCTTTCAACCTTTTTGTAACATTTTAAATGCATATTTAACTGAAATTCATGAAGCAGTTACTGCTACCATCAGTGGACTACATCAAGGGCCATGTGATAGAATGCATTTTGGACAACTTAACTTTCAGATGAAACTTGTTGATGTTTAAGTCTTAACATTAAAGTCACGTTATCATTCTTTGTCCCTCACTAGCCTTTGAATACCTGTCTCTTTGACAGAACTGCCGTTCAACAACAAACCTCTTTACAGTGGTCAAGATCTGCCAACCTTGCAGGAAGTCTTTGATTACCACTGTATGCAGGGATAATCAGATCATGTACAAGCAAATACAGAAATAAAAATAAAAACACTATATATTTTGAGAAGCTAATTTATTTATTGTCAGAAATCTGTGTGCCACCAACAGTAACTCTAAGGGAAAAAAGTTTGGTTCATGAAATTCTGACTATAAGCATGGCCTTAAAAAAGAGGGGAAAATTCTGTCAGTGCACCTGAAAATAAAATGTGATTTACATTAGCTTAATGTAAAGGAAGTAAATTTATTTACTGAATGAATAAATAAAACAAAGAAACAAAATCAATGAGGTTTTTCTTCAGTTTGAGGGGAAAAACGAATAACTACATTTCAATATTTATACACCTTCTATCCCACTTCCAGGAGTTTCAGTTTGTTTTACAAAGTTTTAGTTGACAGCAGGGCAGGGGTGGTTCCCAAGTGGTTAGTGCGCTTAGTTTCAGTGCGGAAAGTTCCCGGTTCAAACCCCACCCCTCTCACATTTCTCCATGTAATGTGGAGTTGCATCAGCAAGGGCATCTGGTGTAAAACGTGCCAATTCAGCATGTAGATCCACCTCGGATTTGCCATGGCGACCCCGAGTGCAAACAAGGGAGCAGCTGAAAGGACTTACCTTTTTACTTAGTTGACAGCAACAAAAAAATTAGGTGTTAGTTGCATTCTCCCTCAGCCCCAACCAGTCCCAGCAGAAGACTGCCCCTCCCTGAGCCTGGTTCTGCTGGAGGTTTCTTCCTGTTAAAAGGGAGTTTTTCCTTCCCACTGTAGCCAAGTGCTTGCTCACAGGGGGTCGTTTTGACCGTTGGGGTTTTACATCATTATTGTATGGCCTTGCCTTACAATATAAAGCGCCTTGGGGCAACTGTTTGTTGTGATTTGGCGCTATATAAAAAAAAATTGATTGATTGATTGATTGATTGATTCTGAAGCTTATCCTAATAAGTGTCAGACATGGCTTTTCTAAGGCCCTGTCTCACAGTTACCAAACAAGCTAACATTCTAACTTTTGTTTAGGCATTTAATGATTATTTGGGCAGACTGGGTGGTGGCTTATATGGCCGGTGGCTTGGGTGTGAGTATTAAAAATAACCGATGTACAAGGATTAAAGCAAAATCATAAGCTGTTCACATCTACCTTTTTATAGAAACCCTTTTGTGATCACATCCTAGGATTACGGCAAAATTTGAAACTGCACAGCAATGCACATGGTAAACTGAATTAAACTTATTTGAACTGATGGTCAATCGTAGAATAAATTTATCATTCATAGCTGTGTAGAACAATGAGGTTCTCGATGATATGTAAAATAATTTAAAAATTACATGTCAGTGCTGCTTTATCATGTATCAGTGAGAATGAAACCGCTTCCATTGAACTAAGCTATTATTGAGCCAATATGACACCTGAACCACTTGGGGACCCAACTCAATACTTGGAATTTTAACACTTCTTGAAATTAGCACCACGCTTAGAGACGAGCCTCGTTAGCCGAATATTCTGCCTCTAAAGGGCCTTTCACATTGAACACGTCGGAAGCTTCACGCAATGCATATCAATGCTTTAACGCGTCCGACGCGTGACGTCAGATGTTTCGCTTCGGAAGCAGCAAGGGGGTGGAGATTACTACATCACACTCTGGCTGTTTCCACAATCTGAAAAAAGTTCAGTGATCGCCATCTTGAATTTGCCTCGCCCAAACCACAAAAAAGCTTTATAAAACAGCAGTAGAACGATTCTCCCATCACCCTGCGGGGAGAAGCTTTTTTCCAGCTACTTTTCGGAGTAACGCGACCGAGGGAGGACTGACGACTTGGTGGGATATTGATCGAACTGCGACAGCGGGCCGACCCGCACGGATAAGCCGGCCTTCAGGCATCATCACTGGGCAGACCAAGGCAGGCAGCAAGGGGGATGGAGCAAACCCACTCAGTCCGAAATCTCCCACTTTTTGGATATATGCGAAGTCCCAGTTTGCCCAACGGAGTTTAGTTCTAGTAAAACGTGATGTTTCTGCACTGCTGAAAAGGTTTAATGATCGGCTAACGTTAGCTTAGCCTTTTAGCACAGCTGATCTGAGTGAACGCTTTAATTTGTAAATGGTTCAGTCTTTTTTATTTTTACCAAATAATGCTACAGCTTCTTTTGGAGACCACAAAAGCTCAACTTTAAATAACTTTCTTTTTTTCGGGTGTTTTTTCCCCCCCATTGTTTTTTTCTGTTTTTTTTTTCTTCTTTTTTTTTATTTATTTATTTTTTTTTTTATATATATAAACTGTTTAGTGTTTCTTTATAATTAAATAAATATTTATATTTGTCCCAATCAGGAACATTTGCTGTGCAGACAACCAAACTTCCACTGATGAGCTGAACACCATGAAGTCCAGTAGAAAGAAAACATCTCTGCTCTTCAGCAACACCACCAGAGTTCAAAGCTGCAGAAGAGACCTTCCTCTGGTCCCGAGAATTCAGCATAACATCACCTGCTTCTAAATAAAAGGCTCTTTCAACAGCAACTATTTTATTATTTTTTAAAAAGCTGTTTCATTTTATATTTTAACAATAAATGAACAGATCATTAAAAATGTCCACGAATCAAAGTCAAAAGACATTTGCACAGGTAGAAGCTCTCCACTTATTGTGCTCAAATTCATATTTTAGAAATGACTCTGTCCTGATAACAACATTAAAGGCACTGACATATTTTGTTGAAATTACAAGTTGAAATGAAAAAAAATTCATCATGAGGTTCATATCACAGAAATCCTACTTTACAATCAGACTGCAGTCATTGTTAAATTATTTCCTGTTGCATTTATAATAAACATTTGTATTTATTTACAGTGTCTGTTTTTCTGGTTGAAATGAGATATAAATAATCTACCAAACTTTAAAAAAATGTACAAATTTCCATGTTATTTTATTTGTCTAAAAATAAATGTCCGAGGTTGCTTATGTTAAACAAGAAATTATCTAATCTGAAATAACAGGTGGTTTTAATTTACAGATGAACGGTTTCTAAAGAACCATTTAGTGATTTATTTAGCTATTAAGTGTTCTAAGCTTTTAACAGTAATCAGAAATTTTGAAGTAAACAACAAAAAACATTGACACGTTTCTGTTTTGTACACATCAGTGGCTTCTACACCCATCTGTTTTGTACAGATCAGTGGTTTCTGCTACTACAACCCCTGGCAAAAATTATGGAATCACCGGCCTCAGAGGATGTTCATTCAGTTGTTTAATTTTGTAGAAAAAAAGCAGATCACAGACATGACACAAAACTAAAGTCATTTCAAATGGCAACTTTCTGGCTTTAAGAAACACTAAGAAATCAGGAAAAAAAATTGTGGCAATCAGTAACGGTTACTTTTTTAGACCAAGCAGAGGGAAAAAAATATGGACTCACTCAATTCTGAGGAATAAATTATGGAATCACCCTGTAAATTTTCATCCCCAAAACTAACACCTGCATCAAATCAGATCTGCTCGTTAGTCTGCATATAAAAAGGAGTGATCACACCTTGGAGAGCTGTTGCACCAAGTGGACTGACATGAATCATGGCTCCAACACGAGAGATGTCAATTGAAACAAAGGAGAGGATTATCAAACTCTTAAAAGAGGGTAAATCATCACGCAATGTTGGAAAAGACGTTGGTTGTTCACAGTCAGCTGTGTCTAAACTCTGGACCAAATACAAACAACATGGGAAGGTTGTTAAAGGCAAACATACTGGTAGACCAAGGAAGACATCAAAGTGTCAAGACAGAAAACTTAAAGCAATATGTCTCAAAAATCGAAAAATGTACAACAAAACAAATGAGGAACGAATGGGAGGAAACTGGAGTCAACGTCTGTGACCGAACTGTAAGAAACCGCCTAAAGGAAATGGGATTTACATTCAGAAAAGCTAAACGAAAGCCATCATTAACACCTAAACAGAAAAAAAACAAGATTACAATGGGCTAAGGAAAAGCAATCGTGGACTGTGGGATGACTGGATGAAAGTCATTCAGTGATGAATCTCAAATCTGCATTGGGCAAGGTGATGATGCTGGAACTTTTGTTTGGTGCCGTTCCAATGAGATTTATAAAGATGACTGCCTGAAGAGAACATGTAAATTTCCACCGTCATTGATGATATGGGGCTGCATGTCAGGTAAAGGCACTGGGGAGATGGCTGTCATTACATCATCAATAAATGCACAAGTTTATGTTGATATTTTTGACACTTTTCTTATCCCATCAATTGAAAGGATGTTTGGGGATGATGAAATCATTTTTTAAGATGATAATGCATCTTGCCATAGAGCAAAAACTGTGAAAACATTCCTTGCAAAAAGACACATAGGGTCAATGTCATGGCCTGCAAATAGTCCAGATCTTAATCCAATTGAAAATCTTTGGTGGAAGTTGAAGAAAATGGTCCATAACAAGGCTCCAACCTGCAAAGCTGATCTGGCAACAGCAATCAGAGAAAGTTGGAGCCAGATTGATTAAGAGTACTGTTTGTCACTCATTAAGTCCATGACTCAGAGACTGCAAGCTGTTATAAAAGCCAGAGGTGGTGCAACAAAATACTAGTGATGTGTTGGAGCGTTCTTTTGTTTTCAATGAATCCATAATTTTTTCCTCAGAATTGAGTGATTCCATATTTTTTTTCCCTCTGCTTGGTCTAAAAAAGTAACCATTACTGACTGCCACAATTTGTTTTCCTGATTTCTTATAGTGTTTCTTAAAGCCAGAAAGTTGCCATCTGAAATGACTTTAGTTTTGTGTCATGTCTGTGATCTGCTTTTTTTCTACAAAATTAAACAACTGAATGAACATCCTCCGAGGCCGGTAATTCCATAATTTTTGCCAGGGGTTGTACTCTTCTGTGTTTTGGCCCGACGTGTCGTTCCTGTTGGACAGTGCGAAGGTACGTCACAGCTCAGAGCGTCGAAAGTTGGATTGGGTTTAACTTTGACCGCGTCAGCCTGCCGGCAAGCGGCAATGCGCGCTCCCGTCAGAAGCGCCGGTTTAGCTCAGCTTTTGACGCAACGCTTTGACGCATTAAAAAGCAACGCATCTCACTGAAAATAATGCTTTTTAGACCGATTTTTGACGCATTTGATGCTTCTGACGTGTTCAGTGTGAAAGGCCCATAAAAGCCACTATTCTCCCATGTTTGTTGAATAACTGGACTTGTTAAAAAAAAAATGCTGCGTGGCTCATTATTCGGTAGGACCAGGGCTTTATTGCATCAGTAATCCTGGACTACCCCTACTAAGCCACAGACACCTGGTAACAATGCTATCATGTCTCAAATCAAGTCTCACTTAATGAAATAATAGAACACAGACTTCTTAAATGGTCTATTAGTACAACTAACTGCACAGCAAGATATACCATCTCAGATATTTGGAATAAATTGATCAAAAACACAGACTGTCAGTCCACAACAGCTAGCAGCCACTGCTAGCGGCCTCTGGGTAGCTCTAGTGTCTTTGTGGTGGACACGGCTCCCCGTCACATTAGCTGTAGGGATAGAATACGGTGCAGTGAGTTGTCATGTGTTTCTTCTTCTGCTTTGTGGTAATATAGTTATTGGTACGACAGTAGGTTTGTTTTTTAATTGTGAAGCACATTCTGGAGAATATGTAGATAAAAGAGCTGGCTTTGCCTTGCCAGGTCTACAGAAGAAAAGCTAACAAAACACCCTCCAAAAAAGTGTGCCCATGGAACTTGGCCATTTTTAGGCAGGCTGACACTTTTGTAAGTATCTCCAGGAACTCCCATGAAAAGCGAGTCTGCAGAAACTTTATTCAGGGCCAGCAAAGTCCCTCCTCCGAACTATTACGACTGTCTCTGAAGTGACATTGGGCAAAGCTTGATGCCGATTCATCAAATGCTTGCACGAGAAGGTGACAACAGCCCAAATGGTAAATGGACTGCATTTACGAGGTCTATTAGATAATAAACCGACACTTATTATTATTTTTTTTAACTATATGGATTTGAATGACGTGCGATTACACCAATCATGCTTGAACCCTCGTGCGCATGCGTGAGTTTTTTCACACGTGTCGGTGACGTCATTTTCCTGTGGGCAGGCCTTGAGTGAGATGTGGTCCCGCCCTCTCGGCTGAATTCCTTTGTTTCACACGCTGCCCGAGACGGCGCGCGTTGCTTTATCAAAATTTTTTCTGGACCTGTGAGGAATATCCGAGTGGACACTATTCGAGAAATTAAGCTGGTTTTCAGTGAAAAGTTTAACGGCTGATGAGAGATTATGGGGTGTTTCTGTCGCTGTAAGGACTTCCCACGGAGCGGGACGTCGTGCAGCGCTTCCAGGCGCCGCCGTCGGCCTGTTTCGACCTGAACATCCTAATTTAAGGCTTAATTCACCCAGGATGTCGTGAGAGAACAGAGAAGATTCAGAAGAGGCCGGCATGAGGACTTTATGCGGACATTCCACTGTTTAAGGACATTTTGTAATGAAAGACGTGCGCGCAAATTCGCCGAGTCCTTTCCGTGACGACTCGGCAAATCTGTGTGCGCCGCGACAGGAAAAACACCTCCGTGTTGAAAACCATTTGTAAAATTCAGGCGGCTTTTGATGGCTTTCAACAAGTGAGTAACTGAGAAATTGTTTAACAGCTTCGGCATGTTCCAACTTGCCCGTTAAGGTTTCCAACGGAGGTGTTTTTCCTGTCGCAACCCCCCGCGGTCGGGTCCGGCCCGACATGCGACTCTGCCCGCACGTTCTTTCATTACAAAATGTCCGTTAACAATGGAATGTCCGAATAAACTCCTCATGCCGACTTCTTCTGAAAGTTCTCTGTTCTCTGACGACTTACTGGGTCAACAGAGCCTGAAATGTGGAAGTTTTCAACTTGAAACTGCGAGACGCTGCCGCCTCGAAGCGCAGATCGCTGTCAGGCATCGTGGGCCGTCCTTACGGCGACACTACCAGACCAAAATCTCTCATCAGCCGTTAAAATTTTTACCGAAAACCAGCTGAATTTATCGAATGGTGTCCACTCAGTTGTGCCTTACAGTTTTGAAAAAATTTTGATCAAACAAAGCAGCAGTCTGAGCCATTCCTAAACAATGAAAGAAAAAAAAAAAAAAAAAAAAAAAAAAAAAAAAAAAGACGAGACGGTGGGCGACTCCTCGCTCAAAGACTGCCCACAGGCGAATGATGCAACCGACAGGCATGAAAAAACTCTCGCATGCCCACGAGGGTTCAAGCATGTCTGATGTAATCACACGTGAGTCAAATCCATATGGTTTTTGAAAAA
The DNA here is from genome assembly GCF_902500255.1 of Thalassophryne amazonica. Classification (NCBI taxonomy): domain Eukaryota; kingdom Metazoa; phylum Chordata; class Actinopteri; order Batrachoidiformes; family Batrachoididae; genus Thalassophryne; species Thalassophryne amazonica. Next base: position 31,410,676 of record NC_047113.1, read on the forward strand.
AATAATAAGGTCGGATACTTTTCTAATAAACCTCGTATATAGCGCTTTTCCATCTGCATCAGACGCTCGAAGCGCTTTACAATTATGCCTCACATTCACCCCGATGTCAGGGTGCTGCCATACAAGGCACTCACTACACACCGGGAGCAATAGGGGATTAAAGGCCTTGCCCAAGGGCCCTTAGTGATTTTCCAGTCACGCGGGGATTTGAACCCACAATCATCTGGACTCAAGCCCAACACCTTAACCACGACACCATCACCTCCCAGCGGCACTTGTGAAAGTAAAAGTAAACAGAAACATTCAAAATAACCACAACAGAGAGAAAAGGGGACAGGTGAACCAACAAAGTGGTTCAGCAAGGATTGGAAACCTCAAGGAGAGAAGCGAAAATACAGTGGACCCAATTACCTATTAGGACAAACAATTAGTCGAGTAACTCGAATAATTTGATTACCAAAAATGTTCAAGGCAAATTCTATTCGAAGCTCTGTTTAACATTGTAGTACATATGCCAGGCCTGTGTGTGGTGCTGTAACGTGCAACAAGGAGGGGTATTACTTTATGTAAAGAATAATCTTACATGCAAGGAGATTGCTTGGTCTTACACATTTAATTCTGAATGTGTCGGTATTGAAATCACTCTTTCTAAAGAAATGTCCTCTCTAATTTGCCTCTATCGTCCACCTTCTGCTAAGGTAGACTTCTATGCGGTTAAAACTCTTGCTAAACTCACATGACTCCAATAAAGAGATAATTGTAGGTGACTTCAACATAAATTGGGATGACAAACAAAATAGGAAGAACCTCAAACAAATTATGGGTACTCACAATTTAACAACTTACTGAAAAACCTACTAGAGAGTTTAACACTTCACAAGGTAGAATTGATCTTTTATTTACAAACAAAACAGAATAATCAAAATTTATAATATGTTAACTGGTCTTTCAGACCATAACCTAATTATGTTCGCCGGGAAACTAAGCAAAAATTGCTCTCTCTACTTTTCTAATAATGTCTCCCTTCTCCCAGTGATTACATTCCAAATAACATGCAACAGCGCTTTGAGGATGAAATTAAAAAGACTGATTGGCAAGAAATCCTCTCCTCAAAAAATAGAGGATAACTGTAGGATGTTTCTTAATAGAATTTCTGAAATAAAATCTGCCTTTAGTAGAAGGGGGCAAAAGACAGCCAAAAACACGTCAGCTCCCATGGTTAGACTCCAATTAAAGAGACTTATTACTTAAACAAAGTCTCAAGTCTGGGCTGTCTGTCGACAGAGAGATTTACTCATACTCTCAACAAGGTAATACAAATGTTAAGAAGGGCTAAGGCTAGGTTTTTTTTTATAAATACCATTGAAGGGGCCAAAGGGAATGGCAGAAATGTTTGGTAACCATTAAACAAATTGCTAGGGAAAGATAACAAGCAGGGGCACACTGTACTTGAAGTGAAAAATAATATCCTGGTTAAGGACCCTACAGTATTGGCCCAAACGTTTAACGAGTACTTCCTAAACAGTGTGAAAGATATAATAAAGCTTTTTGCCCCCTCTAATGTTCTGCCAAGATCCATTTTAAATGATCATCCTGTTTTTAGACTACAGCAGATTACTGAACCAGAAGTAAAGAACATTATTTCTGCTTTGAAATGTTCAAAGGCCAAGAATATATCTGATTTAGACACCGACTTCCTAAAAACTTATTCTAATGCACTGATAAAACCAATCACTATTCTTATTAATCAGTCAATTGTCTCAAAGGAAGTACCATCATCCTGGAAATTAGCCACATTAACGCCCATCTTTAAATCTGGGGATAAGACATCGGTGGTTAATTACCAGCCAATCAGCATTCTTCCTGTGATTTCTAAAATAATTGAAAAAAATGGGTCTCCAAATTACTGATCGAACATTTGAATAGAGGACCCAATCTACTTCATCCAATGCAATTTGGCATTCCATCCCCATCACTCCACTGAGTCAGTAATCTGTGATTTCAATGCACAAATGTACGCGGATGATGTGGTCATTTTTACTCATGGAAATAATGTCACCTCAAAACTCATGGATGTGTTACAAATTATACAACACTTGTTAAATGACACCTGCCTGCAGTTGAATACAAAAAAAACCAGTATGTAATATGTTTAGCAAACGTCCCACTGACATTAGAAGGTCCAATGTGTTTTCTGACAGGGAGGAGTTGGAGCTGGTATGCCAATTTAAATATCTTAGACTCAAACTTGTCCTTCAAAAAACATATTAAAAAAGTCAAAAACACAGTAAATTGTAATTTACTAAATTTTAAACATATACATCCCTCCCTAATAACTAATGCAGCCAAAACGTATCTCTTTTGCATGGTTTTCTCACATATTGACTACTGTTTCACTAACTGGGCATTCAAAGCCACCTTGGTATTAAAATCCATAGACCAGCTGTATAATAGAGCAGTTAAGATATATGATAGACAATCTAATTCTTATATCACTAAGGTTCTGGAAAAGCACAAGTTTCTAGACTTTGACAATCTGAAGGTATTCAAATATGCCTGCTTCATATATAAATGTTTACATGGACCAGCACCAACGCTTGTTAATGAATTCATACACATAAAAAGATTCACAGGGTATGGTACAAGATCTGACACAAGAGGCGACTGAGATTACTCATAGGACCACCTTTAGTCAGAACGTGTTATCCATAAAAGGTGGGCAAGCTTGGAACAACCTCCCAGTCACAATCAGGGAGAGCACCACTTTCAGTACCTTCAAAGGACAATTGAAAGCTTGGTTACTGGCAAATCAGAAATGCGACCATCTGTAGACTAAAAAAACAATTCAACTATGTAGGCACCATTCGGGTTTTTTTCCCCTCTTTTCAGTTATATATATACTCAAAAATATAAACGCAACACTTTCGGTTTTGCTCCCATTTTGTATGAGATGAACTCAAAGATCTAAAACTTTTTCCACATACACAATATCACCATTTCCCTCAAATATTGTTCACAAACCAGTCTAAATCTGTGATAGTGAGCACTTCTCCTTTGCTGAGATAATCCATCCCACCTCACAGGTGTGCCATATCAAGATGCTGATTAGACACCATGATTAGTGCACAGGTGTGCCTTAGACTGCCCACAATAAAAGGCCACTCTGAAAGGTGCAGTTTTGTTTTATTGGGGGGGATACCAGTCAGTATCTGGTGTGACCACCATTTGCTTCATGCAGTGCAACGAATCTCCTTCGCATAGAGTTGATCAGGTTGTCAATTGTGGCCTGTGGAATGTTGGTCCACTCCTCTTCAATGGCTGTGCGAAGTTGCTGGATATTGGCAGGAACTGGTACACGCTGTCGTATACGCCGGTCCAGAGCATCCCAAACATGCTCAATGGGTGACATGTCCGGTGAGTATGCCGGCCATGCAGGAACTGGGATATTTTCAGCTTCCAAGAATTGTGTACAGATCCTTGCAACATGGGGCCGTGCATTATCCTGCTGCAACATGAGGTGATGTTCTTGGATGTATGGCACAACAATGGGCCTCAGGATCTCGTCACAGTATCTCTGTGCATTCAAAATGCCATCAATAAAATGCACCTGTGTTCTTCGTCCATAACAGACGCCTGCCCGTACCATAACCCCACCGCCACCATGGGCCACTCGATCCACAACATTGACATCAGAAAACCGCTTACCCACACAACGCCACACACGCTGTCTGCCATCTGCCCTGGACAGTGTGAACCGGGATTCATTCGTGAAGAGAACACCTCTCCAATGTGCCAAATGCCAGCGAATGTGAGCATTTGCCCACTCAAGTCGGTTACGATGACGAACTGGAGTCAGGTCGAGACCCCGATGAGGACGACAAGCATGCAGATGAACTTCCCTGAGACGGTTTCTGACAGTTTGTGCAGAAATTCTTTGGTTATGCAAACCAATTGTTGCAGCAGCTGTCCGAGTGGCTGGTCTCAGACGATCTTGGAGGTGAACATGCTGGATGTGGAGGTCCTGGGCTGGTGTGATTACACGTGGTCTGTGGTTGAGGCTGGTTCGATGTACATTCAATACACGAGCAACAGCTCTGGTTGACATTCCTGCTGTCAGCATGCCAATTGCACGCTCCCTCAAATCTTGCGACATCTGTGGCATTGTGCTGTGTGATAAAACTACACCTTTCAGAGTGGCCTTTTATTGTGGGCAGTCTAAGGCACACCTGTGCACTAATCATGGTGTCTAATCAGCATCTTGATATGGCACACCTGTGAGGTGGGATGGATTATCTCAGCAAAGGAGAAGTGCTCACTATCACAGATTTAGACTGGTTTGTGAACAATATTTGAGGGAAATGGTGATATTGTGTATGTGGAAAAGTTTTAGATCTTTGAGTTCATCTCATACAAAATGGGAGCAAAACCAAAAGTGTTGCGTTTATATTTTTGTTGAGTGTATGTACACAATGCCCTTGTGTACTTTATGTTATTAAACGGTTTAGTAGTCTTTACACAGTAAACTTGTGTATGACACCCTGTGCAATATTTGCACTTGTGCATGTGCAAATGAGTGCATTGGGCAACGTGCAATACAACCTAGTACTGTAATGGGCAATTCAACCAGGCACTGAAGCACTTTGCACGTAGCACTTGTCACTTTAATACAGTACTTTTGCACGTCAACACCCATCATAAAACTCTTTTGGTTCCTCCACCTGTCGGCTGCTTATTAACTATCAATTACTGCTACTTTGAATTTGTAAATATCTGTATGTATATTCTGTTTTAATTGTTTTTCTGTCATGATTAATTTATTTTGGCATGTTGTGTGGTCTTAGTCTGTTTCTATGTTACTGGGACTACAAATGGAAATTAGCAACCTGCTATAATCCAGCAGATTTACATGTAATTATGTTCATTAATATGCATCGTCCCATTTCAAATAAAACATTTTGTCTATTTTAAAAGCTGAAAGAGTCACAGTGCCTCATTCATTCATTCATGTCAGCGTTTACCAGATATCAGTCAATTCTTCAGCATTCTGCACATGATGAAAATAAATCCCATGATCCACCAAATGAAATAAAATATAAGAAGTGTTAAATTACTGTTTGGCCTCTGTATGGAGGGGCAGAGGGTGCGTGACAGCGTACATGTGCTCAATGACATGCTTATCAATATTTACATGTTCCACCTGCCAAACAAAAGGGTTCTACCGGCAGTGAAAACACAAACCAAGCCAGACTTACAGTGAGGAAAATAAGTATTTGAACACCCTGCAGCTTTGCAAGTTCTCCCACTTAGAAATCATGGAGGGGACTGAAATTTTCATCTTAGGTGCATGTCCACTGTGAGAGACAATCTTAAAATAAAATTAAAAAAAATCCGGAAATCACAATGATTTTTTTTTTATATATAATTTATTTGTATGTTACTGCTGCAAATAAGTATTTGATCCCCTACCAACCAGCAAGAATTCTGGCTCTCGCAGACCTGTTAATTTGTCTTTAAAAAGCCCTCTTATTCTGCACTCTTTACCTGTATTAACGGCACCTGTTTGAACTTGTTACCTGTATAAAAGACACCTGTTCACACACTCAATCACACTCCAACCTGTCCACCATAGCCAAGACCAAAGAGCTGTCTAAGGACACCAGGGACAAAACTGTAGACCTGCACAAGGCTGACAACAGGCAAGAAATTTGGTAGAAGACTACAACTGTTATGATTATTTATTAGAAAGTGGAAGAAACACAAGATGACTGTGAATCTCCCTCAGTCTGGGATTCCATGCAAGATCTCACTTTGTGGGGTAAGGATGATTCTGAGAAAGCTCAGAACTACACAGGAGGACCTGGTCAATGACCTGAAGAGAGCTGGGACGACAACAAAAATTACATTAGTAAACACATGATGTTGTCATGGTTTAAAATACTGCAGGGCAGCAAGGTCCCGCTCAAGCCAGCACATGTCCAGGCCCAACTGAAGTTCACCAGTGACCATCTGGATGATCCAGAGGAGGCATTGGAGAAGGTCATGTGGTCAGATGAGACCAGAATAGAGCTTTTTGGAATCAACTCTACTTACCATGTTTAGAGGATGAGAACAACCACAAGAAAACCATCCCAACCATGAAGCATGGGGGTGGAAACATCATATTCTGGGGTGCTCTTCTGCAAAGGGGACAGGATAACTGCACCATATTGAAGGGAGGGTGGATGGGGTCATGTATTGCAAGATTTTTGGCAAACAACTTCCTTCCCTCAGTAAGAGCATTGAAGATGGGTCATGGCTGGGTCTTCCAGCATGACAATGACCCCAAACACACAGCCAGGGCAACTAAAAAGGGGCTCCATAAGAAGCATTTCAAGGTCCTGGAGTGGCCTGGCCAGTCTCCAGACCTGAACTCAATAGAAAATCTTTGGAGGGAGCTGAAACTCCAAACCTGAAAGAGCTAGAGAAGATCTGTACGGAGGATTGGACCAAAATCCCTGCTGCAGTGTGTGAAAACCTGGTGAAAAACTACAGGAAATGTTTGACCTCTGTAACTGCAAACAATGGCTACTGTACAAAATATTAACATTGATTTTCACAGGTGTTCAAATACTTATTTGCAGCTGAATCATACAAATAAATTATTAAAAAAATACATACATTGTGATTTCCGGATTTTTTTTTTTTTTTTTTTTTTAAGATTATGTCTCTCACAGTGAACATACACCTAAGATGAAAATTTCAGACCCCTCCATGATTTCTAAGTGGGAGAACTTACAAAAATTGTCAAGGTGTGACCTGGTGGTTCTTCACCACAGTGGAGACAACAGCTGAGAAGGCCACTTAATGGGCCCTTCCTATACCAGTTCATGAAATCTGGGGAATTGGTCACGTTCTTGCAGTGGAAATGGCCCTTAATTCATTACTAGTACACAATTAAGAAACCTGGAAATATTTTTGATCCAATTCTGTTCAACAGCAGACATTTTAGCATGTCCTATACCAGTTCAACAGAAGCATGAAAGAATGGACAGACGAGAAACTCATTTAAATTTCTTGCTTCACAATCTATGGCAGGATTTAACAAGTATCAACCAATAATCTGTTTATAAATGAATTACTGAGATTCAATGTGGAGTGTGCAATGTAGGACAGTACCGTGTTTTTTGGGTAGGTCCACAGTGAACTTGTGCAGCACCTCTCTGGTGTTACCCTGCAGTGTGCCAAACAATGCCCCACTACCGTCAATCACAATAAAGCCAAACTTACTGTCGTCAGACAGTAAGGCTGTCAGTGCCTGGGTTTAAGCAGATGCAGAATGAGAGAAATGTGACAGAAGGCAAAGACGCATAGTTAGCAAGTGAAAATGAAATCACACGCACTACTTCATTCTACAAATGGGGGGGGCACAAACCAAGCAAGAACACTCACTTCTGTGTGGAACTTGTTGTCACAGAGGTAAAGGGAGGTGTTGATTGGTTTAAAAGGCTCAAAGTCGATATTGACTTTCTTTTCCTTGCCTTCCTCTGTCACAATGGTGCCACAGTACACAACCAAACCATTAGGTGGCACTAGAGAGAGAGAGAAAGAGACAGAGAAACCATAGACAATTAGACAAATTGCAACAATTCAAGAAACACGTCAATTTCATTGCACAATAACAGTTGTGGCTTACGGCGGAAAGGAGGAACTCTGTAGAATAATTGCTAATACTAAAGTCCATTTTCTGAAATATTGTTACTGTAATGAACAGCAACTATGAAATACTTCATATTTCAAATAAAAATAAATAAATAAATGCATTCAAATTTAAGCGAATTCTTCAATATAGCTTCAGACCTGCCAAACAAGTAGCAAGTGCCAGTATTTATACAATGCAGTGACCAAGATGGGGGTGTCTCCAATTTCCTGTAGAGAATGTTGATGGAATTAGCCTCCAACTATGACTTCTTGTCAATTTTTCTATTAAGAAATTTTGAAGAAACCATTTCATAAACGTATGACAACACAAGGCTCACCACCAATGGACTGAAGGATGTAAACCTTTTATTCAAGACACTGATTTACTCTTCGCTATCAGTACAACATTTAACATGACATGGTTCACCGACTACTTCAAAACATGGCTTTTAATACTGGAATTCAAGACACCATATGTAGATGACAAACCAAAAATGAAAAATTTATGCAAATTCCACCTTAAAAGGAGGTAGGCGGATGCATAAACACATTACGCTATTACGTTTGTCGAATGCCTACTACCCCTCCGCATATTTCAATAAAATGTCAGATTTCATCACAAATAACCCACCAGTTTAGTACGAGACTGTGCAATATCTGTTCCACCTTGCGTGCAACTGTCATACTGCAAATTCTCAAACGCATGTCACTGTCATGCAGCTACTGCTGATTTAAAAAAAACAAACAAAAAAAAACAACTCTGCATCTGTAAAATAATTAATGAATTTTAAAAAAGTAGAGAAGCTTGAATCTTTGACTGGACTGGGTTACTTGACGCAAGGACGTTTCGCTTCAAATCGCAGAAGCTTCCTCAGCTAAAATTCTTGCTCTGGAAGTCTGACTTCTGTCTGATTCTTGTAGAGAAGAATAAAACAGAAGCCAACAAAAGCTGGAGTTTTAAACCTAACCAGACCCCTCCTACTGAGAGGCAGACTGCTATAGGCTAGTGACTAAACAATAGCTCTAATTAGCAACTATTGTGCTGTAGTTAGCACACCTAATGGCAGGACAGCTGTCTAATGATGGATTGGATGCCTTTCTGATGACTCACTTGAGGACAGCTGTCCTGCCATTAGGTGTGCTAACTACAGCACAATAGTTGCTAATTAGAGCTATTGTTTAGTCACTAGCCTATAGCAGTCTGCCTCTCAGTAGGAGGGGTCTGGTTAGGTTTAAAACTCCAGCTTTTGTTGGCTTCTGTTTTATTCTTCTCTACAAGAGACAGACAGAAGTCAGACTTCCAGAGCAAGAATTTTAGCTGAGGAAGCTTCTGCGATTTGAAGCGAAACGTCCTCACGTCAAGCAACCCAGTCCAGTTGAAGATTCAAGCTTCTCTACTATGGAAACCACCTGGACAACTGAGAGCCTACACAGAAATTTAAAAAAGATTCGCCATGCATGCAAAACAAAAGTTATTTTGGGTCACCCCGTGTATTTACGCAACTCAGGAAAGACCAGAGCACACCGATGACATCACAGGTAAGATGTGAAACAGATGAGAAAAACTTCATGAAAACCATTTTTTTTTTACACTGTGTTAGGGTCACAAAAAACATTTTATTTAAGGTGGTGTTTAATCAATACTTAATTTAATGAGTGTTTAGTTTAATGGGTGTTTAAGAAACTTTCATCAAAAAAAGGGGTGGGTGGATCATTCCGATGTGGATACGGTATGTCTATTTTATTTTTATATATGTAACAGTTGCAAGATAGTTATTTCAGAAAAAAAAAAAAAAAAAAAAAAAATCCGTCCGAATCGCGATTCTTATTTATTAAGATTCTGAATCGATCCAAAATGTCCAAGAATCGATTTTTAAAAAGCATTTTTTAAACATTTTCTTGCTTACTGCGTGTACTGTTTGTCAGGCAACGGCCTCCGTACTACAGCGTCCCCGCGAGGGGAGGGTCCGACGTGTTTCAAACATTCGTGAGCTGCAGCTTAGCATGGTGGACGAAGAGCTAATTCAGCCAGCACCGTCTTTGTTGAAGGCAAATGTTTGGGCGCATTTTGGATTTTATTATTTGCTGCGTAAGAAGGAGCTTGACATGACTTATGCAGTGTGCAAAATCTGCAAAATGAAAGTCAAGTACTTTGGAAACATTTCAAATCTGCAAGCCCACATGCTACGCCATCACCCGGAGCTAAAAGAAGCAGAGCAGCGGTATCTGACCAGTGCACACTCCATCACGTCACTAAACTGCCAGCCAACTCTGAACGAGCAAAGCAGATAAGTAAATTTACACCTTTAGAAGCACTTGATTAACCTTCTAAAGCTGCATTTTCTTAAAAATAAACATTTTTTAAGTAATATAACTATTTCTCAGAGCTCTTTGAATTGAAAATCGATTCTGAATCGAATCGTCACCCCAAGAATTGGAATCAAATCGTGAGTTGTTGTACGATTCACATCCCTATTGTTCACTATATCAGACTTTCAATGAGTCAAAGGTGTGATACATTAACATGGCCACCTTTTTAAACAGCATGAAAATTCCAGAAATGGAAGGAATTTCATTTTTAAGTTTGTGAATTATTAATTGGCACAATTAAGTGAAGAATTAAGACAACATTTTGATGGGGAATACAACATTAGAAGCCATGTCTAAAGGAATCATGGTACAAATAAGTAAATGAAATAAAAAAGCTATCATAAAGAAGATAAACAGCTTAGTAAAATAGTAAATTTACATTACTAAGCAAGGAAGCCCAAATGAATAACAAGTATTTAATTAACATATGAAATACAAAAAACAAAAAGAAGCTTAACTAAAGAAATGAAGGCATCAGACAGAAATGTGACATCATCCACCATCGAGGGTATTTCAGTGTCATGATGCAAGACGCTGTCAATTGAGGACAAAGCCATTAATTCAAATTAACTCAAGATTCTGCCTTTGTTCTAGTGATCAATTGTAAACATTTGTCTAGCTTTTTTATTTTGATTCTGGATTAATACCTTCCTCCTTGGTCAACAAACTTTAGGCCATTTTCATTGAGCACACTCTTTATAAAGATGGACGATGCCACATTTATATTTGATCCAAATCTATTGCTTCCTTGAGGCCCTGTCACACTTTGACTGTGTATGCCGACCGTATTAAAAATGCTGGCACGTCTAATAAATTAATGCAGCTGTCCCACCTTGACGATTTGCCAGCATATGCCGACAGGCCCGTTTCCACCCAATGGTTCGGGTCGGTACTGTACGGTGTAGTGCAGGTCACACACTGAGTAATTTAACATTCTTTTATTTTTTCATTTTTTATTTTTGTGGACCATTTTCATTGTGTACAGAATGCTGATGAGTGGATGAGCTGTGGTAAATGCTGCCATGAATGAATGAAGTGCTGTCTCTTTAAATGTTTAAAGCGCTGTTGATTGGTTGATCAGGTCATCACAGTAGGGCTGTCACAATTATTACAATATTCGTCAATCGATTATTTTTCATATTCGCGATTATTTTTCATATTCTCAATTACCGTGAATTATTTATTTTATCCACAAAGCATAAAACGACTCATAATCTGACGTCATTGTGCTGCAGCCTCGCTCTCGTCTTAAGGCGGGACAATAACATGGAGGCTGAAGAGCGATCTGTCCTGCCGTTTGGATAAGACGGCCGATTAAAACAGTGGCCGTCTTCTTCAAAAGCTGTCTAAAATGCGGAGCTGTCGGTGTGTGTGTGGGCGCGTGCGGAGTCAACAGGCTGCAGACTGCGAGGGAGGGGGTGCGTGAGGGAGATTCCTGAATGCAGGCGCGACACGTTACAGTATGAGAACCATCAGTGCACAGCGAGCGCGGAGCAGAGAGAAAAACGCTTCACCAAAACATGAAGTTGCTTTTACTTCTCTGAACTTTCTCTAAAGGTGTGATTCTGCTGTTACCATCCTGTTCACACCATGTGCGCGTCGTATGCTGAATTTATGAGATCATGAGATGAAATAAACGGTCAAATAGCTTTAAAAACATATTAAAAAAAAATGAGAATATATGAATGAACTGTGCCACAAAAAAAAAAAAAAAAAAAACCCTGACATGGAGAAGCTGTGGTGATGTTCAGATGCACAGATCACAAAAAGCAGGTGAAAACTCATAACTTTGACAGCTGTTACTTTCCAAAGGTATTTATTTGTTCAATATGGGCTTAATGTAGTGTTTAAGCAAAAAACGTGACTGATGAGGAGAAACAATTTCAGAAATGCAACAGAAACAACCACAATTCAGAAAACGTTGGGACTGTATCTAAAATGAAGACAAAAATAAAAATGTTGCACCATTCCCAGTTTCTCCACTCACAGAAGCCAAACGTTCTTCCAGAGTTGTGTAATTATACTACAATAGTAGAATATAAAGAAGGGAAAAAAAAGAAAAAAAATATACAATATATTCGTCAATCGCAATTATTTGTCTGACAATTAATCATCTCCAGAAATTCCTAATCGTGACAGCCCTACCTGAATAATGAAACGCTGTGATGATTTAAACTTTTAAAGCACCAGTCAACCACGATCAGGTGTGATCTGAATGAAGTGTTGTGTGATCTGTTGGTGTGGTGATCACCAACAGCGATGGTGCTTTAAATGTTTAAACAGCGCATTAATCAGGCGTGACCACACCTGATCGATCAGGTCGTCTGATGATCACACAGACAGCGATGGCGCTTTAAAGAGTTACAGCACATTAATCACCCTCATCGATTGATCAGGTCGTCTGATGATCACACCGACAGCGACACTTTAAATCATCACAGAATGACACCAGCATGAGAAATGCACCTGGAGCAGAAAAACCACAGAGGGACTTGTTTTAAACGCTACGTTTCCAGCCACGAATTAAAGTATTTTCAGACATCATTTTCAAACAAATCTGGAACTTTATGTGCATTCATGTCCATCTCTGATGATGATTTGAACAGGTCAGATTTACTCCATGTGAATGAAACAGTCAATCTACACGAGGACCGCAGGTTTCAGCCAATCAGTGGCCAGCATTAATGGACGTATTGAGTAAATTACAAGAAACGTGTGCCAACAATCACATAACTTACATACAATTTATGTCCAGCATGTGCGGGATGTGCAAGTCAGACACTGGCATGCACTGACAACTTTCAGCATGCCCACAATTTGAGTAGCTCAGCTTATTAGGACATACACCAGCAAGCTTCAGCATGTTTCAACATGCTCTTAACTTATAAAAAACTTACCCTTAACTTGTTGGACTTATACCAGCGTTTTTGTTTGCTTTTTTTGTTTGTTTTTTGTTGTTTTACGATTGGTATACGCTGGCTAAATCGTCAAGGTGTGACAGGGGCATAGCTTGTAATCCTGTAGCTCTGTCGGAACCTTCTGAACAAAGATTGCTTGTGTATGTTAATTCAGGGCTCCTTACTCAGTAGCTATGTTTACATGACCATAATAATAATAATCATAACTTTTAGTAATCAGAATGTAAAAATCTGAACTCTAACGTTTACATGCACTTCAGTAGTACGATAACTGGAAAAACTGGGTTTACATGATTTCAGTTCATTAGTTGAATTTCTTTGGAAGTGGAGCAAGAAGAAAGGACAGCTCTTGAAGAAAAAGCATACACTAAAAATGCATGCACTCTGTGTCTCCCTCTCTCTCCCTCTCCGACTCTCTCAGTGAGGAGGGTTGCAGAGTTGTTGTCTTTGCGCCCGAAATATGATGTCACGGTTTTAGGAAACTCTGCACAACTTTAATATATTTGTCGATACGTCACCAAGAAATTTGCTCTTTAGAATGCCGAAACAACATACAGGGTCATTCAAGGACGCTTGGGCATCCTGTAAATTTTTTTTTTTGACTATACAACAGACTCTCCGACTCTGAACTTTGTGATCTGATGTTACGAGGCGTGACGAGAAAGCAGTCCATCCCGCTTTATGTCTGGAAATGTGAGTGACAATTGCTTTTACACATGTGCAGATGTAAAACAACTAAATAAATCTGATTAATGGTTTACATGTACCGAAGAACTTTTCATAATCAGTTAAGGCCATTATCAGATAAAGCATATTGGATTTTGCCGTTTACATGACTACTTAATAATTGAATATCAACCAGATTTTTTATGTGCATGTAAATGGGGCCACCGATATGAAGTATGTACTGTTTCACGCTTGTTAGATTTTTGTAAAATAGATTGTGCAGTTTCCCATGGAACCTTTAATCTTTTTGAGATGGCTCATTTTTGAGATGAGGAAGCAGACTTGTGGAGATGCAAAATAGGATATCACACACCTTTGTTTAATTCCTCAGAATTTATAACCCAAAATTCAGACTGGCTACTGTATTTAAAGTACAAAAGTCACAATTACCCTTGTTGTAGAGTTTTAGTCTTTGTTGTACAGAGGTAATTGCTCCGAGAACAGAAAGCCTGTTGACTCGGCTCTTGATGTTTGAAGCAGTTCCAAACTCATCAGCCAACATTTTGGCCACTCTGGATATCTGGTCCTTGGGAGGGATGATCAGTGAGATCATACTGGTTCCATTACTAAAAAGACAGACATGATTTAGAGGTTATTACATACACAAATTGCTTTTAAACACACAAGTGCTTCTTACCTCTGATCCTCAGGGACTATTAGTTCTGTCTCCCCATCACCCCTCTTGTACTGTAACCCAATTTGCTAAGCCCTGATTTTAATGTCACACTACTGCATATTTGACTGCTTCTGTGATGGACCCTCTACATGCCTGGTAATTTGTAGCTCATGCATTCTTTCAAAATAACAGCTCACAAAGACTGCATTTTAAAATCAGAGCTTTATGGAGTGCTGCAGTGCAAATCGATTCTGAAATGCACTGTAAAATAGATGAAACTCAAGTACATTTCCTATTCCCTGCTCCAGTTACTCATCATTTGCTTTCAGGAAAAAACTCACTGAAACCCAGATTTGGTGCATTTGCTGGAGAATCTTAACATTTGCTTCCCAATTTTGTCCCAATTGTGAACACATATTGTGTACATCCTGCAGCTGGTCACTTTATTTCAGAAGATGACTGGTATGTAGCAAAGCCAATGGCCTACAAATGTGTGCGTTCTGCAAACCAGTGTTAGCCGCAATTAAACCCCATAAACCGCCAAGTTTGAAGATGGCTAAATTCTTACCGGGAGTATGGACACAGTATGACACTGTCAATCTATGCAACAAAGGAATAAAGCTAACCCCCTGCATAAAAGAGCATTTTCCAACCAATGTTATTCAAGCTGGCATACAGCAATAACATACAGGCACAGTATGTAACTTGTTTGGTCTCTGGCACTGCAGGAAGTGAAAAAATGTTAAAATTTTAAACTTCAGATGTACAAGGGGTGATTGAGAACAACATTCCTTGAGAATGTGCCACAGCATTCCCGTGAGTCAAAAATTTTGACTCACGGGAATGCTGGTTTCTCTGAATGCAAAAGATGGAGAACCATGCCTTACTTTTTCTGGGTCAGGCTCAAAACTTCGCAGTCACCCCCTGAAACATGTCACTATGGTGTGCGACTATCACTTTCATAGCAATGGCCATGGAATTTTATGTTATCCTTTCACGAGGACTGCAGCTATCGATTATTTTAGTAATCGAGTATTCCATCAAGTATTCTATCGATTATTCGAGTAATCGGATAAAAAGTACTTTTGCGTTTTAAAACATTAACAGTCCAGGGCTCTCCCTAAGTAATGGCACAATGCCACTGCGTCATCATGGAGATTGTCAAATATAGTGTATCCCTTTCTGTTTTCCTGGGTAATTATTTTTTCACATCTTTACAAGTTTTGGATCTTTCCTGGTGTCAGGAGCTCAGCCAAAGTCGGGCCAAAGTCTTGACATTTTACTGAAAAGGCGATGGGTTGTGGCTTTCTGTTTTTTGTTTTCCCCAACTTGTAAAATTTAACCATATTTATTTATTTATTAAGGTGGTGGACTGGGTCCCTGCATGAATTTCTTTTTAACACTCTCGCTGCAATTCAGCCAATGCATTTCATTTTCAGCTGGAGGTTGAACATACAGCCTCACAGTCACTGTTTTTTTATTATTATTATTTTATTTGAGTTCCCGTGTTTGTGAAGCATTGTGTGTTGCCCAAAAAAGCGAAAATTAAAACTCATTGCGAGTCTAAGCAAACCACAGAAGAAAGAGTGGACTTCTTCCAGAGATTGATTGACTGTGGCTGGGATGGAGCTGTGTGAGGGCAGTGCTGAGCCGCAGAGAGAGGCAGCAGCCGACCGCCGCGCGTAGAGCGGCCAGCGGACAAAACTGTTTTTTTTTTTTTAAACACACTGCTTTGTTTTAAATGTACAGTAAGCTATTTCAGATGATCAGCGTGGACTGTCTTTTTCCTAAAAGGCTTTATTTCATTCTGTTTGCGGCGTTGGAAAGCTGTAGTTTTTGTGTTAATTTGATTAGGACTTGTTCTACTTCTTCTTCTGTTTATTTTTCTGGGGATGTTACAGTGCCACACACAGGCCTGGCATATGTACTACAACGTTAAACGAAGCTTTGAGGCACAGAATTTGCCTCGATCATTTTTTGTAATCGAATTACTCGACTAATCGTTTCAGCCCTAACTTTCACTGAAAACATCTGCTTTACCACCTGTCAAACATTAATACAGTAAGTCCTTTTTGAGATCACCTGTGTTGTATTCTCAGAGGAGGACTTCAATAAGCCACTGAGCCATAACAATGAACAGGGTGAAAGTGAAGTGGAACATCATGTCCACCTATCAGCGGCATTTTTTTAAACCTGTATTTGAACCCACCAAAGTAATTTCAGAAGGAGCCCTGCTGTCACCACGCTCACCAACACACTTTTATAACACTTAAATAATCGCCTTCCAACTTGATCACTAAAATGCATCTGATCTAGCTAATTAACTGCAAGTAAAATGGTGCGGGTGGGTAAAGGTAGGCCTTAAGGTGCCCTGACACTTGCGCAACTTTGATCTGCGCACTTGCACGCACTTTGTCGTGATGATCCCACCCGCTGTGTTCCCAGCTGGACCCCATGCCCTGTTCCACTGGATGCCTCACATGTGCTGGACGCTGCGTTTCTAAAATTATTTCGTAGTAGATTAATCATTTTCTCTCCAAGTTGGTGGTTGAAAACGCCTTTAATCGCTTCCGGAATCACAGAGGATCCTCCCTCTCAATGAGGTGGAGAAAGCATTTGGAACCGTCTAAAAAGGTAATTATTTGTAATGTTTTTATTGTAATGGCTTAGTAAAACAGTTGCATGCTCTTTCCTTCTTGTGAGCAGCTGTAAAAGTATGTTTATGATAGATTTAACTAGGGCTGAAATGATTAGTCGAGTAACTCAAATAATTCGATTACAAAAAATGTTTGAAGCAAATTCTGTGCCTCGAAGCGTCGTTTAATGTTGTAGTACATATGCAGGCCTGTGGGTGGCACTTTAACGTCCCCAGAAAGGAGAAAAAAAAAAAAAAAAAAACTGAAGACAACAAGAGCATAACAGCTAATCAAATTAGCAATGATAGCTACACCTTTCCAACGTGACAGAGTAAAAATAGCCTTTTAAGATAAGGCGGGCCACATTGATCATCTGAAATAGACCTAATGCTCATTTAAAGTGAAGCAGTGTTTTTGGCTATTAAAAAAAAAACAAAAAAAAAAACACGGTCCGCGCTACGTGGGGAGTGACTATTCGCCTGGCAGCCGGCTGCTGTCTCTCTGCCTGGTCTGAGGGGAGCCCCTCACAGCTACAGGTCTGTTGCCGGCCATACTGACAAACAGTTTCTGAAAGATGATCCTCTCAGCAAAAGTCCACTCTTTCAACTGTGTTTTGCTCAGACTCAGTGTTTCGCTTTTTAATTTTCGCTTTTTTGTGCAACACACAACGCTTCACAAACACTGTAACTTAAATAAAATAAAAAAAAAAAAAAAAAATGACTGCAAGGCTTGCATGTTCAACCTCCAACTGAAATGCATCTGCTGAATCGTAGAGAAACAGGGACAAAAAACTTAAAATGAGTAATAAAACAAAAGAGAAAGACACATCCCACTGCCAATACTTTGGTGCAGAGACATTGCATCATTGCTTAGTAAGGAGAGCCCTGGACTATTGATGTTTAAAAACGCAAAAGTACTTTTTATCCAATTACTCAATCACCAGAATAATGATAGAATACTGGATTACTAACATAATCGATAGCTGCAGCCCTACATTTAACAGCTTCTTATAATTGTTCAAACGAGCTGTGCCATGATGTGGTGTGCTAATGCAATCACTTGCACTCAAACGCAGTGTTTTTGAATTGTTTGTGCAATGTTCACATAATTAATGCGTGATGGAGATTTTGAACATTTCAAAATCTTCTTTGCGCACGTGCACAAAGCCGTGCAGTTTATAATGAGTTTACTCTCCTGCACGGCACAGTGCATGCAAGTGCCTGATCAAAGTCAGGGCACCTGTACTCATGTGAATCACTGCAGGACACAAAGACAGCCCATTTGTTTACTTCCTGACACTTTTGGGTTTAAAATTTAAGATAAATAAAAATACTACAATGAAAAATAGCAGATTTCACATACACTGATGTGTTTATTCTTGATCAACGGTAAAAACAATACAATACAGCCCTTTCAGCAATGGCCTTCTGTACCTTACCCTCCTTGTAGAGGTTGTCAACGAGTATCTTCTGGATAGCTGTCAAGTCAGCAGTCTTCCCTGTGACTATGGTTGCATGTACTCAACTAAACAGAGAATCATGGTATTTATTAGGGATGGGTACTGATAAGATCTGATCGATATCGATACCATGATCAATTCCACTTATCGATCCGATTCCTTATCGATACCTCTTGTGAATTTTCTGTGTACTAAAAGTAGGCTTTACAGGTATTCTATGTCAACAACATTTTATTGTCATAAAATAAGTAAATATGAAATTGGTCACTGGATCCTTGATCTCTGGACATTAATAAACTCTACATGGTGGATCCTTGATCTCTGGACATAAATAGAAAAACAAAATCTGTAGTTTTTGCAAAAGCATTTCCTTTCAGACATTACTGGCATGAACATCTTTCCATACATCTGAGCTGAGCTCTTGCAGCTGGCTGTGCTGCACGTCAGGATGTAATTCACAAGGAACGCAGGACGTCTCATTTTGGGAGGAAAAAAAATGTTTTAGTCAATTATAGTTTATTGTCTGTATTACAGCGTTTGGAAAGAGATGTAATTTTATTTCAAGCGGCAATTCATTTTGAAGTTATTAATTCCAATTCTGTCTTGGCAGAGAGCTGCGCAGCATTTGGAGCTTTGCCAACAGAACGGAGGACGATTCTCGTTTCTTGAATGCAACAAGAGTCCCAGTTAGTGACATTAATCCACACAAAAGTGAGTCACGATTGACATATTTTAATGGCTTTGAGAGGAGTTAAAAAGTGGACTTGCCGCTTCTGAAGAGCAGCGAATCAAAGAACCAACAAGCTAGTGGATTGAAGCACTGCTTCATTGGTTCACGCTTGAAAGTGGAATCGCACTGCAGAAGCAGTTGATTACAGAGTCGCTGCAGGGTCTGCAATCAATGTAGAGAAATGATCATTTTCCCCACAAACACCCTCAAAAACAACGGCTGCTCTGAAGGACTGATAAGGGAATCATTAAGCAAAAAGACTATTGATATCAGTGGATCGAATCATTTCTTAATGATATACGAAAAGAATGGGTTCTCAATACCCATCCTAGTATTTATACAGCATACGAGGTCTGTGAGAAAAGTAACAGACCTTTTTATTTTTTTCAAAAACTATATGGATTTGATTCATATGTTTTTACATCAGCCAAGCTTGAACCTTCGTGCGCATGCGTGAGTTTTTCCACGCCTGTCGGTTGCGTCATTCGCCTGTGGGCAGGCTTTGAGTGAGCACTGCTCCACCCCTCTCGTTGTCGTTTCATTGTGAGGAAATGGCGGAATGATTTGGGCTTTTTTTCCATCGGAATTTTTTCAGAAACTGTTAGAGACAGGCAGCTGGAAACCATTCGAAAAATTTATCTGGCTTTCGGTGAAAATTTTACAGGCCTCACAGAGAATAAGGAGTGTTACTACAGCTTTAAGGACGGCCCAAAATGGCGTACGGCGCGGCGCGCTCTGAGTCTCCATCGAGAGGCAGAAACCACCACATCATTTCTAAATGGATGGCTGTGTGGAGCCGGGACCGTCGTGTGCAATTTCTCTGGTTATCACAACAGCTGGACATCAGCCATTTTCCGAGCCAAATCCCATGACCATAGGTGAGGGTCGGAACGTAGATTGATCGGTAAATCGAGAGCTTTGACCCCCTGCTCAGCTCTCTCTTCACCACGACCGCATCACTGAAGACGCTGCACCGACCCGTCTATCGATCTCATGCTCCATCCGTCCCTCACTCGTGAACAAGACCCCGAGATACTTAAACTCCTCTACCTGAGGCAAGGACACCCCACTGACCTGAAGAGGGTAAGGCACCTTTTTCCGGTCGAGAACCATTGCCTCGGATTTGGAGGTGCTGATCTTCATCCCGGACGCTTCACACTCGGCTGCAAACCGCCCCAGTGCACACTGAAGGTCCTGGTTTGACGAAGCCAACAGGACCACATCATCCACAAACAGCAGAGATGAGATTCTGTGGTTCCCAAACTGGACCCCCTCTACACCCTGGCTGCGCCTAGAAATTCTGTCCATAAAGGTAATGAACAGAACCGGTGACAAAGAGCAGCCATGGCGGAGGCCAACATGCACTGGAAACAGGTTTGACTTACTATCGGCAATGCGAACCAAGCTCCTGCTGCGGTCGTATAGGGACCGGATAGTCCTTACCAATGGACCCCGGACCCCGTACTCCGGGAGCACCCCCCACAGGGCGCCTCCAGGGACACGGTCAAATGCCTTCTCCGGATCCCCAAAGCACATGTGGACTGGTTGGGCAAACTCCCATGAACCCTCGAGCACCCGATGGAGGGTGTAGAGCTGGTCCAGTGTGCCGCGACCAGGACGAAAACCACACTGCTCCTCCTGAATCTGAGGTTCGACTATCGGTCGAATTCTCCTCTCCAGCACCCTGGAATAGACCTTACCGGGGAACCTGAGGAGTGTGATCCCCCTGTAGTTGGAACACACCCTCCGGTCCCCCTTCTTAAACAGAGGGACCACCACCCTGGTCGGCCAATCCAGGGGTACTGTCCCCGACCACCATGCGATGTTGCAGTGACGTGTCAACCAGGACAGTCCCATAACATCCAGAGACTTAAGGTACTCAGGACGGATTCTGTCCACCCCAGGAGCCTTGCCACTAAGGAGCTTTCTGACCACCTTGGTGACTTCGGCCTGGGTGATGGACGAGTCTGCCTCTGAGTCCCCAGTCTCTGCTTCCTCTTTGGAAGACGTGACGATGGGATTGAGGAGATCCTCTAAGTACTCCTTCCACCACCCAACAACATCCCCAGTCAGGGTCAACAGCTCCCCACCCACACTGTAGACATTGTTGCCGAAGAGCTGCTTCCGCCTCCTGAGGCGTCAGACGGTTTGCCATAATTTCTTCGAGGCCGACCCATAATCCTCCTCCATGGCCCCTCCGAACTCCTCCCAGACCCGAGTTTTTGCCTCTGCGACTGCACAGGCTGCAGCACGCTTGGCCTGCCAGTACCTGTGAGCTGCCTCCGGGGTCCCACCTACCAACAAAGACAAGTAGGACTCCTTCAGCTTGACGGCATCCCTTACTTCCGGCGTCCACCACCGGGTTCGGGGATTGCCGCCGCGACAGGCACCAGAGACCTTGTGACCACAGCTGCAGGTGGCCGTATTGACAATGGAGGTGGAGAACATGGTCCACTTGGACTCCATGTCTCCAACCTCCCCTGGGCTCTGGGAGAAGCTCTCCCGGAGGTAGGAGTTGAAGACCTCGCTGATAGAGGGTTCCGCCAGTTGTTCCCAGCAGACCCTCACGATACATTTGGGCCTGCCAGGTCTGACCGGCTCAAAAATAACTCATTATCATTAAAAACTGAACCAGTACAGTAATTTCCGGAGAATAAATTGCATGCGTGTGCGTGTTGTTTTTTTACTTGACAGCTCCTGCGACACACTCCAATGCAACTTATATTAAAAAAAGAACACAAAATAAAAATCACACACTCATTATTATTACTACTACTACTTAAATCCCTTCGGCTGCTCCCTCGTTTTCACTCGGGGTCGCCACAGCAGATTCAGCATAGATCTGGATGTTGATTTGGCACAACGACTTATGCTGGACATTAGGATCTCCAGCATTATGCTGGATATCCTACCTGGACAACTCCACACTGCAGGATGGAGAAATGTGGCAGGAAACCAAGGACACTAACCACTTGGCCACCACTCCTGCTATTACTACTACTACTGATAATACAGGAAAAAGTTGCAACTTATACTCCAGTGCAACTTACACTCCAGAAAACATGGAAACACTAACCATTAATTTTATCATTACCATGAAGCCATTTCACTGCAGCCGGTCTGCTCTGTGTTAGCCTGATCCTGTCAGATCTCAGAAGCTAAGCAGAGCAGGATCTGGTTAGTACTTGGATGGGAGACCTCTTTGGAACACCAGTGGCTGTGTGTGTTTCTCCAGGTAAAACTGGAGTTGCGTCAGGAATGGCATACAGCGTAAAACTTGTGCCAATTACCAATGCGGATCTGGCTGCATCGGCTGTGGCAACCCCTAACAAAACCAGGAACAGCCAAATGAACAACAACCACGAAGCCATTTCACTCCAAATCCACACTAAGAGCAACCAAATAAGCTCAATCTAACACCTTCAACAAATCTAATTACTCCTCTGCCTTGTCTTGAAAACACAACTGTCTCAGATGTTAGTTTGATACTGGTCATAGGAGAGAGGAAAAACAAACATGTCTGTGCCTTTGACACCAAGGACTATGTTGAAAATCCACAACATGCCTTCCCACTTCACTGGCTGTCAAAACAGAAGGCATATGGGCAAGGTCGAATTGACACACAGAAATGTGATACCACTGTGTATGAATGCAGGACAAATGATCAACTGTGTGAGAAAGCTCAGGAATGCAAATTGTGAACAGCACGAGACTGCAAGTTATTAGGGTAACAAGGTTATTTCATCTGTCATGTTTGACCATTCACAAGGCCACAGTACCCACTGACAAACTCAACTGACTTGTGATTCTTCCCACTGTTACAGTAAAGTCTGAATGTGTGGAGCTAAGTTGCTGTTAAGAAACCCCCAGGAGTCACATGAAATAGTGAAACCTGTCATTTTATCTGCATCAGAAACGCCAGTACGAGCTACGTATTTCCTCTTGTGCAAAATCAACTATGGGTTAGCAGGCCTTCTGTGCTCATCAACGTGGTTTCTTGATAAAAGACACCCATGGCGGCCTCGTTTATGAAGATGACGTCTATTAGCCAGGCTCATTAGCCTTTCGGCTAAAGCTATTAGCTAAGAGTTACCCAATGTGGAACTCAATCATTGCCGCAGTGTGACGAATTAACAAACGGGATTATGCCTTATATTTACTTTAATTAAAATATATATGTTATCAGTCGTTCACTGCATTAGCAACCTACCAAGTAGAGCAACAGCCGCTACTTAAGCTAAGCTTGCTATGCTAAGCTAACCACTCCCAAATTCGGCCGCACTTAACCGATCTCCAGCTGCTGGTGAACGTATACAATCACAAGGAGCCATAAACCCAATGACAGCGAGGTCCTCCATCATAACAACCTTGTGATCGTATCGAACTCTTACCCACGAGCAGCTTCCAAACTTTTGATCAGCTTCTTGATTTTCCATATCTCCACGTTCCTGTCCGCCGCGCTGGGGTCGTCCGCCATCTTTCAGCTGTAATCGCTTCAGCACCTTAAAAAAAGGCGTGAAAAGGATGAGCATAACGTATGTAATAAACGAATCATTAACAACACCGGGCGACAACCACAGAACAGTTATGCGAACAAAAAAATTGTCAAAGCTAGCCGGAATAAATACCTCTCCAATCTAGTGGCGCGGTGTCCCTTAAGACACCTGACCAGCACTGGCAGCTGGACTGACCGAGGGGGAAACACTCAACCTGGGCTGCCTCTGTCACTACAGAGCGAGGTGGGATAACAGGCCTGTGGTCTTCCAGGCCCTAGTGTCCACCCTGTTCTTTATCTAAGACGACCTACTTTCCCCCCACCTTATCTGAAAACTACAGAAACCAACTGTCAGCTTCTATGTATTTCATTTACAACCATAAACGGCACTGACAAGGTACCTGCGTCGGACAACGCCGCTCCGTTCCGCTCCTCTCTGTCTCCGCGTTATGTGGAACTGGTGGTCTGAAGAATGACGTCGCCTTACCACCCGGTTTCTCACACTGCTGCGCGTGGAGCACGGCTACCGACAGACTCACGTGTGGGAGGTCGCGTTCACTTCCTGGAAACCCCCTAGAAACCAATGGCAGCGCTCGAGTAGCCAGTCCGTCACATAATTACAAACAGCAATTGGATAGAAGCTGGAGAGGGCGTCTGTCCCTGTGGGTTGTGGGAAATGTAGTGAATTTTGAAGCGACAGGTTGTGAAAACGAATGCAATGCTGTTACATGCCTTTCAGTGAAAGCACTTTCTAAGGTAAGCTAAATGCTTTTTAGTTTGCGTGACATTCTACGATATGAAATATTATGTTTTCTAATAATAGTTTGAATTCCAGCTTTCAACAAGTGCTTTGAGTGAAGAGTGACAGCTTGTGGCGGCACTGAAAATAACCATTTCATACACAAACGAGCACGTTCGCTGACAGCAAAACGTTTCTTCTTCATAACATTGTGTTAGTTCCCAGCATTAATAAAACAAAGGTTTTTTTTTATCACTATTATGTTTAGGTTTTGGCTTTCTAAATGTTAGAGACATACCAGAACAACAGGGACACTTGCTGTATGTAATAGTTTGAACCAGCTGTCCTCTAGAGGTGGGCGATACCGGGAATTTTGGTTTTGATCCGATACCAAGTAAATACAGGCTCAGTATTGCCGATATTGATACCGATACTTTTTCATATTTAAGCTTCATAGATCCAATGGATAGAATTTTCCCAAACATTGTACGTGACAACAAAATACTTTATTATCACAATCAACATTTTTGTTTAAAAAAAATCACTCAACACAACTTAAAACAAAATCTCCTGAGGTAGAGGGCTGACAAACCACAGTACAAGGGTGTGCTGCTCCGTGTTGTGTGACACAGCGCAGCACTGCTCTTACAGACAGAGAGTAGACTTTGATGAATCTGCATGCGCAGCAGTCAGTGCGTGCAGGAGAGAAAAAAAGCTTGAGTATCGATCTTTTTACATGAGGATCGTTCAGTATCAATACCAGCGTTGGTATCGATATTATCGATATTAGGATCAATCCGCCCACCTCTACTGTCCTCTAATGAGTACAAATTAAAAAAACTAAAACAATATTGATTTGTTGACACTGTGTGAGAGAACATTTGATTAGCCATGGGCATTTTGAAGGTGAACTGTGTCTATCTGTGTGATTACATTGTCATATCACCTCAGGTCTGGGACTATGCATAGGTGCTGTTCGTGTCCACATCCACCACAGTCGAAAATCACCCTGAGTCTTGACGAACAACCACTCAGGTACCATCCCAAGTATCCATCTATCTGCCATAGCAAGGTAATGCATGAACATTACATTTGTGTTTTTACCTCTCAGCCCAAACAGACTGGAGGTGTACTTTCATCATGCATGGTGTCCATCCGTAACTGAACAACTGCTGTTGGTATTGTTCTGAAATTTGTATGATGGATTTGGGTTGGTTAGAGGAAGAGACCAATCAAACGTCAGACCTGTCACTCAAACAAGATGGCTGTCATGGCTCCGGCAACCCCAATTCCAATGAAGTTGGGACGTTGTGTAAAATGTAAAAACAGAATACAATGATTTGCAAATCATCTTTAACCTATATTCAATTGAATACACCACAAAGACAAGATATTTAATATTCAAACTGATAAACTTTATTGTTTTTGTGCAAATATTTGCTCATTTTTAAATGGATGCCTGCAACACATTTTAAAAAAGGTGGGACAGTGGTATGTTTACCACTGTGTTACATCACCTTTCCTTCTAACAACACTCAAAAAGCATTTTGGAACTGAGGACACTAATTTTGAGTGTCATGATTGAGTATAAAAGAAGCATCCCCAAAAGGCTCAGCCATTCACAAGCAAAGATGAGGTGAGGATCACCACTTTGTGAACAACTGCGTGAAAAAAAATAGTCCAACAGTTTAAGAACAATGTTTCTCAACGTTCAATTGCAAGGAATTTAGGGATTCTATCATCTACAGTCCATAATA
Source organism: Thalassophryne amazonica (assembly GCF_902500255.1). NCBI lineage: Eukaryota > Metazoa > Chordata > Actinopteri > Batrachoidiformes > Batrachoididae > Thalassophryne > Thalassophryne amazonica. The sequence continues at coordinate 31,436,799 of NC_047113.1, forward strand.
TAGTCAGAAGATTCAAGGAATCTGGAGAGCTTTCTACACGGTAAGCGGCAAGGACGAAAAATAGCACTGAATGCCCGTGACCTTCGATCCCTCAGGTGGCACTGCATTAAAAACTGACATCATTGTGTAATGGATCTTACCGCGTGGGCTCAGAAACACTTCAGAAAACAATTGTTAGTTAACACAGTTCGTCGCTACATCTACAACTATACCATGCACAGAGAAAGCCATACATCAACATTCAGAAATGCCACCGCCTTCTCTGGGCCCGAGCTCATTTGAAATGGACAGATGCAAAGTGGGAAAGTGTGCTGTGGTCTGATGACTTCTCATTTCAAATTGCTTTTGGAAATCATGGACATTGTGTCCTCCGGACAAAAGAGTAAAAAGACCATCCAGATTGTTACCAGCGCAAAGTTCAAAAGCCAACATCTGTGATGGTATGGGGGTGTGTTAGTGCCCATGGCATGGGCAAATTACACATCTGTGATCTCACCATCAATGCTGAAAGGTACATATAGGTTTTGGAGCAACACATGCTGCCATCCAAGCAATGTCTTTTTCAGGGACATCCCTGCTTATTTCAACAAATGTCAAGCCACATTCTGCACGTGTTACAACAGCGTGGCTTCGTAGTAAAAGAGTGTGGGTATTAGACTGGCCTGCCTGCAGTCCAGACCTGTTGCCCATTGAAAATGAGTGGCACATTATGAAGCGCAAAATATGACAACTGAGACCCCGGACTGCTGAACAACTGAACTTGTACATCAAGCAAGAATGGGAAAGTATTCCACCTACAAAGCTTCAACAATTAGTGTCTTCAGTTCCCAAATGCTCATTGAGTGTTGTTAGAAGGAAAGGTGAATTATTCTTGATAAAGAATTTCATCTTATATCCTTGAACAATAGACCTTCTCTAAAAAATATGCTATTAATACACACACAAATCAAATCATAAAATGGATGGTTTTGCTTTTGTACATGTATATTGCAAAGATGCTAAAGGATGAAATTCTGATGATGCAAAATGAAACACGTGGCAACAGAATTTGTGTTAAAGAGGATCCTCTGTACTTTTGAAGCATAAATAATTGAAAGGGAACTTTTAGTACAATAGATAAAGCTATCAAATGGAAGACAAAAACTACAACAGTCACGCTTTAGAGCCCCTTCACACATAGCACGATTGAAGCCGTCAAGCGCACGAAGGAGGAATTGTATGCCATTCGTGAAAAATCGGAGCCAACTCTAATGCCTTGTACACCTGTTGCCACATCCATTTGCCCACACCAGTGGCTGGAAGACAGTGAGTGCCCACACATGAACATCCAATACCCCTCACGGAGCACTTAGGAAATGTAGTGGCAATCGCGCAGTCAGGACGAAAATAGTGAGCAGGCAACCACTTTCGGGAAGCCTTTAACACAGGAATGTTCACAGGAAGGCTTAATTCAGGAACATTCACAGTTCAGGAATTATTCACAGTTCAGGAATTGTTCACAGAGGTCAGAGGTCAGCATCGGCCCATCTTATGACACAGTTCAATTCAGCTTGACTTGGCTTAAGAAATGACTTGGAAGTTCTTAGCAGTTCTGCATAACAGTTCATACAGTTCTTGGTAATGCACAGTCACTGACAGGAGCAGAATGAGAGGCGGAATCTCACAAACTCAGAGGTGACAATAACTAAGCTGAACGGAGCAGAGCAGCACACTCTAAAGCCCCTTTCACACCGTGGCTGCTCCCAGTTGCTTCCTGTTGCGTCATGACAACGCAGGAATATCTGCGTCAGGTGTGCGCAGCAGGAGGCAGAGAGGAGGTGAGGACACAGCCAGCAGGTTCTCTGCACAGAGAAATCAGAGTGCACAGTTTGGCTGCAGCCAGACTGTAAAAACAATCAAGCGTAATTTATACTGCGGGAACTATGGAACACAGCAGGATTCATAAAATTTTCATCGGTAACGTCATCTTGTGAGGGTGTGGCTTCCAGTCATGCTGAGTACTGTCCTGTTGCTCTGACTTGTGCTGAAACCACTTAATTCTGCATCGAGCAGAGGTCGCAAAAAAATGAAACGTTTAATTTTGGTTTGCACCCCTCGCGCTGTTGTGGCGCCGAGCTGCATCGTCTCTGCACTAGGTTGCTTCCACGCGGCGTCATCATAACGATGCATGAAGCAACTGGGAGCAGCCCCGGTGTGAAAGGGGCTTGAGGCTGAGTGCTGAGGAGCAGCACAGCTGTGAGTCCAAAGTGGCATAGTGCAGGTAGTGGCGTGGAAGCCAGGAGATGTTGCAGCGTGGAAGCCCCGCAGGAAGGCGTCTGGAAACACCTATGGTCAAAGAGCTCTATTATGGAAAATAGAGGTGCCAGGTTACCTTTGAGAGGAGATGCGGGAAGGTCAGACATCACACAGAGGTGTCTTAGGGAATATTTCAGAAGACAGAGCGCATGGAAGCATCATAGTCAAAGTAATGGTATCTCAAAGTAGTATCTGGCAAGGACTGAGCTCAAAGCTGGGGTTTAAGTACAGGGCTCAAAATAGTACGTGCATGTGCTAGTTTGTGCACGTATTATTCGAGCGGTGCACGTAATTTTGTACTTCACTTGCACTGGTGCAAGTAACTTTATCCAAGTTTTATCAACGATATGCACCAGTAGAATGAACCAATAAAGGAATAAATAAGGAAAAAAAACAATTTTCAGTGTGTTGTCTTCGTCTTCCTTGCATTTTATGACTCTCACACACGGAGCGAGTTGCTGTGACCATTCGTTCGCGCGCACGTGAAAAAAAAATGTCTGGCTGCAGCCTGTTAGTTCCTTGCTCTCTGCTCAAACTCTCATCACTGTGTTAAAAAAGGACATAAGTCATGCTCACAGACTAACTGCCGGAGACAGGACATCTCCACATTTACTCACGGATGGTTCGCAGGCCTGCAGCTCAGCACAAGAACAAGAGAGAGGTAGACAAAAGCAGCCCACGACACTGTCATATCATGTGGACACGCAACAAGCAATCTGAATGTGTGTCCTTTGAGCAGCGCACTGCAGGACAGGCTCTGGGTCATGTGGAACAAAGCTTACATGGGTGATGTGCACTATCAATTCTGTAAATACTGATGATTTCTGTTTTACTGTAAATACTATTTTATCTGAGGGAAAAAAAGTATGGCACCCGCAGTGCCAGCCACATGGTCAGCTGGTGGTGTCTGGTGACAGCCACCGTGTGGTAGAATGCCACCTGTGAGGCTTCGCAATTGATTCCAGATATCCTGGACGTCTTGATGATGCAAGGACTCATATGCTTCTCTAGCAATGTGCACAGTTCTGAAACTACAAAACTTTGATGTCATTTTAAATCAAATAATATTATACAAGGTCTGTTAGAAAAGTATCCGACCTTTTATTTTTTTCAAAAACCTGATGGATTTGAATCACATGTGCCAACCTTGAACCTTCGTGCGCATGCGTGAGTTTTTACACACCTGTCGATTGCGTCATTTGCTGGTAAGCAGCCTTTGTGTGAGGATGGGTGGAGTCTCTCATCGTTTTTTCTTTGCAAGGAAATGGTGGAACGACTGGAGCAGCGCGACTGCATCAAATTTTGCCAGAAACTGGGCGACAGCCAGGTGGAAACCATTGGGATTATTCAGACGGCTTTCGGTGACGATCCTCTGGGCATCACACAGATTAAGGAGCGGTACAACCGGTTTAAAGACGTCCGCACAACAGTGGAGAGCACGCCGCGCTCCGGTCGGCCATCAACACACTGAAATGACCGGATCATTTCCGAAGTGAACGCTGTGGTGATGCGGGACCGTCGTGTGACTATCCGAAAATTGCAGAAGAGGTGGACATCAGCACTTTTTCGGCACATTCCACTGTGACAGAAGATTTTGCCATGAAAAGAGTTGCAGCGAAATTCATCGGCACAAAGCTGATGGCGCAGCAAAAGCGCCTTCGTGTTGAAGTCTCACAGGACATGTTGTGACATGCCCAGCTCATCCACCATTCAGAAGATTCAGACGGCTTTTCTGTGGCTTTTCAGTCGTGTGACTATCCGAGAAATTGTGGACGAGCTGGGCATGTGGCTGGCTGTCTAATTTGTCGAAGTGCCCCCATGACTGTGGCACTGCCAAGCAACACACCTGTGGCATGCCAGAGTGTCGGCTCCCCTGTGATGCGGACCACATCTGTCCCAGATCCGTGCCAGATATGGTCTGTAATGGTTGGTGTTTTGTGGATCCAGTTCAGATCTGGTCCGGATCTGTTCCAGAACTGTAAAGCAGAGCTGTGCCGGATCTGGGCCAGGGTGCAAAAACTGTCTGGACCGGATCTGTTTTCAGGATTGGTACCAGATGTTGGACTGTTGCTGTCTGGATTGGGTCTTTGAAGTAGTTCGCACAGCTAGCTGTTAGCAATATCTATGCTTACTGGCTTATTAACTGTAGCTGGACATATGAATGAATCAAAAGTCACAAAGGTGACAATGGCAATCGGATGTTTAATGGCCATCATATGGAACTTGTGGAACTTTGAAATTCCAAAGGTTATGAAACCGGGCGAAGGCCAAAGCAGCATCGGACATCAAGACGATATTCTTTGTAACTGCTGTGTACTGCTTCAGGCGAAGTAAAATCACCGGGATATGGTTGTGTTGCAAGATATGCATTCATTTTTGGCTACTTAGTTTGTACAGAGTCTGGTTTACACTTACTGGATGTATTTTTAACACTAGCTGTTCCAGTTAGAGTGCAACCAGAAGAATGACTAAAACAAGGCAAATAATAATAATGTGCCCCCTTATGGTAGTCCAGATATGATCGAGAGAATTGGCAAGTCAGTGATAGAAGCCAGCTCAATCAAGGTTACAATCCCAAATTTTTGTCCACATCATACGTCCTTAATTCCTTGACATGCTCTAGATTCCTAAAGTTCCCCTGCAGATGGCACATGTCCTATTCAGCAGAGGATGTTGTGTGAGCCGCCAGAAGAGGAGGTACTGCTGGCCCACCACCGGAGGGGGCCCTGCCTGAAGTGCGGGCTTCAGGCACGACAGGGCGCTGCCGCCATGGACACAGCCGGGGGTGACAGCTGTCACTCATTATCTCATGACAGCTGTCATCCATCTACACTTCATCATTCCACTCCATAAAAACTGGACGTCATCTCCACCTCGTTGCCGAGATATCATCTACCTGTGAAGGTAATATTCTCAGCCTTAACTGTGTCTTAGTCTGAACTCTTTTTGCAGCCGCTTTCCTGTGGTGTTCCCTATCTGAGAGATTGGCATTTGGTGTGATCAGCGATGGCTTCACTTCACACCCCAACCAGATAAGTGGTTAGACAGGAGCTGCACGAGTGTGTTTTAGAGGTGGAGGTGGAATTCCCACCATTGTTGTTACTGGGTGTGCACGCACCCACATATGACAGTTTTTGCTCCTCGCCAGCAGTACCAGATCCGACACTCGGAGACGGTGGCCACCTGGGGACTCGGAACTTGGCGGCTCCAGTATTCTCCAGGTTCGGTGGCGGAGGAAATCGTGTGGTTCCGGTTCTTCTCAGGACGGACATCTTCTATCCTCGAGCCTGCCCACACGTCACCTTTGTGGATTGACTGTTTGCTCAAATTCTGTAATCCTCTGTGTTTTTGTTGTGCTCTTTCACAACAGTAAAGTGTTCATATTCGACTCTTTCATTGTCCGATCATTTGCGCCCCCTGTTGTGGGTCCGTGTCACTACACTTTCCCAACAGGATATCTCGGCCAGCATCATGGATCCCGAGGGGCGTCATCTGTTGGACAACCAATGGAAGAACAGGGTGCACAGGTGTCTGCAGGAGGCGTGATTGGTGAGTTGCAGCAAATCCTCACCGCCTTTACCGCTCGGTTGGATTTGATGACCGAGCAAAACGTCATCCTTAACCGCAGGATGGAGGCTGTCACTGCGCAGGTGGAAGCGCGCGCTCAGGGCGCTGCTGCAGCTCCTCCTCCTGCCGACCCGGTGCAGAATATAGACGTTCCACTGGTCGTTCAACGACCCCCCCCCCCCCACCATCCCCTGAAGCATACATAAGTCCCCCAGAGCCGTACGGAGGTTGTGTGGAGACGTGCGCAGACTTTTTTATGCAGTGTTCGCTCGTCTTTGCACAACGTCCCGTCATGTACGCCTCTGACACCAGTAAGGTGGCTTATGTTATTAACTTGCTTCGTGGTGAGGCACGCGCTTGACCTACAGCGCTTTGGGAGCAAAATTCACGGCTCCTTACCACTTACACTGGGTTTGTGAGGGAGTTCAAAACGGTTTTTGATCACCCTAATAGAGGAGAGACTGCTTCAACTGTGCTGCTGTCAATGAGACAGGGGCGCCCGAGCGCAGCCAAATATGCAGTCGACTTCCGCATCGCGGCTGCGAGGACCGGCTGGAATAACGTTGCGCTCCGCGCCGCCTTCATAAACGGACTGTCGTCGGTCCTGAAGGAGCACCTGGTAGCCAAGGAAGAACCGCAGGATCTAGATGGGCTTATTGATCTCGTTATACGGTTCGACAATCGGTTAGAGGAACGCCGTCGGGAGCGAGACGAAGGACGTGGCCGGGCACGCGCCGTCCCTCTCCCTTCCGGGTCCGAAAAGGTTCCGCCCTCCCCACGCTCCACAGCCTCAACACTCCGTGTGGCTACAGCTCCCCCTGCTGACGAAGCTATGGACACGAGCAGGGCCACATTTAGACCACCTAACAGACAGAGGAGGCTGGCCCACGGGGAGTGCTTTGTCTGCGGCTCGAGTGAGCATCTGCAGAGAGACTGCCCCAAGCGGTTAAACACCAATGCCCGCCCCCTAGAAACTGGGCTTAGGGTGGGCCAAGACATTCACGTGGGGCATACACATATTTCCACACGACTCCCAGTTACAATCCTGAGCGGGGATTTAACCCTTCAAGCCCCAGCACTTTTGGACACGGGGTCAGAAAGGAATCTGCTAGACAGCAGATGGGCTAGGGAGGTAGGGCTCCCTCTAGTGGCGCTCCCTTCGCCATTGCAGGTGCGGGCACTAGATGGCACCCTTCTCCCTTTAATCACACACAAGACACAACCAGTAACTCTGGTGGTGTCTGGAAATCATCGGGAGGAGATCGAGTTTTTTGTGACTCCTGCTACCTTCCGCGTGATTTTGGGCTTCCCTTGGATGTTGAAACACAATCCCCGGATTGATTGGCCGTCTGGGGTGGTGGTTCAGTGGAGTGAAACCTGCCATCGGGTGTGTTTAGGATCCTCGGTTCCTCCCGGTTTACAGGCTAAGGAGGAGGTCAAAGTCCCTCCCAATCTGACGGCAGTGCCGGTTGAGTACCACGATCTTGCTGACGTCTTCAGCAAGGATCTGGCGCTCACCCTTCCCCCGCACCGTCCGTATGATTGTGCCATTGATTTGATTCCGGGAGTTGAGTTTCTGTCCAGCAGGCTGTACAATCTCTCACGACCTGAGCGCGAATCAATGGAGACCTACATCCGGGACTCATTAGCTGCCGGGCTGATCCAAAATTCCACCTCCCCGATGGGTGCAGGTTTCTTTTTTGTGGGCAAGAAAGACGGCGGACTCCGTCCATGCATTGATTACAGGGGGCTGAATGAGATTACGGTTCGCAATCGATACCCGTTGCCCCTGTTAGATTAAGTGTTCACGCCCCTGCATGGGGCCAAAATTTTCACCAAGTTGGATCTTAGAAATGCATACCACCTGGTTCGGATACGGAAGGGAGACGAGTGGAAGATGGCATTTAACACCCCGTTAGGTCATTTTGAGTACCTGGTCATGCCGTTCGGCCTCACTAACGCCCCCGCGACGTTCCAAGCTTTGGTTAATGACGTCTTGCGGGACTTCCTGCACCGATTCGTCTTCGTATACCTAGACGATATACTCATCTTTTCTCCGGATCCTGAGACTCATGTCCAGCATGTACGTCAGGTCCTGCAGCGGGTGTTGGAGAACCGGCTGTTTGTGAAGGGCGAGAAGTGTGAGTTTCACCGCACCTCTTTATCCTCCAACTCCGTCACCCCTGATCCGGCCAAGGTTGCGGCGGTGAGAGATTGGCCCCAACCAACAAGCCGTAGGAAGCTGCAACAGTTCCTCGGTTTTGCAAATTTCTACAGGAGGTTCATTAAGGGCTACAGTCAGGTAGTTAGCCCCCTGACAGCCCTGACCTCTCCAAAAGTCCCCTTCACCTGGTCGGATCGGTGCGAAGCCGCGTTCAGGGAGTTGAAACGACGGTTCTCGCCCGACCCTGGCTGCCAGTTTGTGGTTGAAGTGGACGCCTCTGACTCAGGGATAGGAGCCATGCTATCCCAGAGCGGAGAGACTGATAAGGTTCTTCACCCGTGTGCCTACTTTTCTCGCAGGTTGACCCCAGCTGAACGGAACTATGACGTCGGCAACCGAGAACTCCTTGCGGTGAAAGAGGCTCTTGAGGAGTGGAGACACCTGTTGGAGGGAGCGTCTCTGCCATTCACGGTTTTCACTGACCATCGGAACCTGGAGTATATCAGGACCGCCAAGCGGCTGAACCCCAGGCATGCCCGCTGGTCACTGTTCTTCGGGCGTTTTGACTTCCGGATCACCTATCGCCCCGGGACCAAGAACCAAAGATCAGATGTCTTGTCCCGGGTACACGAAGACGAAGTCAAAACTGAGCTGTCGGATCCACCGGAGCCCATCATTCCGGAGTCCACTGTCGTGGCCACCCTCACCTGGGACGTGGAGAAGACCATCCGGGAGGCCCTGGCACGGAACCCGGACCCAGGAACTGGACCAAAAAATTGTCTGTACGTCCCACCAGAGGCCAGAGCTGCAGTCTTGGATTTCTGTCACAGATCCAAGCTCTCCTGTCATCCAGGGGTGCGAAGGACCGTGGCAGTTGTCCGGCAGCGCTTCTGGTGGGCGTCTATGGAAGCCAATGTCCGGGAGTATATCCAGGCCTGCACCACCTGTGCCAGGGGCAAGGCAGACCATAAGAGGACCCAAGGACTTCTCCAGCCGCTCCCGGTGCCTCATCGCCCCTGGTCCCATATCTGCCTGGATTTCGTCACGGGCCTCCCGCCGTCCCAGGGCATGACTACCATCCTGACGATAGTGGACCGGTTCTCCAAGGCGGCCCACTTCGTGGCCCTCCCGAAGCTCCCAACGGCCCAGGAGACTGCTGACCTCCTGGTCCACCACGTTGTTCGTCTGCATGGGATACCAGCTGACATAGTCTCGGATCGTGGTCCCCAGTTTTCCTCTCAAGTCTGGAGGAGTTTCTGCAGGGAACTGGGGGCCACCGTGAGCCTCTCGTCCGGGTACCACCCACAGATGAACGGGCCAACCAAGAGTTGGAACAGACCCTCCGCTGTGTGACATCAGCGCACCCGACAGCCTGGAGTAACCATCTGGCCTGGATCGAGTATGCACACAACAGTCAGGTGTCTTCTGCCACCGGCCTCTCCCCGTTTGAGGTGTGTCTGGGGTACCAGCCCCCGTTGTTTCCCGTGGTGGAGGGAGAGGTTGGTGTGCCCTCGGTCCAGGCCCACCTGCGGATGTGCCGTCGGGTGTGGCGCACCGCCCGTTCTGCCTTATTAAAGGCCCGGACGAGGGCTAAGACCCATGCAGACCGCCGGCGGTCCCCGGCCCCTGCAAAGCATCCCGGGCAGGAGGTGTGGTTATCTACTAAGGACATTCCCCTGCAGGTGGACTCACCCAAACTTATGGACAGGTTCATTGGACCCTTCAAGATCATCAAAATCCTCAGTCCTGCTGCAGTGAAGCTCCAACTCCCGGCTTCACTGCGGATCCACCCTGTTTTTCATGTCTCCTGGATTAAACCACACCTCACCTCACCCCTCTGTGCTCCCGGTCCGGCACCGCCTCCTGCCCGGATCATCGACGGGGAGCCGGCTTGGACAGTGCGCCGGCTCCTGGACGTCCGTCGAATGGGCCGGGGGTTCCAGTATTTGGTGGACTGGGAGGGGTATGGACCCGAAGAACGCTCCTAGGTAAAGAGGAGCTTCATCCTGGACCCGGCCCTCCTGGCCGATTTCTACCGCCGTCACCCGGACAAGCCTGGACCTGGCGCCCATTGAGGGGGGTGTCCTGTTGTGTGGGCCGCCAGAAGAGGAGGTACTGCTGGTCCACCACCAAAGGGCGCCCTGCCTGAAGTGCGGGCTTCAGGCACGAGAGGGCGCTGCCGCCACGGACACAGCCGGGGGTGACAGCTGTCACTCATTATCTCATGACAGCTGTCATCCATCTACACTTCATCATTCCACTCCATAAAAACTGGATGTCATCTCCACCTCATTGCCGAGATATCATCTACCTGTGAAGGTAATATTCTTAGCCTTAACTGTGTCTTAGTCTGAACTCTTTTTGCAGCCGCTTTCCTGTGGTGTTCCCTAGCTGAGAGATTGGCGTTTGGTGTGATCAGCGACGGCTTCGCTTCACACCCCAACCAGATAAGTGGTTAGACAGGAGCTGCACGAGTGTGTGTTAGAGGTGGAGGTGGAATTCCCACCATTGTTGTTACTGGGTGTGCACGCACCCACATATGACTGTTCTGTTACATATTCGACTGTTTCATTGTCCGATCATTTGCGCCCCCTGTTGTGGGTCCGTGTCACTACACTTTCCCAACAGAGGAATCCTGATCCAGGTAGCTTCCTCTTCTCTGGTGACCTGTGTCTTCATCAGTAGCAACAGTAATAGAGAACAAAGTAGAAACTAATCTGCCAGAATGAACACTTCACAGTAACACTAGCTTCCAACAGCGACCAAACAGATAAAATGCTGATGTGTTTGCCAGCAATAGAGTGCTCTACTTTACTAACACTTCCCCAAAGGACCCCTTCACACATAACACGAAGTTGGGTGAAAGAAGCAGAAACCAGCCAAAAAACCGGGAACAAAAAACGAAATGGGGAACCGCGAAACATTCCACCTGCTGTCGGGAGGGACACATGGTCTGACAGGTACGCACGATTCTGCAGCGACTGTTCTGTGCACTCTCGTGCGTGCGCGTGAACACAGTGCGAGCATGTGGAATGTGTGGCACCATATTGTGCTCCCACAGCAGCAGCGCAATTAGATGCTGGACATATGCTTGGCATAAATCAACAAGTAAGTGGGAAGGTATCAAAAAGACATAACACAGAGCAAGCCGCAACACTAGCCCATGCAGGATTTTGCCTGTTAGTACACAGTAAATTTTGCTGGGATAACATTTGGTCTCAGTCCAAATAGAGTTAAATATACTCTATCACAGTGATAAATCAACTCTGTCACAGTGTAAAATCAACTCTTATTGGAGTAGAAACACTTGATTTGACAAGACAGTAGAGCTGATTTCACTCCATAATATAGTGCATTTTACTCTATTTAGACTGGGACCAAATGTTATCCTAGCAGAGTAAATTTTACTCTGCAAAATTTACTGTGTAACAAAACCTTAATATCTGACCTCATGTGAACAGGAGGCCAGTGAAGGTAGGCCAAAACCGAGATAATATGGTCAACCTTCCTTCTCCTATGTGGAACACCAGCCACAGCATTTTGAACTATTTAAAAACCTCTGATAGTAATGTGGGTGGCACGGTGTCTTAGTGGTTAGCACTGTTGCCTCACAGCAGGTAGGTCGTGGGTTCAATTCCCGGGGCCTTTCTGTGTGGAGTTTGCATGTTCTCCCCGTGTTTGCGTGGGTTTCCAATTTGCCAGAAGGTGTATCAAAGAAGAAAGCCTAGATTTGATGTTTTGGTGAAAGCATTAACTATTTTTATTTTTTCTTTTATTTTTTCTAGACCTTTATAGCCTTATTTTTAGAGACTTAAAGAGAAAAGACAACACTCTCCCTCTTTGTGTCTCTCTCCCTCTCTCTCTCTGTCTGTCTCTCTCCCTCTGCCTGTCTCTCTCTCTGTTTCTGTCTGTCTCTCACTCACTCTCTCTCTCTTGCTTGCTTTCTCTCGCCCCCCATCTCTGTCCTTTTCTTCCTCTCACTGTTTTCGTGCTGCGCAAACTTAGAACTTTTGGGAAACACAAAGCCTTTCAACTGTAAAATAAGTGTATCATCATTGATGCTCATGCGCAGGATTTTAATGGAGACATTTTCCCTTTCAGTGGGCAGACGCTGTTCATTGTCCTCCTCAGCTGCATGCTGAGCTGGTGTTTTACAGCCTCGGGACAATGAAGTGGCTAACTTTTTAGCACACAGTTTCAGCAACAATTCAGTTAATTTTTAAGTAAATCCATGCTCAATGAATAGACAATTTGAACCTAAGAGCCGGGCAGAAATTTGTCGCTAACCGCAGCTAGAACACTGCGGAGGAGAGCTCTCTCAAACAGCCCGGCTTCAGAAAACCTCCTCCTCCCCTCCTCCCGCTCAGCAGTAAACAAGCAGAGAGCAAACAACAGCAGTTGAGAGGATTGACAGTGGCTTTTCTCCGGTATCGGAAAATGTCGCAGGTTGGATCGGTATTTTCTGATACATGAATTACATCAGATCCCGATACCGATTTGGGATCGGATCGGTCCTATCCCTAATCACTTCATCTGCACCATCACCCAGCACCTGTCTTACCTCCTTAAATTTCACATAACAGCCTTCCTCATTCAACTTCCTACTGTCCTGCTGCTTCCAGACATACATTTCTTCTGTCCTTTTCCTCTTTCAGCCAACAGTTAATATGGTTGCCAATGATACCCTTTTTGGCCAGCAATACTGGTCGTAGCCTCAAGCGATCTGGTATAGAAAGCCATTGCTTTACACTGGATGCTCTTCCTGACACAACATTCCCTATTTGTCTGTGTTTATGACCAACACTAAGAGTTTACATTTATGCAGTGGCTGTGTTTAATATTTATTTTATGGCAAACATATTATATAGTATATCTTATAATATATAAGTTATCTTTATAAAAATCATAGGTAACACAGTGGTTAGCTGGTGGTCTTGAAGATCCTGATATTGTTGTTCAGCAAAAGAGGGTCTGTCTTCTGGAACAATATCAGGATCTTCAAGATTGATGCCAGCCAACATGTCTTTGAAATCCTGGGGGGAAAAAAAATAGAAATTGCTGCAGTGAGGCTGGCAACCTTCTGATATTGCACACATCTCTGCATGTTGGAGTTGGACTGACTAACCCCCCCGAATATATATATATATATATATATATATATATATATATATATATATATATATATATATTTTTTTATTTCAGGCTGGATTTTTTTTTTCTTTTTCCAAAATAGAGTTTATTCATGTTTGAGAGGTCAATCTCACATTTTTGAGGTGCAAAGGTGCAGATATGACTCAAGAAAATATTTTTTTCAAATAAGTTGTAACTTTGTGGAACAGCCTCCCTCATCATGTGATAAATGCTTCAAGTGTTATTACTTTAAAGAAACACTATGATTATTTTTACGGTGTTTGATTTTTATTGTGATTATTTTATTATGGTGTTTGATGACTTTTACTGTGCTGTTTATACTGTAATGAGTTTTACGATGATGCTTTTTTAAATGATGAATGATGTGTGCTTTGATTGTATTTTTTTACGCGTTTTATGAATAATTAATGATAAATGACTGTGATTTTCCACCTCAGTTGCTTACAGTCTGCATGCTCTTTTCAGTAATATTAGCAAATTTTGTCGTGAATACGATTTAAAATCAACAAGAATTTAATTCAAGCTACACTTTGATGATAGTTTGAAGGGATAACTTGCTGAAGCCATGACAAAAAACACAAGAAAACATGCAGAAACTGTCCTTTACAAGTGCATCTGGTATCATTGCTGGCAGACGACCAGAAGTAAATTACCCCAGCTCTCGCAGCTGAGTGGCTGAAATCTCGGGGTTGCAAGCTCACAAACAGAACTCAGTGGAACGAGATTTTGAGTTAGCATTCCATCTCTCTACTTCTCTGGTAAGTGCAAGTAAGTGAACACTCATAATACCACATTCAGTACTGATTGTTTACACAATAGTACTATACTTGTTATGTGTCGGACGCAGCCCGGAGAACCGACCAGCGTTTGAAGGACCCAGTATAAAATAAGCAGAGCACGGTACAAAGGATAACAGAGTTTAATGAACATAACAGTGATGTGAAAAATATAAAAGTGCGCGGTCTGGCGTGGTGGATTGCGGTGCGCTCCCAGCAGCACCAACGGTCCGGAGCCAGAACTGGTTCGGACCCAAGGACCCCGCCGACACCCCCCAGGTGGCCGCGACAAACCGAGTCTGTGAAAGAAGGAATCATTATGTGAGTCCACACTCAACACACAGAGAGAACGCTCAAAGGTGTACAAACAGCAAACACTTCCTGGCTTAATTACTAATCAGCTTCCCACCCTGCAGGCATGGAACATCCAGTTCACAAAACTCCACAGCAGTGGAAGCTGATTAAACGACTACATACAGCTCAATATAATAAAGGTGTGAGGGACACCACATTTACTGACTGTATAAATGTTAGTCACAAAATCTAACGTACCTCAGGAAGTGTGCTGACGAGCGTGAGACCTCACCCCCTCCTCTTTCACAGACCATGCATCAAACCTGGACGTTCTCTGCATCCACTGATGATGAGATGGCTCCCGAGACGACGATCTCACCCGTCTGGTCACAAGGTCGAGTCTCTGGCAAATACACACTGTGTACTCCAGTCTTAAATGCCACCATGTTCCAATCCATGAAGATGCACCACAGCTGTGAGTCCTGACGAGCCGCAGGTGATCAGCCGCAGGTGATCAGGGTGAGGTCCTGATAAACTCAGCTACACAGCCACTCAGTCCCAAATGCAAGCCACCTGGAAGGAAAAACAAAAGACAGAAACAAAAAGGCAGCCAGGCCCCCCAGCCATACAACAGTACCCCACCCTCACAGGAAGCCTCCCGGCGACCACACAAACCTGGCCCAGGAGAAACACCCCCCTCCAGGGACCATGGCTGGAAACCGTATCCGCATTCATCTTCCAACAGAATCCTCATCTACAGAATGGTAGGTGTCTTCTCCTCTGGCTGCATCTTTGCCCTTGTTTCTATCAGTCAATTAGCACAGGTGTGGCCAGGAGTTCTTGAACCTGTGCGGTCAGCCTTTGTCCAACCATGTTCACAGTCTGATTAGTCATAAAACAAAAAAGACAAACACAAACAACCAAAACACCCCCCCCCCCCCCAGAGGCCCGTTCCATCAAACCCCGGGAATGGGAGAAAAGAAAAACAACCCAAACTTAAGCTAACAAATAAACACTAACACCCCCCCCCCCCCCCCCCCCCCCCCCCCCCAGAGGACCATTCCATCAAACCCCGGGAAGGGGAGAAAAGAAAAACAACCCAAACTTAAGTTTGCAAATAAAACTGCTAACACCCCCCCCCCCCCCCCCCCCAACGACATGTAGGGACCAACACCCCCCAGAGGACATCCCGCCAGCTCCAGGAGTAATAACCACAGCCGAGGTCCCTCTGGGATCCAACGTCACCCACGGGGACTCCCAGCGCCTCTCAGAGGACCATTCCATCAACCCCAGGAGACGCCTCCCCTCATGACCAACGGACCCAGCCCCGGCCGTCTATGGCTAGATGGACCCACAGCCCTTTCCCCCCCCAGAGGACACCACAGTCAAACCCTGAGGGCGGAAACTGGGGGGAAAAACAAAAGGAGAAAAAAAAAACATACAAACAAAACAACCCCAACCCCACCCCCTTGGTGCAGTGGAAACTGGAAGCACGTCCAGTGTCACCAACCGTGACTATACCCCAGAAGCCAACCGGGAGGAGTGGAACAGCGGTTATGGCAGACAACACAAAACGGCGCCACTCCTCCAACTTCTAAACCAGCCACTAGCTGCGGGTATATCCCACTGCCCCAAACCTCAGCCACGCCGATGGCAGATGGCTCAAAGGCGTGCTGAAGCTGGAGGTGGAACAGGGAAACAACAAACAAAATCATCCCCCCCCCCCCCCCCAGGTGCAGAGGTTACCTGGGAAACGCCCAGCATAACCAAACTGCACCACTCCAGCAACGCCGACACTACGGCTCACACGGCTGGAGCTACGACTCACCCGGCTGGAGTCAGAGGAGAAGAGAGGGCATAACAAAAAACAAAACAAAAAAAAAGAAAAAACAACCCAATTACCCCCCCATGACCCCCCAGGGGACCGTCCCATCAAACCCTGGGAGGCGAAACCGAAAGAAATAAAAAAGACTAACAGACTAACATAAGGTTGCTTGGGTCCTTTTTTTTTTTTTTTTTTTTTTGACAGAACTGCAGGGTCACGACCCCAGACACTAAATAGTGTAAAACAAAAAATAAAATCCCACAAAAAAACCAACTCAAAAAACACCCACACAAAATGAACTAACACAAAACAAATAAGTGATTTATACCGTCAAGCTCAAACAAATGGAACACACCTGTTCCAACTTAAGAGCTTGACGGTAATGTGACTCAGTCACCAACAGAGGGAGCCAGAGTGCTAAAAATAAAAAAACCCCTTTGGTGACAGAGAAAACAAACGAGCTGCTTTTCTGTGCGCAGCTGTGAGCAACACACAACCAAAAATGTGATTCAACTAAATAACACCGGAGCTGACACAACAGACGCAGTAGTTATCTTCATCCGGGGAAACGGGGCTACAACTGTCACACAGGAAGCACAGCGACCCGTGCCACAGAGCTCCGCCGTGCGCATGCACCCATTACCGACCCACTCCTGCAGCTCCCGTTCAAACCTCTTATCCGGTCGAAGTGCGACGCGAAGCCGTCGCCAGTCACACTCCACCACAACCCTCGGATAAGGCACAAACACAGGAACACGGCTGCATGAGCGCTCAAATCAGTATTCAGTAATGGGTTCTCCAACGCGCACCATCCGGGCGGAGAGCACCCGCAACTGATCCGGATAACTTCTGAACGTCTGCTGCCGCCTTCCCGGCGCGTTACCGTCTCTGCTACCGCTGGGTAAGTGATGTTTGGCCAGAGACTACTGTTATGTGTCGGACGCAGCCCGGAGAACCGACCAGCGTTTGAAGGACCCAGTATAAAATAAGCAGAGCACGGTACAAAGGATAACAGAGTTTAATGAACATAACAGTGATGTGAAAAATATAAAAGTGCGCGTTCTGGCGTGGTGGATTGCGGTGCGCTCCCAGCAGCGCCAACGGTCCGGAGCCAGAACTGGTTCGGACCCAAGGACCCCGCCGACACCCCCCAGGTGGCCGCGACAAACCGAGTCTGTGAAAGAAGGAATCATTATGTGAGTCCACACTCAACACACAGAGAGAATGTTCAAAGGTGTACAAACAGCAAACACTTCCTGGCTTAATTACTAATCAGCTTCCCACCCTGCAGGCATGGAACATCCAGTTCACAAAACTCCACAGCAGTGGAAGCTGATTAAACGACTACATACAGCTCAATATAATAAAGGTGTGAGGGACACCACATTTACTGACTGTATAAATGTTAGTCACAAAATCTAACGTACCTCAGGAAGTGTGCTGACGAGCGTGAGACCTCACCCCCTCCTCTTTCACAGACCATGCATCAAACCTGGACGTTCTCTGCATCCACTGATGATGAGATGGCTCCCGAGACGACGATCTCACCCGTCTGGTCACAAGGTCGAGTCTCTGGCAAATACACACTGTGTACTCCAGTCTTAAATGCCACCATGTTCCAATCCATGAAGATGCACCACAGCTGTGAGTCCTGACGAACCGCAGGTGATCAGCCGCAGGTGATCAGGGTGAGGTCCTGATAAACTCAGCTACACAGCCACTCAGTCCCAAATGCAAGCCACCTGGAAGGAAAAACAAAAGACAGAAACAAAAAGGCAGCCAGGCCCCCCAGCCATACAACAATACTACTGTCAAGCTGCACTTTATTGTAATGTATTTAAATCAGGAGTATATACACTCTACAAAATGGAAGTCCATCTTTCTCTAACACTTACAAAACTTTATCTCTTTTTACAGAGAATGTTTGAATTTACTTTCATGGAAAGATCACGCAAATGTATTTTCATTGATAGAGCTGGGTTCAATCTGAGTAGGAGGAGACGGAGTACTGTTGATTGAGTTTGATTTACAGTTGACTGTAATGTGTTTTTCATTTCAATTTTGTCCGTCATTTGGCCTTTTGCAGTACTGTATTTATACATTATTGTACTATATGCAAGTGTTGTATCCAGACATTCTATATTGTACTGCTTGCAGTATCTACACTGCTTTGTGCTTTATAAATTTCACTTTGAAAACACAGTACTGTAGGAATAAACTTGTTTTCCCAGACTATGTGCCCTCAACACTATTATCAGCTTTTTGATGTGGAGTGTAATGACTATTCGGAGGTGTTCTTATTTTTAGTGACTGTGTGTATGATTGGGTATTGAGCACAGTTTGAAATGTTTTGAGGTGATTATTTGATTATGCAAGAGTATTCAAGGGTTCTGTCAATCTAGCTTTGGGTTTTGAGAAAAGGGTGCAAGGTTTCACAAAATGTGTTTTAGCAGTTGTGAAGTACTGTAATAACTTGCCTTTCATTTACAAGTGTCTGGATCACGCTTAGTACCTTTTATTTTGATGCTGCAGTTTTCCAGGGAGAATACTAGTACAGATGGACCACTAGGTGACAGCATTGGCTAATGAACCAATAGCATGTATATTACATTTTGTCCATGAAAGTGTGGTGCTGTTTTCTTGTCATTACACAGATGTATTGTGCATTTATTTGATGAATTTCTTTTGTGTGTTACTGTATCTTTTCCACATGAAGAACATTAGCTAGCGTCTTGTGTAAACTGTGACTGTTTCACCCAGAATAAACATCTGCTTTTGCGTCAAGCAACCAACTCGAGGATCCCAGTGGTATTATTATATTTCCTGTGAAGCATAGTGGAGGAAGTGTTTGGCATTTATTTCAATATCTGGCACTCTGGAGAGCTACATCAAGTAGAAAATGTGATATACCAGTTTGTGCATCTGACTGGGTCCAAAGTGTCCAGCACCAGTATCGGTGCCAATTCATCACCATCTGTCGACCATCAGAGCTGTAATGATCTGTCGTGTAGAAATGGATGGCACTTGCTGTGCTGTGGATAGTAGCTGTCTCAGCCAGGGCCGCCATCCCTCATTTCACCTTGTTGATGCACTCAAGCATTCAGATGAAGGAAGTCAATAGTTTGAGCACTCAGCATTTTAGCTAATCAAGTTATATATAATCATATTGGTAGCTACTACAGATTTAAAGCTTTATACAAGGGTTCCCAAGAAGTGTCTGAATTGGCTGTCAAGGTACAGATGCAATGTTTTAGCACGATCTCCATGTTCTGTCTTTTGTTAAATTCTTGTTTTAGTTTCCCATGGCATTGTATATTTTGTCTATTTGCCTGCATTCGCCCTGTTGACATATTGCATAATTCTTTGCGTGCCAGAGAGTCACTGCAGTCTAAACAACATAGAGAAAACCACATGACGACAATTGCAAATAAACATTATACTACCAAAATGTAATTTTTTAATGCTTTTTATCACGTTAATAAGAGACTGCATACATGAGACCCTGAAAACTTGCTAAAACAAATATTCCAAATAATCCATGTCTGCTACATTTAACCTGTGTAGAATTTAACAAACACAAACCGAATTTCAGATATTTTATACATATTACTCTGGAACAAACAGGACAAACAGTGCTGTAAAAGACAATAATCAGGACGTTAAAGAGCAAACTTCACTTTGCCCCAGAACGACATGAACAGGACGTGACACAGCTCGGAGCGATTCCTATTGAAAATAATGGAGAAACAGCATAAATAATCAGGGACTATTCAGCGTTCCTACAAGTGTTAATGCTGTTGTCTGTGTGCAGCGGTTAAAGTGCAGCCTTATCAGAGCATCTCAATGCAGTTCTCAATGGCATCTCACAGAGCGAAAACCTCTTCCAAGTTTTGCGAGATTTTGTGGAATTTGAAACCTCAATAGGGTGAATACTGGGTATCGTGTTTTTCCCTGGAGATTCTAGCTTGTTTGCTAAGTGGAGCAGCACTATGAGCACATTGTTTCCAGTGTTCAGGAGGCAGCAAGGTTCATGTGAGTTGAACCACAGCTTTTCTTAATTTTCTGGACTTTAACCAGCATTCATCCAGCAGATGACAGACACATCTATGGGAATTACATATGCAAAACAAAGATACTCTCTTGATTGATCTGGTGCATCAAAGTCAGTGATGCCGGTAACGCGTTACTTAGTAACGCGTTACTCTAATCTGACCACTTTTTTTAGTAATGAGTAATCTAACGCGTTAATCTTTCCAAAACAGTAATCAGATTAAAGTTACTTCTCCATGTCACTGTGCGTTACTATTATTTTTCATTGTGGGTTGATAGCAGCATTAAACTTGGTCTGTGGGCAGGAGGTCGGGGTTCGACTGAACTGCCCACTTTCAGTGAGCTGTGAGCTTTTCATCCGCGGTTTTTTTGCAGCTGCTCGACTCGTCCTCACCTCTTAAAGCGCGGTGATCAGCACACCTGCACTGAGCTTTACAAAGACATTTTTATACTTTTCCTCCTTTATTTAGAATTCTGAGCTGAGCTGCTCCGTATCTGCACGTTAAAACAGCTGATCCTCCGCGACGCGTCAACAGCTAACACTATTTTCCACTCAAATGCACCTAAACTCTCTTTCTGAGGACCACATGATGTGAAAATGCAATAAAACTTTCTTACCTGTAAATCTGGTCATGTTTTCTGCATAAATAAATGTTATCCATTCTTTGTGCGCAAACGCCAAAGTAGGGGCGAATCCAGATGGAATGGGGGCGTGGGGCAAGGATGTGCCCCCCCTCACAACACCCCTAGATTAAAGGTACAGTTTTGAAGCCGTTTTTTACTACAACTACTAATATTGCTTAAAATAATAATAATTTTGACAAGTAAAATGTTTAGAGAGAATTTAAATGTTAGAAAAATGTTAGAATTTAATAGTTACATTTCTAAACAATGTAGGTTTGAAATTGCAAGTTTTACTGTTACAGTGCTGTCAACAGTTAAATATGAGGTCAAGAAAGAGGTCTTTATTTTACTTTTTATAAAACAAGTATTTATTCTCATTGAAGTCAACAAAGGGTGACTATAAAGTGAGTTTTGGCAAAACAGGTATCATTGTCATGTTGAGGTGGCAGAGGGCTGTTGTCGGCAGCTGGGAAAAGTAACTAAAAAAGTAACTAGTAATCTAACTTAGTTACTTTTACAGTTGAGTAATCAGTAAAGTAACTAAGTTACTTTTTCAAGGAGTAATCAGTAATCAGTAATTGGATTACTTTTTCAAAGTAACTGTGGCAACACTGATCAAAGTTCATCAGATGCTGTACGGTTTGTCTTCACATTTTCTTTTAATTTGGTGAGTTAAAAGATAGTATTTCTTGTTTCTGAGTTATTGTCTACACAAGGCGGCAAGGATGGACTCACCATATTGCTCAGGAAAAAAGCAGTACTCTGTGTTTAATTGGTCTGGAACAGGCAGTTCTACCATAAAGACCCAGAAGACATGAAAATATGAAAGATTTTATTCAATACTGACAATGTTCAGTATATAAGAACAGTTGTTGGTGGAGGTCCACATCACATTGGTGTAGGGGTACATAGATCTAGGATCCTGCTGTCAAAAGAAGGCAGGGGCGGAGCAAACCCTAGGCATCAGTGACCTACTGGTGGTGTTGGATGAAGTAGAATCCAGACTGAAATAATGTGCACATTTCTTATTGGTTGAGAGTTGATGACTGAAAGGGGAACAAGCTGCTTCCTATGATAGATTACAGCTGTTATTGATGATGAATCTGAATGAATGACTGAAATCTATGTCTTCCTGACAGAACTTATGCTTCACTGCATTTCTCTAAAATTGAGTGTCTCAGTAAGACTCATACCCCCATCATACATAGCCAGAATCATGCAGAATGGCGTCAGAATGACGAATTGGCACACATCCGAAAAGTGTCAGATTTCAGTTCCAAAAATGTTCTGACAGCCATCTGCGGAAGTCCATACACTTGGTCAAAATCGTCCGGCAGCCCCGAGTGTGATGCACATGTTCAAAACCCTCCAGGCACCATTGAGATGAGACACCTATCCGACGGCGGTTCATGTACAATCTGAGGACCATCTGACTGCAACTTACATATTATGATGGTGGAAAAACAGGATCTGAAACAATCTGAGTGCATACAAGGGAACCTCGAGATGGAAATGGCGTGGCAAAGCCTGCCGGTGTGACCTACACGTGCCACATATAATAATGTGTGCTTATTGTCTCGTGTGCACGTGCGTGAGGAACGCAGCACTCCGGTTCCGTGTTTGCCATCCAGATATTTGGACATCAGGCAGTCTGCAGCGCCTTTTCTGACACTGCTGACCATGCCTCTTTTCCTCCCGACTGCATCACATTATGGCAATATTTGCTGCATCGGGCATGGATCCTGCAACATTCTTGCTATGTGTGATGGGGCCTTCAGACTAGTGA
Source organism: Thalassophryne amazonica (assembly GCF_902500255.1). Lineage (NCBI taxonomy): Eukaryota > Metazoa > Chordata > Actinopteri > Batrachoidiformes > Batrachoididae > Thalassophryne > Thalassophryne amazonica. The sequence continues at coordinate 31,459,331 of NC_047113.1, forward strand.
AGGAATCCAGACACTCATAACAACTCTCAAAGCTTCTGGTGTCATTGTTCCACTTTTGTGTGTTGTGTCACCAGTAGTAGCACAAAGGATTTTCTTAAAAAGAAGACATTAAATTTCGGCAACAAATTGCCAGAAAGCACATGGGAGACTTGAGTCTAGATTTGATTTACTTTGTTCTCTGAAAGTGAGTAACACATTAGCAGGATTGTTCCACTAATGAGACAAACAACGCAATGGGGCAGAATTACAGATGAATAAATTATTGTTGAGCGTATGTTGACAAATAGTAATGCAGAGGTTAAGACATTTTGTATGTTGGGAATAATTTGACAGCAAAATTAAAGACAAAACCAGTTCACAAATCAGCTTGGGAAGCAGCTTGCAATACAACTGCACACCGATGGAAACATTTATTGGGTTTTTGGGTATGTTAATGCAGTTACGCTTAATATATAGACAATCTGGTGAGAGTATACATCTTTAAACATAGTAATAATACATTTAAAATAAAATTTCATATGTTGAATTAATTTAAGCAGACTGGGATGATGGCATAGTGCTCTTGCGTTGCAAGAGGCAGGTCTAGCGTCAAAGCCTATGCATTCCCTCAACTGCATTATCCCATGTAACACGTGCCATATCAAATACAGATTCTTACCTCTGTTGAGGTAAAAATGACTGAAATTGGAGCTTCCAAAAGAATCATCTTGAATTAATGAAAGCATATTTATGTGGAATTTGTTGTGGGTTTTTTATACTACTACTCTGACTAAACTTTATAAGTGCACCTTTCATCCAAGAAATGCAGTTCAAAGTGATTTACAATAGAGATTACATGCACTGTGTGCTTTACATGAAAATAGATATAGAATGAACAAAAAAAAAAAAATGGGATGAAATGCCATAATTTAAGGTATACTGTGTCTGGGCTTTTTAGGATTTCACCCATAAAACAACATTCTTTGGCACCACTATAATTTTTTCTTTAACCTTTAGATAAGGGATTCATAATGTGACATTGCCAATATGATCAAAATTCACCCTGTCTGGAAAAAAAATTCCCCTGAAGGGAAAATTAAATGAACATATGGCCATGAACTACACTCGGTGGCGACCATAACGACATCGCAGATCATGTGGGGGCTTTCCCCGACTTGCGCGTGGGATGCTGGGAAGCACATAGCAACAGCCAGTCAAAGTAAAGAAAGGCAGGGTGATGTCAGCTGGCTGCTTGCTCAAACAAAATAAACAAAGATAGTGGAAAATGTGCCGAAACAGCTTATCTATCTATAAAGGAAGTTGTGTGTGTGTGTGTGTGGTGTGTGTGTGTGTGTGTGTGTGTGTGTGTGTGTGTGTGTGTGTGTGTGTGTGTGTGTGTGTGTGTGTGTGTGTGTGTCTGTGTGTGTGTGTGTGTGTGTGTGTGTGTGTGTCGCATGTCTTTCTGTTTGTCAGATTGGCGTCAGCTTTCGGATATGGCTTACTTGCGAATGGCACAATGATGTGCATCCTTTATGATGAAAATTTTGGAGATTAATTTTCAAAACCTTAATTTTGAAGTCATCATCATAATTGGCACAAGGCGGAAAGGTTCTCACACGCCAGTTTTGACAAAGATTGTCATCAAAGACGAGTCACTCTCTGCCTTAAACAGATGCCTATCTCTAATGCGTTCAAGAATTAAAGAAATAAATAATACACAAACACTCGGAGAGATATGTGAGCCACAGACACACAGATGCTTCTTGCTTCATTATCACAAGGTGGAACAATCTCACACGCCAGCTTCGAGAAAGATCATCGACAAAGCTGAGTCACTCTCTCCCTTAAACAGATGCCTATCTCTAATGCGTTCAAGGGGAAGAGGCAGAAGAAATAAATTAAAGAAATAAATAATACACAAATACTCTGAGAGATATGTGAGCCACAGACAGACAGATGCTTCTTGTTTTATTATCACACGGTGGCACATTCTCACGCACCAGGTTCAACAAAGATCATCAACAAAGATGAGTTACTTTGTGCCTTAAACAGATGCCTATCCCCAACACGTTCACGGGGGAGAGACTGAAGAAATAAATAATACACAAACACTCTGAGAGCTATACGAGACACAGACCGACACATTATTATCACAAGGCAGAACATTCTCACAGGCCAGCTTCAACAAAGATTGTCAACAAAGCTCCCACTTTTCTATAGGAATACATACTTCCTACGGGCACTGCACTAGTTTCTGTATAAATCTAATTCTGTATGTTTCTCATATATTATGTAAAAGCTAGCAAGAAACACTTCTAAATCTAAAACGCTATTTTTGAAACCAGATAACACCTCTGAAGCGATTTACAAGGCATTGTGAGAGAGTGTCAGCTGTGACATTTTGGCCATGTGGTCTGTTTCTGTTGGCATGATCCAGCACACAGGTGTCTGAGTGTTGACGACCCCAGTAGCTGGAGAAAGCCAAGTGGACACCCACGTTTCACCTGGCTACAGCAGATAGATGGTTACTTTAGGGATGTGGGAATGGAGTGGTCGTCTGCCTTGTGATTGCCATCCAGGACCTGTGGTGGTTCCTTGGTGTTGTGGATGCAGAAAAGCGCATCACCAGTGCAAGCTCTCAGACTTCACTTGACTTGACTTAGAGTCCCTTCACACATAGTACGAATAAGTACAACTCAAGGTGACTCATGGAATAGCTCGTATGACCAAACCACGAAAACATCGAGCAGACAAGCAGGCATGCACGATGCCACTGTGATGGTTTGTGCACGCAGGAACACAGTGCAAGCTGTGAAAATAAAAATATATGCCACCGACTGGATTCGAACCTGCACTTTCCAAAAGCTCTGACTGCCAGTCCGAAACTTTACCACTGAGCTACCATCACTGTCCTGTTTAAGGTGTGGTAAAATGCCTGATATCAAGAAGGACATGGACGTATTTCTAAAAAATAAAACCACACACCATATAAAAACACCGCATTTTATTGAATCCCTCTTATCAAGCGGACAATACAAGTATGATCGGTCTGTTCCTCTGTGGATGACCCATAGTCACAGACTATGCAGTCATGAAATGACATGAATGAGAAGCAGGGCACTCTTATCATGTCCACATCTGCTGGCGGTGTGTCCTGCCTGACACTCATGTCTTGCGGATGGCGCGCTGCAGGACAGACCCCATGTCTTGGGGAACAGAGCTTACTTGGACGATGTGACATTCAAATCGCCCGCTGCGTGTTATGATCTGAGGTCCAGATCACCTGGGGGACCCCGTTGATGTGTGCGGTGTGCGCGCGCTTGCTGCAGCCCATTGCAACAGCAATATATGTTTTTATGTATGTCCACGTGATGACAGCAAGCAGACGCATGCACATTACAGTGGACAGTTGTTAGTTCATGTCCGTCCAAACACGGTACGTGTTCCCCAGCTGGGACGTCCAGAACCACAGATCTCCACAGCCCCTGTCAGTTCAGTGTACACACCGATGTATCACTGTGTCTGTTTGCAAAACCACACTTGTGGGGCACTTAGACAAATGTCACATTCAGCTTGACAGTGATTGTCTGTTGACTGTTTTTGTGATAGTACGAGTGGCCACACGTTTTCTAAGTGCCAAACAAGCGGGGTTAGATGTTCGTGTGTGTCAGCTGTAATTTGGCCGACACCTGCCATGAGAGGGTCTGATGGGCTCTCATAGCACACACTCTTTCAGCCGCTAGTGTGCGCAAATAGTTGTAGCAGAACATGTACGAGGCATTGGGCAGCTACGATTTTACACGTATTGCATACGATTCCTGCTTCATGCACACTTCATGTGCTGTTCGATCAAATTCACACTATGTGTGAAGGAGCCCTTATGGATGTTAGGGTGCACACCCTGGGAACATGCATTACGCAGGGTTTTATAAAACCTCATGCATGTGCACACTTGCTTCGTCCTGTAAACAGTGTAAAAAGGAAGAAAAATATTAGCCATGGAATTCGAATTCCCCTTCTTTTCATTCAAATGAGAGACATTTCAAAAGTAAACCTACATTATAATACTTGGATTTTGGTAAACACTAAATTTTGACAATTTTGTGAAATCTGAAAAAAGTTCAAACTGTACCACAGAACCGCATGGTGAAAAGTTCAGAGCGCACGATTTATGTTCTCACATACATTGTATGTTCAAAAACCACATGTCGAAACGTAAGCTTTTTTTCAAACTTAATTTACAAAAACTCTCGATGGGAGACATCAAAGTTTAAAAACAAAACAACAAAAAAAACATTACAAGACAGGTCTGCAGTGTTTGCACATGCACAGTGCGAGCGGTTTGATGCTTGTAGCTCTTCAGCAGCAGGATACCCTCACGACGGCCGACCAGAATAATATCAAACAGGTTTGATTTTCATCTGACCATACGATCGGCGATCACAAGGTGGTCGTGAGATGTTAAACGCAGCTTGTTACTCCATGTACACTACACGATGCAGGACGCATGATTAACCTCAAACTCGGTCCAAAAAATTCTCGCACGTATGAAAAATCATCTGAAAAAGGGCCAAAACTCGCACAGTGTAAAGCCAACATTTATGTGTCAAGACAATACTGAGTGCACGTTTTACAATGTAATAAAACGTGCACACATCATAAACGTGCGCACAACCCCACTGTGTGCACATTCTCTCCACACGCAAAACATTGTGTGATGACACTTCCAGGGCTCTGTAAAAATGCCTGTTTTTACAAATAAAAAATGGAATATTATACAAAAGCACACTTATCTGTAAACACCAACACACGACACACGTCACATTAATGTGTTGGTTTACATAATGAATGACTGAACCAATCAGTGTTTAGGAGAGGCACTTTTACCTAGAATCCTTTGCGATCTGTCTGTGTTTGTTACAAAACCTCAGAATTAGTGCATTATTCAACATTAATAGGTATATGTTATATTTTAACTTTGTACAAATGACAGAATTGACATTAATGGAGTTATTCTATCAGTATTCACACCAAACCATAAGTCAGCATGACTTTATTTTCCAAGACCTCCGCCTGACCGGAGCATTGTGATTGGTAGAGCTGGCTTTGTGGCTTCTCTCAGGGTGCTTCTGTGCTGGAAGCCGTGTAGTAAACAAGAGCTTCCAGCAGGGGGCAGGATGTTTAAAAACAAGTGTGGGCTCATTGTTTGGGTCTGTTGTCATTTTAATGCTACTAGAAGTGATCGTGGTGTTAAAACTCAAATTCAGTTTAGTAGTTGCAAATGTACCAGAGACAATACTGGAATTTATCGGTTATCTGTAACTTCTGATACATTTTTGGGTGGTTTATCGTTTTATCTTTATCAAAGATAACTTTTCAGTTATCTGATTATCTGTTATTGAAGTTAATTGTTTGGTTATCTGTGCCCACCACTGACACAGGGCAATCAGTAATCGCAAAAGAAGCTTGCATGAAGTACGTTTCAGAATGTGACATGGAAATTTTAGCAATTTTGTAAAAGGTTCACAAGAAAACCTTCTCAGGCTCGGAAGTAGGGCTTTTAACATATTTCCAACAGATTCATAAGAAAACTGTTTCAGGTTCAGACGAGGCATCTTTAACAGACTTCTAAGAGCTTCACAGTCATGTAAACCGATCAAAATTAACCAGATGAAAAACGAAAAATCACTAACCGTCCTGCAGTCTCTGTTTTTGGAGGTTGTCTTCAGGATAGATGCTGGTGCGGCTTGCAGAAGCTCTGGAACGGACGAACTATCTGTGTGCGGGTGGGCTCCCCCCTCTGGAGCCGCCGCTGGTCGAGACACAGGGTGCGGAGAGACTCCTTCAGCAGCCAGTGAGGGTGACGCGGAGGTGAAGCTACGATGACAGTAGGCGAGGGTGAGAAGGCAGATTGGCATGACGTCACCAGTGAGGTCGTCGTGATGCACATGGAAGCAGAGTCTCAGCAGGCTGCAGGCTGGCAGTGAAGCTGGACCGACTGTGGGAGAATCGATCAGTGGATGAGATGACGCAGTGTGAGCAGAGACGTCATCAACTTCAGGCGGTGGGCCGCGCGCAGAGACATCATCAACTTCGGGCGGAGGGCCGCGCGCCGAGACATCATCAACTTCGGGCAGCAGGCCGTGCACCGAGACCGAGGCTGAGCTCCATGATGATATGGCTTCTCCTGATGGCTCTATCTGCGATCTCGGAGGCATGTGATCAGCTGATCTTGGAAGAGTGATTGCAATAGAGTAGTCGGGCTACATAGGAACAGAGGTGATCATCGGTGCAGTGATCTCTGAGGCTGGAACTTGAGGTTTAGTCTGTGGTATTCGCAATCTTTGTGGCTCCAGCACCGGAGTGATGAGAGCCCGATGCGCGGTGGAGCTAGCGACCAGGACGAGCGGCTCCGTGGGTTCTGGGTGTGAAATTCTGGACACTGCTGGGTTTCTCTGTGGAGCAGGCTTTGGAGGTAACACCTCTGGAACAGGAGACATGAGGTAAGCGGCCAGCTTTGGTGTTATGTCATACCAGGGTGGAGCGAGGGCGGCGACTGAAAGCGTAATGATACTCAGCTCCTCACACAACAGGTGGAGGTGAGCTCAGACTTGAACAAAAGGTCCATGGGGTCCTCAGTGCAGGAAGGGGCCTCACCCTGCTCAAACATCTTTTTAATGTCTCTCAGCTCCAGGAATGTGGTTAACAGCTCTGGCTTAGCTAGAAAGATTTGATCGAGAGCTGAAAAAATGCGCTGTTTGCTTTGCTGACTGCGGCAGTCCTGATAATCAAAAAATAAGTCTTGTATCTTAAATAAAGACGTAGCCATGTTCTGCAAAGCTAATTGCTCTGACTCAGAGTCTTCGTCCAAATCAGTCCAGTCTGACTCGTCATCATCATCATCATCAGATGGCATGTAGGCCTCAGGGTGCTTCATCCAATCTGGAAGCTTCTGAAGACAAAAAAGTCATCCAGGCTCAGAAGCTCTGGGAAATAATTAAACAGCCATGGATTCAGATTAACAACATCCCAAGCTTGATTGAGGTAATCAAACTTCTCTCTGGGAACGTAGCAGTCTCGAAAACAAATTAGAAAAAAGGAGAGGTCCACAAAAATCTCCTTTATCACCTTCATGTCCGTGAGCACAGCATCAGGGTCCGTGGCAGTGATGGAGCCTATGGGGTCCATGTTCTGGCCAGATTGTACTGTCAGGTCGGGCGGGAGCCAGTCACCAGGAGCGGCTGGACTTGCAGGCTCGCAGGTGTGGAGGAAATCATGGTCTTTAATTCAGGCTTGGGTTTGGTACACAAGCAATCAGTCAGCACGGCAGAGGTACAAACAGGGTCAGGCTGAGACGCAGTCATACACGAGCAGGGTTCAGAGGCACAAGCAAACACCGACATCTGGGATGAGGCGAGAGGCATGGTTGAAGAATACAAAGCAATGTTCAGAATGCAGCAAGACAAAAATCAGGACTGTGAATGGGTGCTGGAAAGTGTACGAAGACAACAATCTGGCAGTGAAGTGAAGGATTGTGAAGTTTAAGTACAGGTGGACTAATCAGGATGTGAGATCAGGAACAGGTGGTGTTAATGAGGTGCACGTGAGGAAAGACCTAGAAGGGGGCGTGACTAGTGAACAAAGATTATACACGGGCAAGATTGTGAGGAGAGTAGTGCACAAAGTGGAGTGATGTAATAGACAAAGACACATGAGCGGGTGCAAAGAGTGTGAGTGAAAGAAACGAGACAGGTTCAATGAACACAATCAAATATGAGTGAGGGAGAAAGACATGATGGAAGGTGCAGAGGTGTGGAGTGGAAACAAATGGCAAAAAACAGAACAGAGCTAAAATGGAAATCAAGGGCAGAATACTCCCCCTCGAACTGCCACCTTATCGCGGTGGGGGAGTTTGCGTACCCGGATGATCCTAGGAGCTATGTTGTCGCGGACTTTGTGCCCCTGGTAGGGTCTCCAAAGGCAAACAGGTCCTAGGTGATGGGTCAGACTAAGAACAGTTCAGAAGCTCCCATGACCAGTGCAAAATCAAGGACCGAGACCTCGCCCGATATGGCGGAGCAGGGGCCCCACCCTGGAGCCAGGCCTGGGGTTGGGGCTCGCGCGTGAGCGCCTGATTGTCGGGCCTTAGCCCACGGGGCCCGGCACATGCCCGGTGACATGGGCCCACCCTCCTGTGGGTTTACCACCTACAGAGGGGGTGATGGGGGTCGGGTGCAGAGAGGATTGGGTGGCAGTCGAGGGCGGGTGGCCCGGTGGCCCGGTCCGCGCTCATAGCCCCTGGCTGTTGGGACGTGGAACGTCACCTCACTGGGGGGAAGGAGCCTGAGCTTGTGTGGGAGGTTGAGAGATACCGACTAGAGATAGTCGGGTTCACCTCCACGCACAGCTTGGGCTCTGGTACCCAACTCCTGGAGAGGGGCTGGACACTCCACTTTTGTGGCGTTACCCACGTGGAGAGGTGGACAGCTGGGGTCGCATTGCTTATTGCTCCCCAGCTCAGTCGCCATGTGTTGGAGTTCACCCCGGTGAACAAGAGGGTCGCATCCCTACGCCTTCGGGTCAGGAACAGGTCTCTCACAGTTGTCTCAGCCTACGGGCCAAGCGGCATTGCAGAGTACCAGACCTTCTTGGAGTCCCTGGGAGGGGTACTAGACAGTACTCTGACCGGGGACTCCATTGTTCTCCTGGGGGATTTCAATGCCCACGTGGGCGGCGACAGTGAGACCTGGAGGGGCATGATTGGGAAGCATGGCCTCCCCGAGCTGAACCTGAGTGGTGTTCAGTTGTTGGACTTCTGTGCTAGTCAGTTTGTCCATCACGAACACCATGTTCGAGCACAAGCGTGTCCATAAGTGCATGTGGCACCAGGACACCCTGAGCCGAAGGTTGATGATCGACTTTGTAGTTGTATCATCTGACCTTCGGCCACGTGTCTTGGACACTTGGGTGAAGAGAGGGGCTGAGCTGTCGACCGTTCACCACCTGGTGGTGAGTTGGATCCACTGGGAGGGGAGGAAGCTGGTCAGACCTGGCAGGCCCACACATATCATGAGGGACTGCTGGGAACGACTGGCGGAACCCTGTGTCAGGGAGGTATTAAACTCCCACCTCCGGGAGAGCTTCTCCCAGATCCCGGGGGAGGCTGGAGACATGGAGTCCGAGTGGACCATGTTCTCCACCCCCATTGTCGATGTGGCCGCTCATAGCTGTGGTCGCAAGGTCTCTGGTGCCTGTCGCAGTGGCAATCCCCGAACCCGGAAATAAGGGATGCCGTCAAGCTGAAGAAGGAGTCCTATTTGTCTTTGTTGATAAGTGGGACCCCAGAGACAGCTGACAGGTACCGGCAGGCCAAGCGTGCTGCAGCCCGTGCAGTCACAGAGGCAAAAACTCGGGTCTGGGAGGAACTCAGGAAGGTCATGCAGGAGGACTATCGGTCGGCCTCAAAGAAATTCTGGCAAACCGTCCGACGCCTCAGGAGGCGGAAGCAGCTCTCCACCCACACTGTCTATGTGGGTGGGGAGCTGTTTACCCTGACTGGGGATGTCGGGCAGTGGAAGGAATACTTTGAGGATCTCCTCAATTCCATCGTCACGTCTTCCGAAGATGAAGCAGAGACTGGGGACTCAGAGGCGGACTCATCCATCACCCAGGCCAATGTCACAGAGGTGGCCAGAAAGCTCCTCTGTGGCAAGGCTCCTGGGGTGATGGATGTTGTGGGACTGTCTTGGTTGACATGCCTCTGCAACATCGCGTGGCAATCGGGGACAGTGCCTCTGGATTGGCAGACCGGGGTGGTGGTCCCTCTGTTTAAGAAATGGGACCGAAGGGTGTGTTCCAACTATAGGGGATCACACTCCTCAGCCTCCCCTCCAGAGTACTGCAGAGGAGAATTCGACCAATAGTCGAACCTCGGATTCAGGAGGAGCAGTGTGGTTTTCGTCCTGGTCGTGGCACACTGGACCAGCTCTACACCCTCCATCGGGTGCTCGAGGTTTCATGGGAGTTCGCCCAATCAGTCCACATGTGCTTTGTGGATCTGGAGAAGGCGTTCGACCGTGTCCCTCGGGGCACCCTGTGGGGGGTGCTCTGGGAGTACGGGGTCCGGGGTCCTTTGCTAAGGGCTATCCGGTCCCTGTACGACCACAGCAGGAGCTTGGTTCGCATTGGCGGTAGTAAGTCAAACCTGTTTCCAGTGCACGTTGACCTCCGCCAGGGCTGACCTTTGTCACCGGTTCTGTTCATTACCTTTATGGACAGAATTTCTAGGTGCAGCTAGGGTGTAGAAGGGGTCCAGTTTGAGAACCACAGAATCGCATCTCTGCTGTTTGCAGACGATGTGGTTCTGTTGGCTTCGTCAAATCAGGACCTTCAGTGTGCACTGGGGCAGTTTGCAGCCAAGTGTGAAGCGTCCGGGATGAAAATCAGGAACTCCAAATCCGAGGCCATGGTTCTCGACCGGAAAAAGGTGCCTTGCACTCTTCAGGTTGGTGGAGTGTCCTTGCCACAAGTGGAGGAGTTTAAGTGTCTTGGGGTCTTATTCACAAGCGAGGGACGGATGGAGCGTGAGATCGACAGACGGATTGGTGCAGCGACTGCAGTGATGCAGTCGCTGTATCGGACCATCGTGGTGAAGAGAGAGCTGAGCAGGGGCAAAGCTCTCGATTTACTGATCGATCTACGTTACAACCCTCACCTATGGTCATGAGATTTGGCTCATGACCAAAGAACGAGATCGGGAGTACAAGCGGCCGAGATGAGTTTCCTCTGCAGGGTGACTGGGCGCTCCCTTAGCGGTAGGGTGAGGAGCTCAGTCACTTGGGAGGAGCTCGGAGTCGAGCCGCTGCTCCTCCACGTCGAAAGGAGCCAGTTGAGGTGGCTTGGGCATCTTTTCTGGATGCCCCCTGGACGCCTCGCTGGAGAGGTGTTCCGGGCACGTCCCATTGGGAGGAGGCCCCGGGGAAGACCCAGGGCATGCTGGAGGGACTACATCTCTCGGCTGGCTTGGGAACGCCTTGGGGTTCCCCCGGAGGAGCTGGGGTAGGTGTGTGTGGATTGGGAGGTCTGGGCGGCTTTGCTTGAACTGCTGCCCCTGCGACCTGACTCCGGATAAAGCGGAAGAAAATGGATGGATGGATGGATGGATGGAAGGAAGGGCAGAATATAATACAACAACAAACCAGGCATGAGCATGAGAACTGAAAGAAAATATTACCAAGACAAAACTAAACTGGAACTGACTAAGAAACCAAAGTGGCTACACAAATTACAAATAAAACAGAGACTGTGATAACAAAACCTGACACTAAACCACAACAGATCATATAACAAATGAGAAGAACAAAATAAACAAGTGGTAAACAATGAAAACACAAACTGGCTGAACAAAACAAGAACGGAACTGGACAATGGCTAAAGTATAAAATTAGCAAAGAAACAAAGTGACAAATCAAAATAGAACATAGAAGAAACACACAATGAAAATAAACAACTAATAAATCAAAGCGGTAACAGAAGATGCAGCAAAGACAGGGGCAAAAAAGGGATCAAAGCCTGGATCAGGGCCGGGCATGACATTTTATATGTAAAGTGCTCTGAGCATCTGATGCAGATGGACAAGCGCTATATAAATGCAGTCCATTTACCTGCAGATATCAGGAAAACCAGCTTGATAATTTTTTTTTTAAATAAAGCTAAAACCTTATCTCTTCACTTTAGCACTAAAATCGAGTGACTTTCCTGATCCGAGCTGAAATTCCTTTTTCTCCACTTTGTTTCACATTCACAGACTGCTGTACTTCTTTTCAAATGTTTTATTTCAATTTATGTTACGTATTCTATTTAAAATTTTGATTTAATTCATTATTATTCTATGGGTTTTTCTGTCTATATCACGTTGTGCATTCTATTGTCATTTTTTTATTTGATTATTAATAGGTTTTAGTTTCCATTACACAACCCCACTTCCATTGAAGTTGGGACGTTGTGTAAAATGTAAATAAAACAGAATACAATGATTACAAATCCTCATCAACCTATATTCAATTGAATACACCACAAAGACAAGATGTTTAATGTTCAAACTAATAAACTTTGTTGTTTTTTGCAAATATTTGCTCATTTTTTAAATGGATTGCTGCAACACGTTTCAAAAAAGTTGGGACGGGGCAACAAAAGACTGGGAAAGTTGATGAATGCTCAAAGAACACCTAATTGAAAACAGGTGAGTGTCATGATTGGGTATAAAAGGACCATCCCCAAAAGGCTCAGCCGTTCACAAGCAAAGATGGGGCAAGGATCACCACTTTGTAAACAACTTCATGGAAAGTAGTCCAACAGTTTAAGAACAATGTTTCTCAACGTTCACTTGCAAGGAATTTAGGGATTCCATCATCTACAGTCCATAATATAATCAGAAGATTCAGAGAATCTGGAGAACTTTCTACATGTAAGCAGCAAGGCCGAAAACCAACATTGAATGCCTGTGACCTTCGATCCCTCAGGTGGCACTGCATTAAAAACCAACATCATTGTGTCAAAACTTTAGTTTTGACAGGTTATTATATACCAGTAAATTACCCATAAAATTTTGTGAACTGTGAACTGTAAATGATATTTCGATGATTTTAGTTAACTAAAAACGAACATACCAGAAGTGTCGATTTTGCAAATAAGAGATAACAAGCTTTCCCGCCAATCTAATACTCAGAAACGGGACAAGAACCCTTAAATTAAATTGAAAATATGAATTCACCAAACTATGCCCCTTGATCACAAATTACTGCTACATAAGCTTTAGAGCAAGTCCTAGACCATTTACTATAGTAAAGGAACGGCTTTGGCAGCCATATTGAATTTTCTGATAGACTGCATGATCTGATTTGCAAAATACTGGTGGAAATGGATTCCTTGACCATAAAAACCTATGGATAGACACCAGAAGTGTGGCCGTAGTCCTTCTAGAATAGGAGATATGACACTTTGAAGTTCAGGGGAACGCGCCCGGTGGCCATCTTGGATTTGCACGATGGAAACGCCTGGTTATGACTTTTAAACCACTAATTGTTATTTCCTTCGTCATAACTCACCAACCAAGCCAAAAAAACAGCTCTTTAGACAAGTTCCTACCACTTAGGACCGACTTTATGTATCTTGGCGGCCATCTGGATTTTTGGAGGCCATCTTGGATTCTGGACAAATTTTAAGATGGCACAAATCTTATTTTGGTTAGCATAGTCTGAAGTACCGGAATCCGTTGAGAAAACCTTGACAGGAAAAAATGGAAGTTTTTACCTGGCTCAGCCCTGTCTATTTATGGGTTTCCAAATTATTTTTTCAGTCTCGATCACATTACAGATTTATCTGGAAAGATCAGTTATTGTGTGAATTGTTTGAAGAAAAAGATCTACAAAATTGGCCTGTTCTCTGGTGGACTTTCGTTGTTTTGGCTGTGTTGCAATTGGCTACGGAATCTTTCGGGTCCTTGGATTTTGCACCTGTGTGCTTCATATGAGCTGTGTTTTTTTAGCTTACTGTAAAGCATTGTGGAAGTTGATAAAGCACCATCTGCATAGATTTGTTCTCTGGCACTCGTACTTGTTGAAACAGACGGTTGAAATGATCTGGAATTCTGAGATGGTTGGTGATTTGTCAACTCCTTTGGTTTGTGGTTTACTCTGGATATTGACCTCTTTAAGTTTTTGGATTAAACATCTTGGTACTTCTTGTCAGCTTGCTTTTTGTGCCCTCTCTTGCGCCACCATTACATTGATGTCATTTCAGAGCTATGGTTAACTGGTTTTCGTGCTCCTATGAAGGGGTTGTGATCTGGAATAGGGGTTTGGAAACAAATGGGGGAATTTCGGCTCATTTGGTTTCCGGGATATTTTGGATTTTGTCATTAGTACTGTTTCTTTGGTTTTCTAGCATGGTGGTCTCTTCCTTTAAACATCTGGTTCTCTCCCTTTGGGGTTCCTGGTGTTTTGCCACTAGGTTGGCTCCCATTTGTGCCCCCGACTCTGCCTCTGGGCCTGCTGTCCTTGTTACCCGGCCATCCGACACTAGGTTGCGTCTAGAGGGGTCTTCTGGTCACCCCCTGGACCCTGTCTTAGGTCGGTCCCCTGACACTTTCATGCACTGAGTCCCATCGTGTGGCCGACCTCCTGCTGCAGTTTTTCGCCCTGTTTTCCGCCCGCTGATTCCCTGGCCTGTTTTTGGTCATGTTCTCGGTCTTCCTCGGGGTCTCCAGCCTTTTGGGCCCGGTGGGGTGCCCCCTGTCTCTGTTTGTCCCCCATCCTTGGTCCCCTGCCATCACGCCCATTGTCTGGGGTGTGTGGCATTGTGTGTGTGTGTGGGGGGGGGGGGGGGGGGGGTTGTTGTGGCAGCCTCCAGGGGTTGGCTGCCTTGGGGGGGGTGGTTCTTTCATGCCTGGCCCTGATCCAGGCTTTGATCCCTTTTTTGCCCCTTTCTTTGCTGCATCTTCTGTTCCTGTTTTGATTTGTTAGTTGTTTATTTTCATCCTGTGTCTCTTCTATGTTCTATTTTGCTTCGTCACTTTGTTTCTTTGCTACGTTTATATTTTAGCCATTGTCCAGTTCCATTCTTGTTTTAATTTGTTTAGCCACTTTGGTTTCTTAGTCAGTTCCAGTTTAGTTTTGTCTTGGTGATATTTTCTTTCAGTTCTCATGTTCATGCCTGGTTTGTTGTTGTATTATATTCTGCCCTTGATTTCCATTTTAGCTCTGTTCTGTTTTTTGCCATTTGTTTCCACTCTACACCCCTGCACCTTCCATCATGTGTTCATCCCTCACTCATATTTGATTGTGTTCACTGAACCTGTCTCGTTTCTTTCACTCACACTCTTGGCACCCGCTCACGTGTCTTTGTCTATTACATCACTCCACTTTGTGCACTACTGTCCTCACAATCTTGCCCATGTATAATCTTTGTTCACTAGCCACGCCCCCTTCTAGGTCTTTCCTTACGTGCACCTCATTAACACCACCTCTTCCTGATCTCACATCCTCATTAGTCCACCTGTATTTAAACCTCACAGTCCTTCACTTCACTGCCAGATTGTTGTCTTCGTACACTTTCCAGCTCCCATTCACAGTCCTGATTTTTGTCTTGCCGTGTTCTGAACCTTGCTTAGTATTCTTTGACCATGCCTCTCGCCTCATCCCAGATGTCAGTGTTTGCTTGTGCTTCTGAACCCTGCTTGTGTATAACTGCATCTCAGCCTGACCCTGTTTGTACCTCTGCCATGCTGACTGATTACTTGTGTACCAAACCCAAGCCTGAATAAAAGACCATGATTTCCTCCACACCTAAGCCTAGCCTGCGAGTCTGTATTGCGGGTCCAGCCGCTCCTGGTGACGACATTCACCCCAAATGGCAGCAACTAGGGGATTAAGGACCTTGCCCAAGGGCCCTTAGTGATTTTCAAGTCAGGCTGGGATTTGAACCGAGGATCCTCTGGTCTGAAGCCCATCACTTAACCACTCGACCATCACCTCCCCATGTGGATTCCATAAATGTAGGACATAATTGACAAATGCTGCAGTTTAGATTTTCTATCGGCTGCTGCAGAGAGTCTCCTTTAAACCAGCAACAGATGATCTGTGTTCCAGATAGCAAATGGTTTACCAGGGAGTTTGCATTATGGGTTTGTGTTGTCCCAATGAGGTCTTTGTAAATACAGAGGAGGGCTTTAAAAACAATTCTAAATATTACAGGATAGTCAGTGCAGAACAGATAAATCTGAAATAATTCTCTTGTGGTTCGATAGTTAATAGCTGAGCTGCAGTGTTTGGAATGAGCTTAAGTTTGTATTTTTG
This sequence comes from Thalassophryne amazonica, assembly GCF_902500255.1. NCBI lineage: Eukaryota > Metazoa > Chordata > Actinopteri > Batrachoidiformes > Batrachoididae > Thalassophryne > Thalassophryne amazonica. Next base: position 31,475,164 of record NC_047113.1, read on the forward strand.
TTTTTGTTTTTTTTGTATTTATGTTTGTTTTTTGGGTTGAGGGGGTGCAGTAAAATTTAATTGAAGGTATGAATCAGTTTTTCATCATAGTCTCATTCTAATTGTAAATAGAATAACAAGCCCTTCTTCAACAAATGGGCAGTGCAGTCTTGTTTGAGGGCGGGCGCTAAAGGGGTAAAATATGACGCATATGACGTAATTTCTCTATTTCCAGGGACAGAAACACTGCACTTTCTCTGAGCTTTTGGGCAAATTGCAGTTTCACTTTGTTTGTGTGTAAAGAAAAAGTGACGATATGGTGGAAAGTGGACATGTCTTCAAATGTGTCGAGGCGGTTATGCGGATGAGAGAACCCAGCTACTCTGTTTAGCTGTGCAGGCTAACACTTACCAACATGACCTCTCCCATTTGCCGTGCCTTCCCTTCACCACTGGGAACCGAAAAAAAAAAACCCTGCACTTTTCACAATGGCTTCGGTGACTGCCGCCGAAAACAAAACAAACAAAACACCATTTTCCCATTAGAAATTATGTTGTTTGTGGCTAGAGACTAATCCCTGGGTGGAGTGTGGGAATGTCAGCACAAACCATTTGGAGGATGGGGGTTTCAGCATAAACCATGCTGGTTTAACTGGCACGTCTTAAACCGGCAGTTCTGCTAGGTGACAGCCAGTATTCTTTTAAGTTTACCAAGCCGGGCTGAATCGTTTGTGCTGAAACTCCCACACTTAGGCCGGGGATTCTCAGCCGTGGTTCGTGCTGGCTTGTCCGAGATGTGATCAAATCCTGCGTTATCACATGACCTATTGACTTGTATGGACTTCGTAGAGAGTGGTGTCACCAAACAGCAAGAAGAGGAAGTCACTGCTTGGACAATCAGTCATTTTAAAAAGTTTCTTTATATTTACCTCAGTAAATATAAAGTCTTTGATCAATAAATTGTCTGGTCTCCATGCGACCAGACACTTCTAATGATGTTGGCTGATAGTGGTGACAAGAAGCGGTTTACTGTGGAGTTGGAAACCCCCAGCTTCAGTGAGTAAAAACTATCATGTATTGCTTTCACCTGTGCACCTAAAACAGGTAATTTCACTAATTAGCTCATCTACCTGTCTGAAGAGTTGAACTAATTAGAATCTGCTGGTTTAGTGAGTGGGTGGATCCAATATGTGGTAGGACTTTTACACACTGAAGCCGGAGTTTTCCACCTCTATTTACTGTGAGGTTTTCATCTTGCCCCCAAGGCTTACATTGTATTGCCATTTAGCCTTTAATGGTGTTAGCAATCTAACTCAATATTAGAGTGATTATCATCATTTTTTGCCATGAATTTAGAATTGAACTTAAAAACATCTAAAAATAGGGCTGAAGTTGAAAATATCCCAGTTTCCCTTTAACGGGATGTGAGCACACAGGAAGAGATGGAAACTGCACCTTCATAAATCTTCCCATGGTTAGGGTTGTAGTTTGCTTTGCACACATGTAAATGTTTATCCAGATGTACAACACACTGCCTGGGTAGTTTCAGTATGAGCAAAACAACAAACCCCCTCCAACCAGTAATCCTTGTATTTTTTAAATACCTGACACTACTTATCCTGAGCACTGACAGCCTACTGAATGCATGTTGCCATGTTGAGAAACGATCATCTACAGCTCGTAGGGTCACTTACTAACACGCTTTGCCTTGATGTAACAGTATGGTGTTGGAAAGTCTGGGGTCTTCTTATGGTGGCAGTTGCCAAAACGTTGGTAGCGATCAAATCTGGACAATTTTTCAATTGGTGGTCAAGTGGTTTGTGTGCTTGGTTTCAGTGCAGAAGTTTTCAGGTTCAAACCCTACCCCTGCCACGTTTCTTCATGTAATGTGGAGTTGCATCAGAAAGGGCATCTGGCATAAAACTTAACCAAATTAACATGCTGATCCACCTTGGATCTGCCGTGGAGACCCTGAGTGAAAACAAGGGAGCAGCCAAAAGGACTTACTTGTCTGCTTCTTGTGGGTGAATGCTAAGCTATTAGCCTTATTAGCAGTGGTGGGCACTGTTCAGATAATCTGATAAACGATAATTATCGAAGCTAATGTTTTTGTTAGTGGATTAGCTTTTCAGATAAGTTTTAAAACCATCATCGGACCAATTACCTTCTGATAAATTTAGTTCTGATAGCTAACATGTTTTTTTTTTTTTACATAGCTAGTAACTTGAAAAACATTTATAATCTCTTTTGCTCCTGTCTGCTATGTCTTTTGGAGCAGTGAGATAGCTAAGAGGCGCTGAGCTCAACTCTGCCCCCAGAAGAAAGGGCCTGCCTGCCAAACTGCCACAAAAAAACCCCCAGACTCATTATTCTTTAATCCCATACAGTGGTCCACCAATGAGGCAGAGGTCTTGAAATGGGAAGCAGGTTTGACTTATGGTTTTTCATTTATAAATCAAATTATTCCGGATAGAATAACTACATTAATGTAAACTCTTACAATGTACAAAGTGGATATATAACACATAATGCACTCATTCTGAAGATTTGAACATTAACACACAGGTGCCCAAGGGATTATGGGTAAACTTAACCGCCTGCTCATACTGATTGGTTGACTAATTCATTCTATGTAAAAACTACACAAGTGAATCAATGGAACATGTGTTGGAGTTTACAAATAAAATGTGCTTTGTAAATATGTCATTTTTTCAATTTAAAAAAAGAAAGCATTTTCAAAGCCGAAAGTCTGTTAAATTGTTATTCAGGCCATTGGTGATATAACCGGGCGTCAAAATGCATAGAACACTGCCATCTACTGGCAAACCGGTTATATCACATTGTTTGTAGACTGCAGGATTTTAAAATTATCTGTAGGTTTCCAAAACCTGAGAGAGACCACACACGTAGAGATTAAAAAAAAAATCATAGAGCTGACAGGTTGTATAGTGTGTGGTGTCAGCCACACGGTAAAAACAACACACAAACAGATTCACCACACGAACGTCCCAGTCAAACACCTCGCTTTCTGATTGGCTGCATGTCCCCATTTAGCCCCCATGTCCTTTCGAGCAGATCAGAGTGCTATTAACACACCATACACGGCAGGAATATCTCATAAGATTGTATTTAGCGTCATCACGATTGTTGGGGCACCCTTAAGATTGTTGGGAGGGGAAGATTTGGTCCAATATCGGCTTATTATCTTGCTATGTGAACCAGGCTTAACAGATCTGTTGTTATGATGCCTCACAGAGCGACTGATTGATCCGTTGTGAAACCGCACCGAGATGCTAACCGATCGGATGTTATGACACTGCACGCGAGTGATTGATTGATGTGTTATTTGACACCGCACCCTAAAGTTCAATGACCAAAATATCAAAATTCTGGGTACAGTGAACATGTTTTCACTATTATTTAATTTCTTTGTGTGACTGACATCGTTATTCAAGCATTCAAAAGGTGATTCCTATCGCCACACAACTCCAACTACACACGAGAGTTTTTTGACAGTTCTTGTTATTGAAAGAAACCTTGTCTCCCTAACCGGATAGAGTTGTGATGTCATCATGTGTGCGCTTAGGCGCTGTCTAGCGGGATCTTGTAAATTTCTTTCTTTTTTTATACAAATGAAAAAATGACATATTTTACAAAAATACATTTATTTGTAAACACCAACACATGTTACATTGATTCATTTGTGTTGGTTTTTACATAGAATGAATGAATCAACCAATCAGTATGAGTTTACCCATAATCCCTTTGGGCATCTGTGTGTTAATGTTCAAATCTTCAGAATTAGTGCATTATTTTATAATTAACAGATATGTGTTATATATCACTTTGTACATTTTAAGAGTTTACATTAATGTAGTTATTCTATCTGGAATAATTTGATTTAGAAATCAAAACCACAATTCAAACCTGCTTTCCATTTCAAGACCTCTGCCTCATCACTGGACGACTGTATCCTGTCAAGGTAAATGATGTTTCTTTACAGCAGTGGGCAGAGCGCACAAAGATAGAAGCGCTGGCTCTGTGTTTGGGTTTGTTATTTCCTTTGATTCTGTTAGAAGCTTTGTGGTGTTTAAATTCAAAATTGGCTTGTTAGTAGCTGAGAGTGTATGGGATAGAGGTGGGCGATACCGGGAATTTTGGTATTGATCCGATACCAAGTAAATATCGTTGATATCGATACTGATACTTTTTCATATTTAAGCTTCATAGATCCAAAGGATCCAAAGGACCTAGGATAGAATTTCACCAAACATTGTACGTGACAACAAAATACTTTATTATCACAATCAACATTTTTTGTTTAAAAACATATCACTCAACACAACTTAAAACAAAATCTCCTGAGGTAGAGGGCTGACAAACCACAATACGATTGAAGCAGCATGACCTTCGTGGCTGGGACGACGGTGGGGGATCGAACCCACGCGGCTCGCACCAAAAGACCGTTCCTCTACCAGGTCAGCCAAAGGGGAACTCTCCGTTAGCCAAGCTAGCAGGAACGTCTTTTAAATTGGGATCCGGGACTTTCATCCCGCTACTCATCTCCCCACCATTTTTGACTTTGTCCCGAAGTCACAGGTGCATGTTAGCATACTCTGTGATCCACATCCTGTTCGTGACGCCAGATTGAAGCAGCAGGACTTTCGTGGCCAGGACGACGGTGGGGATCAAACCCACGCGGCTCGCACCAAAAGACCGTTCTCTACCAGGTCAGCCAAAGGGGAACTCCCATTAGCCCAGCTAGCGGGAAGTCTTTTCAATTGGGACCCGGGACTTTCATCCCGCTACACAAGGGTGCGCTATTCCATGTTGTGTGACATAGTGCAGCGCTGCTCTTACCGACAGAGAAGAGACTTTAGTCAGTGCGTGCGGGAGAGAAAAAACTTAAGTATCGATCTTTTTACATGAGGTTCGTTCAATATCAATACCAGTGCTGGTATCAATATTAGGATCGATCCGCCCACCTCTAGTATGGGAGGCAAAATTGAAAGTTATCGGTTAGCTGTGGCTTCCAATAAGTTTTAGGCAGTTTATCAGTTTAGCGTTATAAAGATCAACTTTTCAGTTAGCTGATTACCAGTTATCTAAGCTAACTTTTGGTTAGCTGGTGCCCACCACTGCTTCTTAGTGAACGCAACTATCTACCTTTTGCCATTGTTTGCTGTGATATGTCCTCCATTTAAATACCTGTGAATATCTTTCAGTGTCCATCTCTGTGCCATAAATGTTTGAATATATAGTGACAAACATCTTATTAACAAACCCAACTTTTGTGCTGTTAGCTCACACTGAAACTGCCCAGCTTCTGTGTTGTGCATCTGGGTACCTTCAGTTTGACGCAGGCATGCAATGTGCTCTAAACCTGTGGATTGAAAACAACTGTTGTATCAAAGAAGCTCTTTTGCAAATCTTCTAAATAATATATATTAAAAGGTCTGTAATGTCAAGCTAATACATCTGTCTGTGCCGTTGTGACCAGGTCAGGGGCAAGAAAGAAGTACTCCATTTGTAATGTGAGAAAAGATACTTTTGAGAGTGTGACCAAAAACTGATTCCATCAGGTTCCCCATCTTTGCAAAAATCTAATTGAAGGAAAAGATTAAAAAGATGGCAGAAGACAGGACTGTCAAAGGTGTTGTAAGAGTGTTCCATGATGCACAACACAAAATGGCTGACGGACATCCAAAATGTCCTTGTAACTATCTGATCTTAACCTAACTGCCTTTCAAAATGGCTGACGCACAAAATGTCCTTGTATTTGATAAAACTATCAGATCCTTTTACAACTGTCTAACTGATAAAACCATCTGATGTTTTTATATATGTTTAATTGATCAAACCAAAGTATTCATGTCTATTTGGAAAAAGAATCAGCATGATGGAACACTGTTGTTATTGCATGAAACAACACTACAAACATAAACACACACTATACGATTTTACATAACAACCATGAACACACCGCGAACAGACACTGCCCATTTTCAACACTCTGCAGCTAGCTCACATAGACACTGACTCAAGTCAGGTTAAGGACTGCCCATCTGGGGGTGGCTTAGGCTTAAGTAATAAAAGTTAGAGAACAAAGGAAGTCAAGGTCCCTTGTTCCTGGTGTTTGCATGCGACCATTTCAAGATCCCAGCGCTGAGATAACTCTGTATCGGTGTAACAACTCTTCACAATACAACATTTAAACTTTGAAGTCCGTTTCCTGTCCAATTCTTTTTGGAGGTCTCACCGTGATAAAGAACCTAACAGTGTTGAGGAACACAATGTTGATTGTGATCACTAACAAATTACAGTGGAATTGAGTGAAGTACACAGACTACACACGAATAGAGTCACGATGGATCTACTTACAAATGTAAAGAAAAAGACAAGCAAGTAAGATAGCTAGGCAAACCCATGACTGTATACATATGGACTGCATATACGAGGTCTATTAGAAAAGTATCCGACCTTATTATTTTTTTCAAAAACCATATGGATTTGAATCACGTGTGATTGCGTCAGCCAAGCTTGAACCTTCGTGCGCATGCGTGAGTTTTTTCACGCCTGTTGGTTGCGTCATTCGCCTGTGAGCAGGCTTTGAGTGAGCAGTGTGAAGCCTCCTCTCCTCTTTCCATGACAAAAACTCCTGTAACAGTGGAATGTGCCGTTCATTTCCAAACTGGACGCTGTGTTTTATCCGGGATGTCATCTGGCTAGCACAGGAATTGTGAAAAGACGTGGACATCAGCACTTTTTCGGCACATTGAGACAGACGTGCGGAGGAATTCTGCTCGTCGTGGCGGTGCCGCAAGGCGCAAAGCAATGCCGTGATGAAGCCTCACGGGACATGTTCTGGCATGTCCAGGCACATCCACAATTTCTCGGATAATCACTCGATGGAAAAACCACCGACAGCTGTCTGAACGCCATCTCAAAGCCGTCCTGTGAGACCAAAACTGAGGTGGTTTTGTCTTGTTCCAGTAGTGAATCCATCGTGACGCGCGAAGCCTCCACTCGGCTTTCCATGACAAAATCTCTTGTTAAAAGTGAAATCTGCCAGAAAATGGTTGATGTCCAGCTCTTATGATAACCAGAGAAATTGCACACGATGGTCATGGATCCATACAGCCATCCATTTAGAAATGAAATGGTCGCTCAGCCTGTCGATGGCGGCTTCGGAGCGCGGTGCACCACCAGTCGCTCTGGGCCGTCCTTAAAGAGACAGTAACACTCCGTAATCTCTTTGAAGCCCATAAAATTTTCACCAAAAACCATCTGAATTTCTCGAATGGTGTCCACTTTGATGTCCTCACAGTTTCTGAAAAAAATTTGATCAAGCAAAACGGCAGTCTCTGAGCCATTCCTAAACAATGAAAAAACGACGAGAACCACTCCTCACTCAAAGCCTGCTCACAGGTGAATGACGCAACCGACAGGTGTGAAAAAACTCACGCATGCGCACGAAGGTTCAAGCTTGGCTGACGCAATCACACGTGATTCAAATCCATATGGTTTTTGAAAAAAATAATGTCGGATACTTTTCTAATAGACCTCGTATATCAATATTCCCTATCAATTGAACTATGAGGAAACCTTTGTAGTCCTCAGAGGGAATTAAGCAGCCAATTTATGCTCTGCTGACAACTTAATCTGTAACTCGGTATGTATGTCTCTTGTGCTCTCCGTCTCTGTCAGCACAGTGAAAGAGAAGATCACTGCCATCAGCATTTCAATAGCCCATTTATGACTGAAACCAATCTTTTTAAGATGTGTTGTATGAGTGTGAAAAGATCCATCTGCTGGCATCTCAGCCCTCTGCTGTGAAATACTACATTTTGGATCTGGTGTATTCAGAAGATTTGACATTGCAAATCTCATACTTGACACTCTTGTCACATCCCTCGGCTCGCTTACTGCTCGGCAAAAAGGCGGAAGGAGATTTAAGGATCTGCATCCTAATATTAAGTGGATTAATCAGGAATGGAGAGTCAAGGTTGTCATAAATATAAATGAGGTCTTATGAAGCAGAGTGCAAGGCATGCTTAATGTCCAAGCAGTGCAGGCTGTTAGGAGTTTCTCAGTACAGTAGATTAAGACCAATAGCCTCAATTTAGAGGCCGGTGTGCAGAGTCAATGTTAATGATGCAACGCAAAAAAGGGTTAAACCCAAAGCTAATACAGACCAGCTGGAACACCTAACATCACTGACTGACCTCAGGCATAATCCAATTGTGTTGAATGCCTCAGGGAGTTAGACATTCAGCACATTATACCACTAAAGTTAGACTTAAAAACACTAGTGTTATTTGCTGCAATGTAGAAAAGAAAATCAGAATTGCTTGGGTAAACAATGTGTTACCTGTCAATCTTAGCCTGGAGGACAGTGCTGTGCGGCAGCCACATCCAGATGATAAAGTCTTGATGCCACCCATCACTCCCCAAGGAGACATTACCAGATGTTCCTATCAATCTCATAGTTCCCCCAGCCTGATAGTAAAACTTTCTCACATCAATCCATATGGGAGAAAAAGAATAAATATACACATTTGTACATTCTGACAAATATATATTTAGATTTGCAAATAAATGTACAGAATACAGATGTTCAGAAACAGTAAAGTAAGTCCCTTCGGCTGCTCCCTTGTTTGCACTTGGGGTCGCCACAGCAAATCCAAGGTGGATCTGCATGTTGAATTGGCACAGATTTTACGCCGGATGCCCTTCCTGACGCAACTCCACATTACATGGAGAAATGTGGCAGGGGTGGGATTTGAACCTGGAGCCTTCTGAACTGAAACCAAACGCCTTAACCACTTGGCCACCACCCCTGCTTATCTGCGCCTCTGAAATGTACAATGCAAGTACTGTGGCTATTCATTCGAAGTCTTGGTTATCGTTGACTCTTTCCAAAGTATAGGGA